>NC_084963.1:18874018-19211518 GCF_949316205.1 Platichthys flesus | reverse complement strand
AGGATCATGTTTTCTAAAATTAATAGTGTAAAAGGAAATTCATCAAATTATAATAACACATATAGGGGAAAATCCTTGACACTTAAAGATAGAGATTAAAAAGATTAAATTTAGAGACAAAATCAGATAACAAGTTGACTCACAAAACGTCATCACCAGCATCAGTTTATCATAATTGCTTAACTTGCATGAATATTGCAAACATTCATGTTCACAAGCCAAATATTAGCTCATAATTATTTTTAAAAAAAATTTAAAAAAAGGAGAGCAGGAAAAAGAAAAAATTTCTCTCTCAGATGAGATCAGACTCAGTGACTGGTAAAGTCAGAAATGTTTTTCAGTTGGAGCTGAAGTAATCTATTGTCCTACAGAGAACAGTGGGACCCCTCCCAGTCCCTGAAGGCCAATTAAGTGATTGGATCTGTGACCAGGCCAGTTCAAACACATGCACTCATATACACACATCAATACCCTGGTGAGAATAATTTATTTTGAAAGGACAGCAATTTGTGTATTCATAGAGTGTATGTGCTGGCATGTTTGGGAACATGGAGTCTGTAGAAATGGTGATTATTATTAATTTGTATATATATATTATATTAATAATATTATAATATCTTTTCACCAAATCATTTGCAAAACATAGAAATATTATCAAACAAAATGGCCCTGAATACCTACTGGCTCTTTTTTAACCACTTTAGCAGCACAGCTTTAGTTAAGTTGGCTGGTCCACCACTTTAATTCCAACTCATCTATTACAGTACTATAATATACACTGCCGTGAAACACATTTATGTACAGACATTCATGTTTTCCAGAGGATGAATCCTTGTGACTTTGGGGATTTCTTGACATTTCTACTAGTGCTGTCATGGGTTATAAACAACTTTTCAGACATGAATGTTTTCCCCAAGGTGAACTGTAAAAACTTTGGTGATTGAATATGTCCAATAGTTTGGTTTATGACCAAATACCTGCAGAATTAAGTATTCCAATTGATGGACCGCCTCCATATGCTGCATTTGAAGACTGATTGCGTCACAGCGGTGCGATTTGGCCCATTTCGACGACCAAATGCCGTCGACAATGCATCCTTTCATTCAGGAGCAACAGGGGCTCCAACACGTAGATCCTTCATGGGCCCCGGAACTCAATGCAGTTCGGTTAGTAACTGCGTAGAATCGGACGTTGCTTCACTTTTATATGTATCAGGGTTCACCTCAAACGAACAGCTTGTGGTACATATGTTAAAAAACAAGGGGCATTAAAATGTCCTCCGTAGAATGCACCATCTCAGTTTAGTATGGACTTTTTGGTCTGCAGGGCCCACAAAGGAGGCAGCTTTCTTGTGCTGCATAGGTCCGTACCCTCAGAAGAAGATGGCCGCTGAATTGGGACACAGTTACTGCGTTTAGTGCTAGTTAGCACATCTTAGCATGCTAACAAAATAAAATGAGACGATGAACATAGTTAACATTCAAAAATCGTTCACATGCTGCTAGCTTTTAGCTCCAATCACCATTGTGTATTCTCATTGAACCCCTGCTGTGGTTGTAGATTCTTGAGGGCATTTTAAACCTGCATGTTTTTTTCTGGGTTGAATCAGATTCTGGTTTCTTGGTTTTTCACTTTTAGTATGATTCGTTTGGTCGTCTCAATGCCGCAACTACGTTTGGCTGCAGTAGAACCATAATAATAGCTATTATTATGGAATGGTTTAGTTATGCTGGGTATGTGTTCAAACTGTGACTTGATCCAGGGTTATATAGGTCTGAGCTAAATTAGCTCATCAAGCCGGTTGCACTTTCGTTCTTGAAAGGCTGATGACAAAAATTGACCAAAATTTCCTAGCCAACACAATGACTCCAGTTCTGACCTGGACCAGGAATGACAACTGTTCTGGACATTCGGGTGGACATTTGGATCTTTTTTTTTTTCTTTTTTTTTTACCATGGTAGCTAACATCCAGATCACTCTTCAAATGCTGCATTTTTGTTGGTTTGTTTTACCATATATGCATTATCACAAAAATCCCATGGCCCATGACTTCTGATGAATAAGAAACCTGCATTCTGTTTATCCACTATCCAACTATCCACAGCTGAAAATGGTTCTAATCTGCTTTGACATTCACCAAGTTGGTGTTCAAGTTGTTATTGTTGTGTAAAATGATCTCAAACTGATGTAATATTTTGTGGGACATTCAAATTATTACAGAAAACACAAAGCAACCAAGCTCAAAAAACTACACTTCAGTAAATCCCATTAGACTTATTCTCATTACCGACACTACTATAACATTATACAATAGCATATTGAAAGACTGAAACGTGTGTTACTATAGAGCACAAACTCAATGATTGATTGAACATGACATTTCCCTCTTTTCTAACTTTGAGTATGTGTACATGTATCACAGGCATTCCAAATCGGCTTATTATCATATTTAAAAACAATAATGTGGCTGCTTTGTTAGGTCAATAAGGTCCCAGATTTTGACAAAACTTAAATAAATCATGTCATTTACTGGCAAAAAAACTAACCATAAAAAAAACGTTTGAATGGGTTCTCACAACAGCCACGAGGGTCAAACAAAATAAAACTTCTCTCACACTGAGGTAATATAAAACCGATTGGCAGCTGGGTCCTTAAGGGTTTCAACAGTTATAGGTATGCTGCTTGCAATCGCTTTTGAATCATTCCTTAAGGTTGCACAGTCCGTATGTTAACGTGTAATCCTTTGAGGTTGGGTGTCAGTCTGTGTTCCATGTAAATACGAAGCTGTTTTAAGAATTGGATCTGCATGATTTAAGGAAATTTGAAACACTCCTTTAAGCACTCTTTTAGAATGAGACAATCTGACTCTCAGAGAAATACAGCTGTCACCAACACACAGAGTTTCCATTCCTTGTTTGGTTATCCTCTTGTATTGAGTCTATTGCTGTTCTGTTAACACCAGAAAAGCAATTCTGCTCGGTAATATGGTCCATTAGTGCCATGTTTATACAACCTTAAATCTCCTTTCAAAGGGATGAACACAGAGTTCTTTCAGACATTAATGGCTCAATGACCTTCTGCAAGATAAATGTACAAATGACAACTAATCAAAGTTTAGTTGTTTCCTTTTTTATCTTAACAAAAGACACATTAAATCGGCATGCCCCTGATTTTACATATTAATGCACGTGCCCTGTTTTGGGGCTTTGTGTTTTAAGACCCTAATGTATATACATGTGTCCTCTGAAACACAGAGCTATAGAGGGAGCTGTCTTGAATATTGATTGGCGTTAACAGCAGCCAATAGGACTGAATGTGCATCACGCTGCTGCAGCAGAGTAGCCTGACGTTGTCAGACTCACAATTCTAGTCAGAAAGTGAGTCTGAGACCGCTCCATTGGGCTGTGATTATTGGGCGTGTTTCAACTGACCAGGAAATAAAATCTTAAACTATATTGAAGACATATTTTATATGATATAAATTATCAAATATGCATCCCATACTTTGAAGTCCCCTTCTGTTGTCCTGGAGTTTTAATTTGACCAATGACATTATTAAATGTCCCCCTCTGCCCATCCACTACAGCCACTCAAGCAGTGATACAAATAAAAAGAGAGAGAGAGGGGGCTACGTATTCACCACATAGGCTTGAGTGGAGAATACGTAATTTACCCCCGACACCCGACATTTAACGGAGAAAACAGCGAAGTTCTTCAACATGGATGACATTAAATTAATAACTGAAGTGGAGAAGTGCAGTGAGTTGTATGATCCTCGGAACATGTTGTATAAAGACAACACCAAGGAGGACACATGTTGGGACGCTGTTGCTTAATGTTGGAGCAACAAGTAAGTATATGCTTTTAATCTACTGGATCAACGGGTGATATTATTAGCGCTGCCCGGCGGTTCAGCGTCGCTTCAGTGTCCGGTGTGAGCAGCCAAGCGCCGGCGCGATAGGGATTAGCGCGGTGCTTTGGCGTCGCCTCAACGTTCTCTGTTCCTCTTTCAAAATGAATGCGCTGTCGATGTCTTCTAAAACAGACTCAATGGCAGCATCTACACATCTCAGCTCTCCAGCGGCAGGCATGTTTGTTGAAAACGAATTTAACCCAAGGGCACTTTGATGACGTGGTTGATTACGTTACCGTTGATCATCTGTCCATCATCGTATAAAGCCCGCCCTGACAATCTGATTGGCCCGGTCGGGCATAATTTCTCCTCAACGGAGCGACTCCAGACCGAACTTCCCGACCTAAAATGTTGTGGGCGGGGCTAAGTTCGTCTGGCATCCAGGCTAGCAGCAGAGGGGACTCACTGTTACTCTAGCACCTCAGCCCGTGACGAAAGCTTGAGGACTTCTCGCTACCACCTTCACCTTTTTCCTTGTAAACCAGATGCTATGATATACAGTCATTGGGAGGAGACACAGAATAATGAAATGCCCCAGAGTGCAGGATCCTGGGTCAAACTGTTGAAAATGGATGTAGAAATGTGATATTGGTTTTAACTTAATATTTACTTTTTTATAAGATAAATGAACTGTTAACACAGAGACAAAGGATTTTTATACACGGTGCCTCTAAAGATGTAGCTGGGATTGTCCATTATACTAAAATTGCTATCAAGATACGTTATGGTAAGAGTAAGAACATTTTATTAGACCCCATACAGACTGAGTATTCCCCAGTATAAGGTAAATGGTCTGTATTTATATGTCACTTTCCTGATCTTGATGACCACTCAAAGCGCTTTACAGTACAGGTTACATTTTGGCATTCACCCTTTGTTGTATGAGGGGTAATTTGGGGTTCAGTATTTTGCCCAGGGACATGCAGATAGGGAAGATTGGGGTTGAACTGCCGACCTTCTGGTTAGAGGACGACCGCTCTACTCCCTCTGCCACAGCGGTATACCCTCCCTCCACCTTTATAAAAGCCTGACAGTGGTTTGATGGTTTGAAAGAGTGAGTGGAAAACACACCAACACCATGTTACCAGTAGAAGCCTGAATGTCTAACATAAGACAGGACAAATGCATGTCAATTCAGGATTCACTACACTTGGCCATGTTTTTCATTTGTTGTGAATGAGTTTGCACCATGTCTGCTCTTAGAGTCCCTGTTACTGAAATCACTAACAATAGCAGCCAATCAGCCAAGTTCAGAGTTGCTCAAATGTAACCTCATGCACCAATCAGTGTGTAGCTGCAGATAAATATTGAAGCAAAGAATTCATTGCAGCGTAGAGAAAACATTTCCCAATGTACGCTGAGGTTACAGTTGGAACATTTCTCTGGTTGACTCACATACTTTTAGGTCAAATAAAACATTTGCTCAGCTGAGCACCAATTCATCTCAAACACCCTCTTCTCATGAGGTAACATCCATTTTAATATGTTTTTAACACAATTTCTGTCTATATGAGCATTTTAGCTCAGCATCAGTAATGATCCCTATCAAAACTATTACACATATACGTATTTGCCATTCATATACATTGGGCATGCGTGTGCTGATGTAAACAGGAAGCTGGTCTACTGTGCATTAGGTTGCTTAGATACTGAAAATACTACAGACGAAAAACGACTATGGTAAAAGCAAGAGCAGGGATTACTTTTTGGACAGATGGTAAGGTGGAACTGTTACTGACTGCAAGTGTTTACAGTCGAGTCATTACTGATAAGAATCAATCAATAAACTCCAGTAATGTGGACACCAGTCATAAACTGAGCAGCCATGATGTGTTTTAAGGCTAAAATATATCAGTGTGGATGTAGCCTATTGCTGCTGTACTCCATCACCTCTGATCTCTACATTACATGCCTGTTGGGGTAGACTCCCCAGTGGGTTGTAAATACTTGGGCCCTGCTAGGCCAAGCTGAAACCAGTTTGGCCAGTTTACAGTCTTAATTCACACCTTCCTTAGACAGGCTGGAGCCAACGGTGAGGACAAAGGATTAAAACTTTTGGGGGGAAAACATTCTCCAGCAGGCCTGAGAATCTCCCCCTGGTGGTTGGAAAATGTCCTGAAGAGCCTTCAGGACCCCCGCTGAGTTCCAAGCCCCACCCATTCTCATTGGCTGAGAGCCAACTGAACCCTGTGACCACTTCCGGAGGAACCAAGAACCTCTCAGGTAGAATAAAACCACTGAGACATCAATAATCCATTTTTCCCTGCTCTGAAGACGTCAACAGACCCCTCCGGGTCTTTCCAGATGATTTAGTTGCTAAAGGGGGAAACCTTAACTTTTAGTGTATCAGCCATTTTACCCTGCTCTGAAGACATCACCAGGCCCCTTCGGGGCCTCCCAGCTGATTTAGTTGCTAAAGGGGGCAACCAGAGTTATTTTCTTTCATTCCTTTCATTGTCCTTTATCTCAGTCGACGTTTTATTTTCAAAAGGACTTTTGCTGTTTTAACTTGAAAAGACCAAACAGGAAATTGCACGCGGAACAATCTCAGACTGTTTCACTTTCCCCACGGACTTTACTTTCTTTTCCCAACGATCTACAAACGGCTTCCACAGCCGTCCCCTGCAGAAGCGCAAGATTCATTCCGCTGAGGAGCACGACCTCCACATCCCTGAAGAAGAAGGATGAAGTTCATCCCGTCGAGGCAGCACGAGAAAATCCGCCGCTTGTCCGGTCCAGCGGCGGCTCACCGCTTGAGAGACCACGTGATTCACTGGCCCGACGCGCACGCACACCGCGAGGGTGGTACAGTAAGAGGCTTTATTGTCTGGGCAGATGTTAATCTAATACGTAGCGTATTGTTTTAATACTTGAATGTATTTGTTTTGTATGAGACCGCAGAGTCTCCAGTGTTTTAGCGGCTATTCGCCACTTCCGGTTTCCGGTTACGGCCTTGTGCCATAGTTTTTAAGCGCCGTGAGCAGCGTCTCCAGCTCATTGTGACCGTTTGAACAACTTTAAAGATACTTTACCGGTCAAACCTCAGCACACAACGCCACTTGGGTGCTGCGTGGTAAAGTAAATGTAACTTGTCTCTGACGGTGCTTTTAGAGAGCTTTGCTCTCTCCTTGTATGCTCTCTCTCTCTCTCCTTCTAAACCGACCTATACACACATCCGATCTGTATTTAGAATACAGTTCATGTAACATAGTTAAATCTATATTCAGAGAGGCTGGACACATCTGGAAGACATGCGGCCGAACGCCAAAGCAGAGACAAAGAATTATCTTTGTCTGAAAATCCCTTTGTGTAATTCATGTGACGACCACCAGTGTGAGCTCCGGCCACATGGTGTCATTAACATAGACTCCATTTTGAAGAACGCAAGTTAAACCACCATTTTGAGTCTATTATTGCCACGCCTCCTCTCTCCCTCTCCTCCCATTCTGGCTCTAAATTCATAACGGCTCCGCCATCTTGTTTTGTAGTCAATCCGCCATTTTGAGAGTTTTTAGGCCTTGATTCCACAAATCATGATCGGCCGCCATCTTGGTTGTGACGTGACTGCGTCATCGCCACGCCCCCTCTTCTTTTTCTCTCTCTCTCTCTCTCGCTCTCTCACACACACCCACACAGACACAGAGACACATTGATAGACACAGACAGATACACACACACAGATACACATAGATTAATACATGTGTTTTCTAAATTGTGATAAGCGGCTGCTGTTGTTATCTTTGAAATATGGGAGTTTGTTAAAATGATGAATCATTAAATAACACTAACTGTATTTCACATGCACACACATAGACACACACACACAGAGAGACACTTTGACACAGACACACACACATACCGAGACAGACATACATAGGTAGACCGCCGGTTTTACATGTATTTTCTGAATTGTGATAAGTGCTGCTGCTGTGTTTATCTTTGAAATATCGGAGCTTGTTAAAATGATGAATCATTGAATAACATAACTTTATTTCCCCTTTTTAATAAATGCTTTTGTAATTAAAGTATCTGTAGTCTGTGATTATTTGTGCATATATATGTGATTGCAGCTGGATTATGATTGCCTGTGCTCGAACTTAAAACCCTTCATTGTTTATTATATAATCATTAATACTAAATATTGAGATTATTAATATAACTTATATCATTGAGACTGATATTTTATAGATTGACTCGTTGGTCCCTGTAACCAGGGTGGTGCCCCGCGACAATAAGCAATGATTACAGATTTGTATTATTCTTAATTGACAATTTTATTGTTTTCATTAATTATTTTAACTATTATTAATGGATAACGGTATCATTTCTAATTAAATGTGTTACTGTTCTTAATTAATAGCTGAATAGTTGATTATTTTTAATAAATAATTGTTATTTTAATAATCATATTTCATGAATATGAATAATTAGCCAACGTCAATTCTACTCCTACTATTGCACAACATTCCCCTATGCTATTCCTACTGTGAAACACGATTTTATGATTTGACCTACTTAAATCCACATTTGGGATGGTGCATTGCATGTCCATTAGTTAAGGAAGTGCATCATTACTTCATGTTATCCTTTCACGTAGTGTGAATTTATACAAGACAAATTAAATAACCAAGTTTCAGGGATTGTTAATTAAAGAATGAGTCCCTGTCTTTGTGTCCTACAAGTAAAACCAAGCTGAGAATGGAAGCTGTGCTGCATATAGGGCCCATTTACACTTGATTACCTGTATCAAGTGTTTCATACCTGTATTAACTCTACATGCAGTCTAATACACTTTGATTTCCAGTTTAAAACTCCAAAATAGTACTGGATAAATAAACGCTTAATAGAGAAATCTGATAAATTCAGACACAATTTTTTCTTCAATCCCTTAATCATACTTTTTCCTATCTGCATACCCTTAATTATTACAAAGTTTTCAAGATTACATGAAGCCTGGTGGAAGACTGTGGTATGGGTCCAAATGTTTACTGTTTACCAAGGGTATAATGCATAAATCTTGATAAAAAAGTGAGACAGCTTTTCTAGACTTGATGACCACTCAAAAGCAGTGTATTGCCATTCACACATTCATTACTAAAATGCATCAATGGGAAGCACCTTATTCTATGAGGGGCAATTGGGGTGTTGCCCAAGGACACTTCGAATTGAGAAGATTGGGCCTTCTGATTAGACGACCTCGCTATATCCTCAGCCACAGCCGCTGCAGCTTGAATACAATTAAGGGGACTGTTGGGCCTTGGCAGAGGTACATTATGTGCTCTGCTGAGTGACATTCTAGTTCATTAATGGATTGATTCTACGAGGGATTCAAAACTCCAGTCAGGCCTGATAAAATGACAAGGCAGAAATACAAGGCAACACAACTGATGATTTTGCTTAAAAATGAAATAATTAAACAAAAAATTTCCAGTACAAATCACAATAAAACATTTAAATCTCAGCGTTCTGAGGGATAATTTGGACTACAGTGTCTGGCCCAAGAAGCCAGGGATCAAACCACCAACACCTTTCCTTTGAAAGACAACCTGCTTCATCTCGTCAGACACAGCCACCTACAAAAATATTTCACACAAGATACATTTATTGGTCCCACACACATGCACAGACACACATGCAAATGGGGGGAAATTTGTCCTCTGCTTTTGACCCATCTGGTGAACACAGGAGGACACACAGAGCAGTTGGCAGCCATGCACGGCGCCCAGGGAGCAGGTGTTGGGGGAGTAAGGTGCCTTGCTCAGGGGCAATTAGACAGTGGGGTAGGGAGAGTCTTCTTGGACTTTTGAACAGTTCCAGGTGTTGTCCATCTATTTTTTATTGTATTTTTTTGTTGTCACTCCGTGGAGTCGTTTAGTATATATGTACTAAAAAATCATCAAGTTCTTCAGTTCCTAGAATAACGTGAGAACATTCCAGAGGCTATTGACAGATATACGATGAAGCTGCAGAGGGGGATGAGTGGCCACTTGACCCCCACAAACCCTCCCTCAGAGGAATAATAAATTATGAGTGAAACATCAAAAACCTTAGAGTCTTTAGAGACCCAGCAGGACATGATAGAGAGGAACCATGACTGATTAAACCAGATGTTAACTAGCAATGATGTGAAGTTCATTTATGTTCAGGAGGCAGACACCCTGCAGTGTTTAAGAGTCGGCTTTAAACTTTCCTTTTGACATTTTCCTTTAAATACAAAATATGGACATTGATAAACCTCCCCATTTAGGTTACACACTGTCTTTTCTAATGAACATTGTAAATATTGTTATGTTTTGATTCAGCATGAGGCATCTATTTCACTTCTGTCAGTCCCAGGGGAGGAAGACTGATTCCTCACTTGCAGCTCTATCTGAAAAAAATTAATAAAATGTTCCTGCAGTTTTTTTCTTCGTTTTTCCTTGCTCTAATCGAGGGGGCTGAGGATGATGCACCTTATTAAGCCCCATGAGGCAATTTGTAATTAGAGAAGATGGGCTATACAATACACTATCATGTACTGGCAATTGTGATTAAAAACACAAACATTATAGTAATGGACCAAAAGGAAATGTATGGCAATGACATTAACGTTTAGTAATAGGTCACTTGATTAATGGAACTTTACTAATAATAAACTTCACTAGCTGCTAGAAAGACATGGAGATGACAGCACTAGTCCAATCACGCTTAAAACTGTGGTTCAGAAGTAGTGTTAAGAATTTAAAAAACCTGGGTAACTGGATTGATTGTTTGACAAGCTGCAAAGGGCATGTACATAGAAGCAAAATGATGACCTGGGGGCACAAAGACACTACAAAGAGACACAAATCACCAACAAAGAGACAGAAATCAACAAGGAGACAGGAAATAACCACAAAGAGACACAAAACAACCACAAAGATAAACAAAACCACCACAGAGAAACAAAACAACGAATAGATACACAAACAACAACATGGAGACACAAAATCACCACAGAGAGACATAAAACAACCACAAAGAGACACACAACGACCACAAAGATACACAAACAATAACAAAAAGATACAAAATGACAACAGAGTATACACAAATCAATTACAAGGAGACATGAACTTACCACAAAGAGACGTGGAACAACCACAAGGATATACAAATCTACTACAATGACACATAAACTCATTACAGAGACATAAAACCACCACAATAACTCACATAATAACAACAAAGAGACACAAAATGACCACACAGCCACACAAAACCAGCAAAATGGTTTGTGGTGGTTCTGTGTCTCTTTCAGACGTTCTTTCCGGGCCTTCTCCTGTAAGACCCTGTGTGTATGTGGCACAGGCTCTGTTAGATGATCCGACAAGCACTATTTGGGATGACTGTGGAATCGATGTTCGACATCACATTTACACAATTACAGATAAACACAAAAAAGAGTTAACACAACATTTCAAATTAGGCTGTTCTGGTTGTGTCATGTACAAAGTAATGTGCTGCTGTCTAGGGGATATCTATCTGATATGATGTAAATACTCTGGAGAACATTTCAGGTCACCCAGCTGACACTGATACTCCTGTTAAACAGATAAGACTGTCACTGCAGAGATTCAGCTAATCGACACATTTGGTCTTTCAAAACACGACACAAAAGTTTCAACAAAACCCTGCCATAAATATATTATATATAATGAAGGACAAGTTCTGTGACATTCTTTAAATAAACATGGAACCTCTATCCTGCCAAAGACAGGCTTCATTTTTGGTACCAATCTTCTGGTGTGGGATTAGGATTTTTCTCTACTCGCAACGCTTTTCTGTGGGCGGCTCTCCAGTTGATGAGAAGTGATGCAGGTAAAACGCTATATTCAGCATCTCTGCATCACACTGGGAACACTCTGCTATGACATGTTATAGCAGCACATGCTTTGGAAAAGAAGTCTAACGTAACCATGCAAGCAGACATTTCTTAAAAGGTTGTACTGTATGTGTTTGTATGTATGTGGGTGGGGGATCAGCTGCACACACAGCCTGGGGTATTCACAAATAGCTCAGTATGTTTCCTCATTTAACAGCGCATATATTTTCCTCCGTGGTTAAAGTGGCGGGTTCAAACCAGTTCACCGCCTACCAACCGATTTTAACGTCACAGTCACACCACCTTGGCTGCTACAAAGAGTCCTTAGTCTGAAGCACAGTAGGTCTGTGATGGCAGGTTCCGTGGCCAGTGCACAAACACGAATCAGGAAATGTTTTAAGGGCTCTTATGACCGATCAGCACGCTCCATTAAAATGTAACAGCAAACCTGTTTTCCATTAATAGTGAATGTCACCCAGTTACAAGGTTCAAAGCTATCGTATACCTCCATTCTTTTTCAAACTATTAAAACACACCTGTGAGCCGTGCCGCTGCTCTAGGTGACATGTTCCCTCATAACCATTAACACTCACACTGTAGTTTAGTATGACTCAGTCTCTCACACACACACACACAAATACACACACACATACCCCCCCCCCCCCCCCCCCCACACACACACACACACATTTTAAGTAAAGGTTCCAACCCTACTCAACTGGTTTAGTGATGCCAAACCAACATCGTTGTGCCAAGATTACATTTTCTATTGATGAATCAGGGAATGATATTAGTTCAACTAAATTTCCCTTGGGATCAATGAAGTATCTATTAGTTTGTTTTACAGGTTAGAAACCTCGTAAATGAGGATTTGAAAATTGGTCCATATATGTTGGGAAAAAATCTGAAATGTTCTTGATTTTTGAAAGAACTTATCTTTATCTTTGATCGTGCTAGTAGGACATTTTAAAGATGTTGTCCACCAATGTGGTCCAAAGTGAAAGATCCCAACAATTACATGATGGATTATTCTTACATTCTCTTGAGAAAGTCATACTCCTCTGAGGATGAATTCTCCTTTGACTTGGGAGATTATCTGACTTTCCCTCCTTGTTTACTCAGGTACCTATCATCAGGTCAAATTTAAGTTTGTTCAAGTTTGAGTTATGGAATTTAATTAGTAGCAGTCTACACGTCCTTCACTTCATCTCTAATATTTTAGTATACAGGGACAGATTCATTCCCATCTCAGTAGCATACAAACCCTGTCCTCAAGATAAAACCCCTGAATTTCTCAATAATACCAGCAGTGCATGTAGACCAGACACCATGTTCAGAATATATGACACTCCAAGAGCCGACAGTCTCAACACGTCACCCTCCTCCTATCCCTTACCTCTCTCCCCACGAAGGGTGGGGAGGTTATTTACAACTTTTACCCTCACTGAACCACATCACTGTATCTTTAAACTGCCTTCCTTGACCCTGAGGAGAGCCATACAGTTAAAGTTAATGTGTATCTTCATCTCAGACAGGTTGAGTGTTTTGAAAATGGAGACGTCTGAGTATGCAGGGTTCTTTATCAATCAATCAATCTAATTTTGTTTGCATAGCCCATATTCACAAATTACAATTTGTCTCATAGGGCTTTAACAAGGTGTGACATAATCTGCTCTTAACCCTCAACAAGAGTAAGGGAAACTTTTAAGGGTAAAAAAGAACGTAGGAACCTCAGAGAGAGACAAATTGATGCCCCCTCTCATAGTGTCAGAGGGGAAAGCCAGAGGTTAAGGATCAGTAATGGTCACAGTGTCATGTGTGATATGAAACAGGTTCATACCGTAAGTTTGAGGGTACATCTCTTTTCTCTCCTCCATGGGTTTCTTGTTTTCTACAGATGACTAGATAAAAATGCAGTTCCCAAGACATTCCAAAGAGATGGAGTCATGAGATGATTCCCGTAGCTTAGTATAAAAACTGGAAATAGTTAGAAACAGCTAGCTTGGATCTGTCCACTGTAGGACTAAAAGACTGTGTCTCAAGTCAGGAGCTGCATCCTTCAGAAGACACATTTACCTCACAGCTGGGCGATTAGGCTGTCCCGATTTGAAGGCTCCCCGAAATGCGGCAGACAAATGTGTCCTACCAACTCTGAGCAACGGAGGCAATGGAGACACTCTTCTCAAATTTTGCTACAACATGAGGAAATTCTACATTTTCGGGAACTTTTGTCAGCATATTGTTCTAGATCTGGTGAGGATTTGGAGCAGCATGACAGAAAGTGTTTTTTTCTCAAAGGAATTGAGAAAAATGTTTTTAGTGTGTGTGTTCTTGGAAATGAAGGAACATGTCACCAAATGTAACAGGTGTATTCCAGACATTTTAAACGGTATACCTGCTCAACAGCATGTACAAAATGTGTCTTAATGTTGGCGCTTATATATGAAATATGCTTTAATAGATAATTCTGGCTTATTTTGTATTTCGCCTAGGTACAGTTGGTTTGGCCGTCAATCCTCTCCTTCATAATAACATGGTGATAACCAAATTATGTGAAGTACCTATTGTGTTTTTATGTTTTATGTTCATTGTATGCACATATATACCAAAGAAAATTCCAGGTAGGTGTAAACCTACTTGATTCTGATTCTGATTCTGATTCTGATTCTGATTAATGAGCAATCGGAGAAATAACACTGGACAAGTAGCATTGTGTTCAGAACCCAGACAGCTTTTTTCTTCTACACTTGTGCCTCGTTCAATGTTATCTGTATGCATCTTTCTCTCTGAATAAATTGTCAAATTCAGAAAATGTGCGTCCTTGTGTTTGCAACACAAATAGTGGAGAAGTGACACACACACGCACAAGTATATAGAGCAACATTGCCTTCAAAGGTCAAGGCAGTAGCAAACACATCACTCAATACAACAGAAAGCACTATTCATGAGACCTTTTCTTGATTAACACTTGAACCCACACATCCATGCACCCAGCAGAAAAACACACAACACATGTTAATGTGACCACACAGCCACAAATTCATTGGACCTGTTGTTTCCTCATCACCACTAATTTACACTAAGTGAAGTTAACTGTGCCTGTCACTGCACAGAATCAACCTTCTTTTCAATTGGGGGGTAGTTTGACATGATGACATGAGCCACTGCAGCCCACAGTGTCTGTGTGTGTGTGTGTGTGTGTGTGTGCGTGTTCTGGTAATCATCACGCGATGGGGACCGTTGACTGTTTACACAGTCACGTCATGGGGACCGGTTGCGCTTTGGGGACCAAAATCCCGGTCCCCATGAGGATAACCCTTTTAAATGACTACTAGAGCTACTCTGAAGGTGCCCGTGAAGTTTTAAGCATTGGCCCATACGACATGTTTTTTGGTGAGTGTGAGTGTGTGAGCATTGCTCATTGGTGGCCCTACTGTTTCTAGTTAGTACTGCACCCACTGCTTCACACACACACATCTTCCAAATATGGTTGGGTGCCACCCACTTCCTTGTCCCCATTAGGAATGATTCAAGCAGCGAGGACATTTTCAGCATCAAGAGGTAGCTATCAACAGTAAAAGAAGATTATTTGCCGGAGAAACTAGCTAAGAAGATAAGAACATGTGCAGAGGAGCAAAAGTAAAGCATAAGGTAAGCACAGTTGTATCTTAAATAATTATAAGCAGTGTTGAATCCTCAAATTGCATGTATTACTTGTACCTAGCTAGCATGATTAATAGCTCTGATTAGCTACAAAGGCTAAGTGTAAGACCTCAAATGTTTTACTGCATTTCTATTACTACTTGCATGCATGATGCATATGTGTAGGAGTTTATGTAAACTGAAGGAGACAATCAAGTTAAGCATTTCTGAGTTTTGAGTCTCATTTTGTTATGATGAACTTAAGATCAATATAAGCCCTGTTATGCTATATTTAGTATGTTTAAGTTAATTAATAGAGAACATTATAGAGCACAGGTTTTGACTATAGTCAGACAATTCAAATTACAGCTGTTCTCATTTTACACAGTACCATTATACAGAATAATTTAAGTCTGACTGTAGCTTCCGCTGAGGGGCTTTAAATTTTAAACAACAGAGGAAGTGTAACCTGGCTGCTCTGGATAACCTCTATTTGGAAGCTGGTTATGAACCGGCCCTTTTAACTTATTTTCTTATTTAACATGGGCAGGTTCATGTGGAAGAGGCAGAGCAGGTTATTAAAGAAACATGGTCAGAGGCATAAATCTGGAATTAAATGATAGAAGATTAAATCTAAAACCTGCAGTTAAGTTAAATTATCTACAATCACAAATGACAAGTCACTAATATGATAAAATGTCTAGAATAGAAAAGTAGAGCAGTAGGTTATTAACGTCAGGCAAATAAACAGGTAAAAGCTGAAAAATTTTACTGTGAATATTACTTTTTTTGCAGATAGAAAGTTAAAGTGTTTGTACAGCTAAAGCAGGGGAGAGAGAAGTTATTGTGTGATGAGGTCAATGTAATTGAAAGGTGTATTTGTATTCATAAGGCGGTGGTCTAGTGGCAGAAACTTGGACTGTGGGCAGAGAAGGTCTCTGGTTCGTCTCTGGTTCGACTCCACAGAGAGACAACCAAAGACGAACCTGGATTGATCTGTCCAAAAATCCAAGAGTCTCCCTGCCCTGTCTAGTGCCCCTGAGCAAGGCATCTTACTCCCCCAACATCTGCTCCCCGAGCGCCGTACATGGTCGCTCACTGCTCTGTGTGTCCTGCACCAGATGGGTCAAAAGCAGAGATTAAATTTCCCTTCCTTCATGAGTGTGCCTTTGCATGTCTGTGCATGTGTTTGAGACAAATAAATGCATCTTAATCTTAATCTTAATAATATTGAATAGTCTATGGATAATTCTTTCATGGTTTTCATTTAACCCACTTCTGTTCTGTGTTGCCCTGGTAGATAAGAGAAAAGGTGTCAACACTACCAGTTATTATGTGGGAATAACACCACATTTGTTGAATTTAAATGAAGTTAAAATAGTGAATCATCTATTTCCCATATAAAACAGAAAATAGCTGCTGCTTTGTTTTCCTTCTTACTTTACTCTCTTTAAGTTGCTTTTAAACATGCACTGCAATCTGGATGATACCAAGAGACTATCCAGATAGGGGCAGTTTGTAAAAACGCAAACGCTCCGGATAATCCAGAGTTTCTTCTGTCACCCCCCCAGTAAAAACTCTGCAGATTGTCCGAATAAGCCATTGAGAAAATACAGTAGAAATTATCCGGAGGATTCAGAGCCGGCGAGTAGGCAAATTCATAGTGTTTTTAACAGCTCACACACGTGAGACTGGGATAATAAAAATATCTCAGCATGAAAAATCTCCCTGTTGACTCTTTGTTGATAATGACGACATATTCAAATGCTTGTAACATTGGTGTAAATGCAAAACTAAATACAATTACATTCTTTTGCCATCATCTTTGATGTGCTGTAAAAAAAAATACTATGCTCTCTGATACTGAATTTGTCATCATGTCATGCCTCTGGCTTGCTCTACCCAGGCGCCTCCTCCTGTCTGAATTCTCCTGCTGTGTTCTTTATATGTGAAAGCCAAACTCCTTCATAATTATTCAGACATAATCATCTCTCATTTAAGGTGTTTTCAGGCATGACCTGCAGGTAAAATCTAAAGAATTGGCTTTAGATTTGACCCGGTTTAGCTTTCACACATGCACAAGACAGATATACGGTGCATATATGTTTGTAGATGTGTATAGTTTATGCAACAACGCACAGGAGTATGCATCATCCTGTAGGCAGGAACGTTACTCATGACAGAGAGTGAAGGAGAATGTTTCTGTAGTTGAATTTTGCAAGAAAAACAATCCTCATGAGGTTTTAGGCAACAACAACAATTTGTAGTACCACAAAATCTTACTAAGCAAACAAATCAAACAATTATTTTAAAGTAAACTCATTTGTTTTAATCTTTTCCTTCAGAAATGCCACCACGGATCAGCAATTCAGCATGATACACATCTGCAAATTAGAGGTCCAGTATATTTATGCAGCAAAAGGTAAGGTGGTATCTGCTGTAAATAATCAATAAATAATTATCATTTAAAATCAAAAGAAAAGCTCCAGAGTACATTTAATAGGGACTAGAATGCTGCAGTGGTCAATTTTGGTTTGTTTTGTAGTATATATTAGCATAAACTCATTGTCAAGGAATAGAATTAATGGATCCTCCTGTTTTATTGAAAATGTTTTTATTGTTTGCAGGATGTGGTATATTTGCAAAGGGTACAATTTGCAAAGGAGACTTTGTTATATATAGGGGGGAGGTCTAGAGGCGGTGGTCTATCGGCAGAAACTTGGACTATGGGCAGAGAAGGTCTCTGGTTCGTCTCTGGTTCGTCTCTGGTTCGACTCCACGGAGAAACAACAAAAGATGAACCTGATAAATGCATCTTAATCTGCATCTGCATTTTAAGGATATAATAAGTGATGCAGAATCCCAGAGAAGGAGAAAACTTTACCACCCCTGATGTGCTGCATTCATGTTTGCCTTCAAGTGGACTAAAGAATTCCTAAACTACACTCCATATACTATTTTAAGTTATACTAAGTGGGGCTCTGGTTTTATTGTGATATATTGTGACATTTGTATTTTTTCTTTTTCAATTTTTCCAATTTCTCAAGTATTGATGCCTTCAGAGAAGATGGCTCAATTGGTGTTAATGGAGAACCCCACCTTTGTTTATTTGCCCTGGATGACATCAAATAAGGAGAAGAAATCGCCTATAACTATGGAGGTGAAGACTGCCCATGGCAAACACAGGTATGTAGCACAGAACACAGCAAATACAATGAGTCAAGTATCACAACAAATAGTAGAATGAGAAATATGTGGACCTAATTTGGCTGTATTAATATTGTTATAACCATGTACACGTTACATATACAAAAAATACCAGGATTGCCTATCACAAGCTGCTTTAAGCTGCTATGTATGAGCGACCACTTAGTGTAGTGAAAATAACAGGAACATGAAATAACAAACAGGAATCTAATTTACAAAAGTTTTAAGAAGCTATTGAAGGTCAGTTTAGATCATTATAGATATTATGTTACTGAACTGAATGATCCTCTATTAACACTGCATCCTAGCAGGGTTGTCTACAAACCTCTGCAAGCAGCCTGAAGCTCTGATTATGATTTATATGTGAAATAGTGCAGAGTGTCCAAACTTTTCAACTTCCATTGGATGAATGGAAAAGTCATTGATTCACCTGCATTAGCATAGATGATATTAGGATATTATAGGTTTGTCACTTTAGTGAATGCAAACAATAGCATTGGTTCATTAGAGATCTCAATAATGTTTTTACAATGACATACCCAGCAAAACCTTTTGTCGCTTGTGTTTACATCAAAGACTACTGATGTCGTTGCAGGTTTTTGCGATGACCACTGGTTATGTAACAGCTCTTGGAGGGCTGTCCCAATTAGATGGGGAAGATTTCAACCTCTGTTTCAAGGGGCAAGAATACCCTCGAAAACAAGGGGTAGGGTTAGGGTAATGGGTTTGGGCATAATTAAAAAGCATTGAAATGCTATCACTTTATATGTTAAAGAATCAGGGTCATTTGCCAAATGTATCCAGTCCTGCTTATGACATGGATGTAATCTCAAAACTTTATCTGAATAGAAATATTAGAATATAATATAAGTAAATATTGGGAACGTTTTACTTTTGTTTACAGACGACCAGCATCACTGTTAACACCATGGAGGAGGATGATTCAGATCCTGTCCACTCAGAGAGTCTGATGGCTTGTGCCTTTGGGCCAAAGATCACACCTGAAGAGGTAAATTCATGTCCATCACTGTTTTATCATTATATGATCACTCTTTGTTCCGAGTTTGTGTAGAAACTGTGTGTGAACAATTAGGTAAAACTTGTACACACAAGGAAATGCAATGTTTTGTGTAATATGTCCCCACAAAGCATGTGTTAAGTTGTGTGAACGAGAAAGAGCTTCGCTGGTCAGAAGAAGAAACTGTTTCAGAAAAATTTGATAAAACTGGTCCCCACAATGAACTATAATGTAGTGTGCAAAATGTCCCCACAAAGCATGTGTTAAGTTGTGTGAATGAGAAATAACTTTACCGTACAGAAGTTATGTAAATTGGTAAACAATGACATTTCAAGTATGGCATCTTGAAGGTTAGTGGTAGAGGTATATTCATGGTCGATTTCAAACTTCACAGTATTTTCTTTCTTGATAAATTCTCACTCTACATTTTGGAGTCACGTGGTCCCCACAACACACCTTCTGACAGTGTGCAAGTAGTAACTGTTTTTGAAAAGTTAGATAAAACTGGTCCCCAGGATGAACTCTAATGTTGTGTGTAAAATGTCCCCACAAAGCATGTGTTAAGTTGTGTGAACGACAAAGAGCTTCGCTGGTTAGAAGAAGAAACTGTTTTTGAAAAGTTAGATAAAACTGGTCCCCACAATGAACTATAATGTTGTGTGTAAAATGTCCCCACAAAGCATGTGTTAAGTTGTGTGAATGAGAAATAGCTTTAATTGTCAGAAGTTATGTAAATTGGTATACAATGACATTTCAAGTATGGCATCTTGAAGGTTAGTGGTAGAGGTATATTCATGGTCGATTTCAAACTTCACAGTATTTTATTTCTTGATAAATTATCACACTACATTTTGGAGTCACGTGGTCCCCACAACACACCTTCTGACAGTGTGCAAGTAGTAACTGTTTTTGAAAAGTTAGATAAAACTGGTCCCCACAATGAACTATAATGTTGTGTGTAAAATGTCCCCACAAAGCATGTGTTAAGTTGTGTGAACGAGAAAGAGCTTCGCTGGTCAGAAGAAGAAACTGTTTCAGAAAAGTTAGATAAAACTGGTCCCCACAATGAACTATAATGTTGTGTGTAAAATGTCCCCACAAAGCATGTGTTAAGTTGTGTGAATGAGAAATAACTTTACCGTACAGAAGTTATGTAAATTGGTAAACAATGACATTTCAAGTATGGCATCTTGAAGGTTAGTAGTAGAGGTCTATTCATGGTCGATTTCAAACTTCAAAGTATTTTCTTTCTTGATAAATTATCACTCTACATTTTGGAGTCACGTGGTCCCCACAACACACCTTCTAACAGTGTGCAAGTAGTAACTGTTTTTGAAAAGTTAGATAAAACAGGTCCCCACGATGAACTCTAATGTTGTGTGTAAAATGTCCCCACAAAGCATGTGTTAAGTTGTGTGAACGAGAAAGAGCTTCGCTGGTTAGAAGAAGAAACTGTTTTTGAAAAGTTAGATAAAACTGGTCCCCATACTGAACTATAATGTTGTGTGTAAAATGTCCCCACAAAGCATGCGTTAAGTTGTGTGAATGAGAAATAGCTTTACTGGTCAGAAGTTATGTAAATTGGTATACAATGACATTTCAAGTATGGCATCTTGAAGGTTAGTGGTAGAGGTATATTCATGGTCGATTTCAAACTTCACAGTATTTTCTTTCTTGATAAATTATCACTCTACATTTTGTATTCACGTGGTCCCCACAACACACCTTCTGACAGTGTGCAAGTAGTAACTGTTTTTGAAAAGTTAGATAAAACAGGTCCCCACGATGAACTCTAATGTTGTGTGTAAAATGTCCCCACAAAGCATGTGTTAAGTTGTGTGAGCGAGAAAGAGCTTCGCTGGTTAGAAGAAGAAACTGTTTTTGAAAAGTTAGATAAAACTGGTCCCCACAATGAACTATAATGTTGTGTGTAAAATGTCCCCACAAAGCATGTGTTAAGTTGTGTGAATGAGAAATAGCTTTAATGGTCAGAAGTTATGTAAATTGGTAAACAATGACATTTCAAGTATGGCATCTTGAAGGTTAGTGGTAGAGGTATATTCATGGTCGATTTCAAACTTCACAGTATTTTCTTTCTTGATAAATTCTCACTCTACATTTTGTATTCACGTGGTCCCCACAACACACGTTCTGACAGTGTGCAAGTAGTAACTGTTTTTGCAAAGTTAGATAAAACTGGTCCCCACGATGAACTCTAATGTTGTGTGTAAAATGTCCCCACAAAGCATGTGTTAAGTTGTGTGAACGAGAAAGAGCTTCGCTGGTTAGAAGAAGAAACTGTTTTTGAAAAGTTAGATAAAACTGGTCCCCATAATGAACTATAATGTTGTGTGTAAAATGTCCCCACAAAGCATGCGTTAAGTTGTGTGAATGAGAAATAGCTTTACTGGTCAGAAGTTATGTAAATTGGTATACAATGACATTTCAAGTATGGCATCTTGAAGGTTAGTGGTAGAGGTATATTCATGGTCGATTTCAAACTTCACAGTATTTTCTTTCTTGATAAATTATCACTCTACATTTTGTATTCACGTGGTCCCCACAACACACCTTCTGACAGTGTGCAAGTAGTAACTGTTTTTGAAAAGTTAGATAAAACAGGTCCCCACAATGAACTCTAATGTTGTGTGTAAAATGTCCCCACAAAGCATGTGTTAAGTTGTGTGAGCGAGAAAGAGCTTCGCTGGTTAGAAGAAGAAACTGTTTTTGAAAAGTTAGATAAAACTGGTCCCCACAATGAACTATAATGTTGTGTGTAAAATGTCCCCACAAAGCATGTGTTAAGTTGTGTGAATGAGAAATAGCTTTAATGGTCAGAAGTTATGTAAATTGGTAAACAATGACATTTCAAGTATGGCATCTTGAAGGTTAGTGGTAGAGGTATATTCATGGTCGATTTCAAACTTCACAGTATTTTCTTTCTTGATAAATTCTCACTCTACATTTTGTATTCACGTGGTCCTCACAACACACGTTCTGACAGTGTGCAAGTAGTAACTGTTTTTGCAAAGTTAGATAAAACTGGTCCCCACGATGAACTCTAATGTTGTGTGTAAAATGTCCCCACAAAGCATGTGTTAAGTTGTGTGAACGAGAAAGAGCTTCGCTGGTTAGAAGAAGAAACTGTTTTTGACAAGTTAGATAAAACTGGTCCCCACAATGAACTATAATGTTGTGTGTAAAATGTCCCCACAAAGCATGTGTTAAGTTGTGTGAATGAGAAATAGCTTTACTGGTCAGAAGTTATGTAAATTGGTTATACAATGACATTTCAAGTATGGCATCTTGAAGGTTAGTGGTAGAGGTATATTCATGGTCGATTTCAAACTTCACAGTATTTTCTTTCTTGATAAATTATCACACTACATTTTGTATTCACGTGGTCCCCACAACACACCTTCTGACAGTGTGCAAGTAGTAACTGTTTTTGAAAAGTTAGATACAACTGGTCCCCACAATGAACTATAATGTTGTGTGTAAAATGTCCCCACAAAGCATGTGTTAAGTTGTGTGAATGAGAAAGAGCTTCGCTGGTTAGAAGAAGAAACTGTTTTTGAAAAGTTAGATAAAACTGGTCCCCACAATGAACTATAATGTTGTGTGTAAAATGTCCCCACAAAGCATGTGTTAAGTTGTGTGAATGAGAAATAGCTTTACTGGTCAGAAGTTATGTAAATTGGTTATACAATGACATTTCAAGTATGGCATCTTGAAGGTTAGTGGTAGAGGTATATTCATGGTCGATTTCAAACTTCAGAGTGTTTTCTTTCTTGATAAATTATCACACTACATTTTGTATTCACGTGGTCCCCACAACACACCTTCTGACAGTGTGCAAGTAGTTACTGTTTTTGAAAAGTTAGATAAAACTGGTCCCCACAATGAACTATAATGTTATGTGTAAAATGTCCCCACAAAGCATGTGTTAAGTTGTGTGAATGAGAAATAGCTTTACAGGTCAGAAGTTATGTAAATTGGTTATACAATGACATTTCAAGTATGGCATCTTGAAGGTTAGTGGTAGAGGTATATTCATGGTCGATTTCAAACTTCACAGTATTTTCTTTCTTGATAAATTATCACACTACATTTTGTATTCACGTGGTCCCCACAACACACCTTCTGACAGTGTGCAAGTAGTAACTGTTTTTGAAAAGTTAGATAAAACTGGTCCCCACAATGAACTATAATGTTGCGTGTAAAATGTCCCCACAAAGCATGTGTTAAGTTGTGTGAATGAGAAATAGCTTTACTGGTCAGAAGTTATGTAAATTGGTATACAATGACATTTCAAGTATGGCATCTTGAAGGTTAGTGGTAGAGGTATATTCATGGTCGATTTCAAACTTCACAGTATTTTTTTTCTTGATAAATTATCACTCTACATTTTGTATTCACGTGGTCCCCACAACACACGTTCTGACAGTGTGCAAGTAGTAACTGTTTTTGAAAAGTTAGATAAAACTGGTCCCCACGATGAACTCTAATGTTGTCTAAAATGTGTGAAACATGTTTTTTCTAGATTGTGAATTCAGAATTAGTTTAGCAGAGCAGACACAACTTTGATCTCAAAAATTCTTATATGCACTTTTACTAAATTATTTCTTGCATATGTGCCTTTATTTTCAGATTACAGACTTCAAAAAATGAAACTGAGACTTTTGTACCAAAATTAAGACGGCCTACAATAACTTTCAGTTGCACTTCAATTTTTCAAGTTGCTGCAATTCGATATAGTCTTTTTTTTTTCAGAACAGTCAAAATATTCTGCTTATTATAATATAAACTGCTAAAATAATCAAATTATGACACAAAACTTGCAAAACAGCACAAAGAATAATTTCTCATCTACCTGTTGCAGCTCTACATATTTATAATCTTTTCATTAATCTTTTTTAGATGAAAGACACAGATCTGGAAGATTCTGAACTATTTGATTCGTCATCAGAGAGTGCAGATGATCACGTACCAGATACCATCTCCGAAAGTGACAGTGACAGTGATGCTTCAGTTCAACTAAACTTTAAGAACACTTTTCTGCCTCTTAATGATCCTGATAGCTCAATGGGCCCCACTGTCTGCGATTATACAACACCAGACAACATGATTTTGGATGGTCAAAACATTACACCTGAAGCCCCCAGAGCAGTAGAAGAACCCCGGTCAAGTCAGACTATAAAGGACATCGTTAGATAGCAGTCATAAAAAAAAGGCCAGATCAGAGACTGTTGTCAGTGTTGCCAACTTAAGATGTTGCCACCAATACTTTGTCATTTCAGACCTTTGCCGCATAACTGTTGCTGCCCCCATTTAATGTAGTTTTATCTGTATATTCATGCCTGCAATAATCAGATAAAGGGTTGTTTGGCTGATTCTAGAGTATATTAGGTGCTTAAAGTAGGACTCATAACAGTTACAGTTTTAATAGTATAAACATACAAACAACAACTAGTCCCTATACCAAACACCTGTCCTACGTCCTCACAATTCCATAGTTAGTTAGATTAATGAGTGAATCAGTACATTGTATTTATTTATCCAACAGATCCAACATTTTATAAATACAGTTTTTTTCTTCATGACAATTTTGAGAAATTTATGTCAGTGAATGTGAGTCCATGTCATTGATCAGAATGAACAGTTTATTTGTTAATATAACACAGCATGTTCAGCTTATAAGAAAATGGCATCAAAATCCTCTTTCCCACTGACAATTTCAGTCAGAATGCACATATCAGTGTTTTCTTGGCAGAGTAATTGTATATTTTAGTTTTCTTATACTGTAGAAGTTAGTTTATACTTTATAGAACTTGTAACTTTGGATTATAACTCTTACACACTTTGGAGTCCTTGTATTTACAAATGTGTTTTTCCGACCACTTAAAGGTACAACTGCCCAAAAGAAGAAAACACCCTGGAAGGAGACAGACGTGAAGGCAGTGGAAAGGCACATGAATCGATTCATCACATCTTGTATTGCTCCAGCAAAGTTTGACTGTGAGAAGTGTTTAAGGGCTGATCCAGAAGCTCTTAAGGACCGGAGCTGGCAGAATGTGAAATTCTACATATATAACCGCATTACAGCCAACAAGAGGAAATTAAGTAAATAATGGGAAGATTACCACCAGTAAGCGGTTGCTATGTGGTTGTCTGAAATTAAAAATATCTTACAAATTTGACTGAATAAGAATTATTCTTTGTAGGGATATAGATATCCCTTCACTGTTTGATAAGTTTATATTCACTTCAACCACATTACACTAATAGTCCTATCAAATTCTGCTTCATTGTAAGGCGGAGTTCATGAACAGCAAGATTTTCTGTACAAAGTAATGCTTTGCATCCCTATCACCATTTACAGGTATCATGTTATATCTCTACATTTTCTATCAACAACTTTTGTTCTTTTTGGCTAGACTTTATTAGTTTTAAACAAACAGCTCTAACAAATGTAATAATGGAAGGACTTACGGTATCAGTAATAATGTATATAAAAATGCTTTTTGAAGTATGGTCCCCATTAGTCTTATAACAAGTTGTGTGAGTCATGCAAATGATATGTAAATGAGGTCCCCATCAGCCATACCTACCCGTTTTTTCTAAGGTCCCCATTTTGCACAGTCAAAACACTACTTCATGAATTTAGATATTTTAAGGTGTGTATGTACTAACTGATTTTTTCTTAGTGTCCCTGATTTTTTTCATACTTCCACAACCTCTAGAAAGGGTGGTCCCCACAGGTTATGATAAAAAGTGCACGCCCCGCAAACCATGGAAACCAGTATGTGTGTGTGTGTCTGTGTGTGTGTGTGCTGGGTGGGTGGGTGCGGGGGAAATGGGTGGGGGTCAGGGTGGAGCCGCAAAGTCTAAGCCAGCACACACAGAGAGGGGTTGTTGGGCTGAGTGTCGCTCACAGCCCAGATTTTCTAGACTCCAAATCTCTTGGGCTCAACTGCACAATATGGTAGACCCCAATTATGTTTATTCTCAAAAATATGATCGTCTGCAAAGTCTTGCAAAGAGCTTGTACACAACAAGAAATGCAAATGCTTCAGGGGAAACTAGACATTGACAATACCAGCAAATTATATATGAGGGATACAAGATAGGAATAGAAGTAAAATCAGAGTTAACATTTCCATTGCCTTCCACCTCTGGAGACATGTCTTGATGAGTTAAGGTATGAACGTTTGATGCTTTAGCGTCTCTGATAGAGAATCTCCAATAAATTGGTTTAAAAATGTGCATTGTCCCTTTTTCTTCAATTGCCTTGCTTTGTTTATTACTGGGCTTGCACATGTTGACGTACGACACAAGCAAACAGGCAACCACTTGTAAAACACATATCCCTAAAGTTCAACCAGTGGTCAAAGACTCTGCGAGGTACATTTCAGTGAAAGTATTACGTGTATTGCTTGTGATATATGTGTACAACCGGAAGTAATGGTAGTTTTCATAGTCAATCTAGAATGTATATTTATTTTCAGTTTGTCCTCACATTTGAGGAGATGGGTTCATTAACTCTTTGGAAACTGGCATAAACTATGAAGTCATTATCATAACTGCAGCTGTTGTCATAAAAGGACACTGACAGTTTGTTGCCTATAGTCTATAAACATCTTATGCAACACTCAACTTGTTGTAACTATACAGCTGGAGCCAAGTGTTACTACTTTATAAATTGGATTCCATGTGTTTTTAACCCATCACATGCTGTAAAATCAAAGTAGAAAATACAAATACTTGATTAATGTTAAGTAAAGTACTCAAACATTGTGAGCATTCACTGCAATCAACATCATCAAACTTGCAACAATCATTCAAACAAATTTTCAACCAGAACAGGTGAGAAAAATGGCAAAAGGGAGTCACCTATTAAGAGGACCTCAAAACCACCAAATCTTCCCTTTCCAACAAATTTTATATGGTGGTGGAAATACATATGAACACGTGTGTATCAACTCCACCAAAACCAATTACTACACAGCATGATAACATTACTTTTTTTGCAACAATTTGAGAACAAAAAAGTTTGGATCAAAGGGGCATCAGCCAGGTCTGTTTTGAGACTTCAACTCTATCTCAGATACAATCTGTAGTTTCCAAAAAACTGCTCCACTTATGTAAACAGAACAAGCTGAGTGTTAAATCCATGATTTAAACCATCAACTTCACAGGCTATCAACAAATATTGTTGACTATTTTTAATCAGTGACAAAGTAAATGCTTTATTTTGGGGTTATTTATATTTATTTGGGGGTATTTATATTTATTTCTAAAGTATGTAGCAAAGCTGCTCTATGGACTTTGTTTTGTCTTGTACATTTATCTGAAGTTTTATAAAATGATGTATTACTCTTCCAACTACTTCAGACTGTGATTTTAAGTTAGTTACAAACTGCTCACCTTTAACCGCAGTACCCCTGGTTTTGCTCTGGCCATGCACTTATCTGTGTTTCATGGCACATATCTCAACTGTGGTTCTCCGCTGTGACTAAAATCATTCACCAGTCTGTAAATATGTCACCAGTCAACTCTGTTTAGCAAGCAACAGTCGCCCAACAAGTGACGGACAATAATTTGTTGACAAGCATTCTTTACTGAAATGTCTCTCCTTGTAAATAACATAAAAATCCTACTTTACCTTTCTCAGTGCTGCGATGCGCTGCGGTGAAAGTCTAAACTCTCCAGCGGTGCGGTCTGAAGCGCAAAACGATTACGCACTTCAAGGTAGGACGAAGCAGGCGGTGTGGATGTTTCCGTCTGTTGGCAGATCAAACCAGATCCAACTCCTCTGAGAGCTAGCGGAGTGTGGCACAGAGCTGCGACCAGACGCACGCCTCCCTGCGTCTTTGTGTTTTTACGCACAGGGATGAGAGGAGGCTGCGCACTGCCCTCCGCCAAGACGCTTGAAAATGTGTGTGCGGGAAACTCCTGTCAGATTTGCAGGTGTGTATCTGAATGTTTATATCTGCACTTACACGTGAAGGATGAGACTCAGATGATCCTTTCGTGCCTGTGTCACAGGGTTTGGCAATTTGCCTGCATCACTGCAGTGGGAATCCGCGGGACTTGAAGTAGTTATGCGGTCTTGGGTTGTTGTTTTGTGACACATCTCAACAGATGCATCACACCCATTTAGGGCAAGGTCTAAAACAATGGACGTACACAGCCCCGGTTGCTCAATATATAATGACAGGCTGGATTTGGTTGTGCGTCAAGATGCATCCCGTGTGCTGTCAGCTCTATTGAACATTATGTTTGAAGCTGATGTTTGAAGCAATGAACCTTATGAAAAAAGACAGGCTACACTACACTTAGCAACCAAAGATCATGCAATACACAACGAAATGCATGCAGTTTTTCTGACACATTTCATTTTGTTGGATTACTCATTATTATCTGAATAACTGCAACCTAAAATCGAATCCACACTGATATAACAAGCAGGGCCGAATCCAAGATCTTAGGAATTGTGAGATCACCAGCCCCAGTTTACCCTAACTTACCACTTTCTCTGTGCAAGCACACAGACAGAAATACAAATTCATCAAATTACTCCAAAACAAGATTATAATGCTTGTGAATCAATTTTATTCACACACACATTCACGCTACTTTGCATATAAAATAAAATAAAAAAATATTTTTCCACAAAGTACAGATTTATTGAGCTTTCTGTACAACAGCGCCATCTGGATCTTGTGGGCAGTGACCCAAGTGGCCCTAATGTAGAAACGCCACTGACCTCATACTTACAATTGAATTCTGACATTTTGATTTCGCCACTTCTTGTCATTTTCTTTTGAAAAACGTTTTGTGATGAATCCTGGAGTAGGATGGCCTAAGAATATTTCACCTGTTAGATCCTTTGTAGCCCGGGGACTGGTCTAGTCAATCGCTGTTGCCTGATCCGTCTTCTAAAGCATCCTTTTACAGAGGCGCCCTCTGAATTGGGACACAGTTGTGGAGAGAATGATGGAAACATTCAGTTTCTTTCATGTTTTAATGTATGGAATGTTCTAGTCTCCGCATCGCTCCACCATCACCTGATGTTTCTGTCTGTGTCCTGAAAGTGACCAGTCACATGACTCACCTAAGCACCTCAGTGTTTAGTCGCTTAGTTTGTATATTGAACTTTATTGCATTATGTTTTAATCATAAGTTCCAAACCAGCAATGGGAAACAACGTCAAGATAAATCAAGTTTCAAAATGGAAAGACTTCCAGAGCTACTGCGGCGCCAACTGCTGACCATGTTGATGATATGCAAATTAAATCAGATGCTAAACTTCAATATACCTTCCTGTTGTTTTCCGACCACCTATATACACATGTCCCATTCATTTCACATACCTCACATGTGACATTTGTAAAAACACGGCTGTAAGAAACTGACAGCTGAATGGGACGTGTCCCAGAGGAAGCTCTTCTTCTGTTGACGTCTGTGCTGTCAGTCAAACACCTAATTAGGATCAGTTCCCGGGTGTTGGGTTGGTCTCCTCTCAGACAAACCACATGCTGTGGAGAATATTTCACAACACACTCACCCAAGAATTAATTACACTCATTATCACATTCCCCCTACATTCATCAATTCCTTCTCCCCATCGATCCTCTTATCTCTCTCTTGGCATCACATCATCTGATTAAAATGGAATATCCCATTAAACCTACCCCCGCCCTTTTTACTGTGTCTATATCCAGAACATCTGTTGTTTTGGGGGTAGACCATTACAGTGACAGTTTGATCAAGAGTGTGGAGGCACGGAGCCAAAAGTCAAACAGTTTAGTTGTAGAGCTAACAGCCTCTCAGGGTTACTGAGGACATCACTGAAACAAATTATAAAAGACGGAACACTACATTGGTTCGAAATTACCAATTACATGATTAATCTCTCAATTTTCCTGGAGACTTTGTCAGTATTTTCAAATGAACATGCAGTTAAAACGTTTTTCGTTAACCTTGGTTTTCAAATTCAGTGTCTTCATAAGTGTTGGTTGAATGTAGGAGTTGGAGGTTCGAGGACAGAGGTGTGTGTGTGCGATATGGTTGCAGACGTGGCATTTGTGCTATGTGCACCCTTTACTGAGTGTTCATTGTGTCTGGGCTGTTTAGCTTTATGTATAAATTTAATGGCTACTTTGATGTAACTCATACCATGTGGCTGGTTTTGTAACACTACCCACAGTCTTCCAATGGCAAGCACGAATTACCTTCCACCATGACATGTACTAATATCATCTCATAGACAAAACACATGATCTGATCTGAATGCTATGCTGATCGATATTTTTATATTTTGGATTAAATGACTGCACAGAGTCAGGTGTAGTAATGAACCAGAGATCAGAACTCAGCTATACAGAGAGTTTTCAATATCTGTTGGCTCAATGTTTTCATAATTGTATAGTTCTGCACTCCATACAGTATTTCAGGGGCAATTTGGGTGTCTTGGCCAAGGATGGCTTTGTGGACAACTTGCTCCTATGCCTTAGCCATGTAGAAGATGTATTTTAGCATTAGGGATGCCTTGGTATTGCATTATGTTGATTTGTTGACACATTCTTGTAGAGTTATAATCAAGTCAGTATGTGCAATTGTGAATAAAGCATCATAAAGTCAAAAGGCACTGCTAACTGAAATACAGTGATGCAGTTAGCAATCTGGTTTTCTGTGTTAGGGTTGCTTTGCTGGCATCGTGTTAGTGGCCCAACACTGCAAATGAGCTTGTTAGCAGAAGCTCTCCCAGCAGATGGCGTCCATCAAACTGAGTCTGAACAAAAACGTCCCGATATGTAGACTGACTACCACGCATGCATTATCCTGCACTGTTTTCACAGCAGAGCTTCTCTACCAGAGATCAGCAAGTGTTGCTCGAAATGTCATGAAGAACAATCATCCTAAATAAGTGTGATAATTTCATTGATTTAATGGTTACTGATAAAAAACAAAATTTTACGCTGTGATTCTGTAACTTTCTGTGAATTGTCCCTTTTTACAGTGGAGCCCATGGTTCTGTTTCTGGGCTGTGAAGCCAAACAAGCCACATGCACGGCTCCTGCTCACTTTGCTAAAGCTGCACAATAAACTGCTTCACCGGTCCGGTCATTGAGTTTTCCCAGCAAAAGGTTAAAGTGATAAAGAGTTGAAAAGGTCAGCAGTAAGGCTTCCAGCTGGAATGACTGAAGAAGAGGTTTGTAGTAGAGAGTAAATCTTGTCATCAACTTAATGAGCTTTAGTCAGACTAGGAGGGGTCGCGTGATGGAGGAAAAGCAGCTAAGACTAGCAGAATAACAAACCTGTCCACACAGTCCATTTTAATTAAGTCACCCATATTTTTCAAATATTAAATAGCCAACAGTTTGTCGAATGTAAAATATTGCAGTCATATGAGGTAGCTGGACATTCCAAATTCATTATTGTGAAGCTCAAACAGCCCCCAATCTTCGGCTTTCAAGCTTTGACCCAAATTTTCAACCCGGACCTGTCACACCATCCATTCTTGTCAGTTGAATCCAATGTGAAATTGCCCAATAAAGACTATTAAATTAAATTATTATCAAAACCAAATTGGGAAGATCTTTTCTTTATGGAGCAGACTTTTTGAACAGGGAGACTCTAAGATACACCCACTAAGAGAGTATTCAACTTTTTAAGTTTGATGTGCCCCCAGAACCCACTGAGATGCGGTCCAACGCATCAATGGCTATGTTCTAAATATTTTCAGTCGGTTTGGTTGCATTTGCCCTACAATGGAATGGAATGGAAAAAGTAAAGGCGTTTTTAATATAAGGGCAATATCACATTGTGCACTGACTCCAATGCTCACCCCAAAATGATCATTGTAAGCAGACTACTTGATCACTATAACCAAATTACTTCAGCAGCATTGTATAGGAACGATTCTGTCCAAAGCTTTTTGATCCATAGAAACAGTGATCACTATATCCGGTTTCCACTGATCGATTATTTCACCTTCTATATTCTCCTTTATACATTGTGATGGAGTGTCACAAAGGACTCAGGTAGTAAGGTGGTAGTTGACCGGCTATCATGATATTAGACGTACTGAGGATTTCATTGTCTAACCCATTTCCATTCATGAGGGTAGGCCTTATCTCATGATAGAATCTACCAGAGTAAAAGTACTACTGCAGCTTTAAGTGAACAAACCCACATGTGCAGAGTGTGGACAGGGGGTCTTTGTAAGCACAGGGTGGGGTTCAGGAGAATTTGGTTTAATGACATGAACACACACACATGTCTAACACTGAGACTTTCACATGCTGCCCCACCCCAGCAACTTTAATTACATGTAGTAAGTACCCTTCACAGTTCATGTTTTTTAAGAGTCAGTAGTAATGAAGCATTTATTACTGTTAACACCTTGCATTTTACTCTTGTTTTATCATTTAACAGTCATTTTTGTCCCTTTAAAAATTTCCGACTGCGGTTCGCTTTTATTTCAGGGCATACTGTGCGGGCGGTTACTTTTCAATCGGGTTCATCGACTCCCGCCCTCCACGGTTTTATTAAAGGGAGATTCTTTCAATTTTGTCATTTCACATTCTATTAATGTTTATCTGAATCCTTCTCTTGTGCTTGTATGTTTTGACACACATTCCTACAGGCCCTGCTCAGCTTTATCCTTAGAAACCAACTCTATTTGCCACAATCGTTTTAAATCCTTTGGAGTCATTTCTCATGTATTTTATCATTGATTTGGTTTGGTTCTAAACATTTTTGCCAGTATATACTGCTAACACTGCAGCGTACAGTTCCATTCTGGGGATCGTTATTTGTTTTAAAGGTGAAAATCGTGCCTTTCTTATGAGGAATGTGACATGTTTCTGACCTTTGACACTTGTCAGCAACAGGTAAGTTACCATTCCATAGCCTTTGTCACATGCATCTCAAAATGTATGGAGTTGGGCTTCATTCATTTTTCCAAAGTTTTTTGGCTTGATGATATTTTCCATTTGCTTTAAACCATCTCCCATTTCAGTCAGAGCTGATGGAAGCCGACAGGAATCTTATAATCCGATCCAATCTTCATCGTGCACAACTCTTGCAAAAGGGGTTTACCAGTTACATCATTTGGGTGAAAAATCCTAATGGATCGCACACAAAGCTAATCAAACCCTGTTGGTGGGTGCTTTGTTCTTTGGTGTCACTTGAAAATCGAATGCATCCTCTTCAACTTTCCAGGCCACTCCTGATGCTCTTTCAAGACATGTAGATCTACGTCTTTAACTTCTATGGCTCTTTCTTCCTCAGAATGGAGTTTAATACTGATTTGTCATTGCCGATCCATTTAGCTTAAAACCACCTCTTTTACACAAGTTCATCAACTCTTTGCATAATGCCTTAGCTTAAATATTCAATGCACAAAGACTAAACGGTCGTCAACGTAGAGGTTGTCCATGATCATTGCAATGGCTTCTGGAGAGTGATGTGGGACATTGTTACATTTCTTCTTAGTGCATAACTGGCACAACAGGCTAGTTGTGCCAGGATAGTTGTCCCTAATGACTAGGGGTTATTCTGTATTTAACAAGATTTTTTGTAATGTCGCCATTAGGCCACCACAAGAATAATTGGAGTCAGATGACGTCACCTTGACTGGATGATACATGCCTACATAACTACACTTTTACAGGTCAGCTGGACCAAAAACTGCAGTTATAGCACCAGCAGTCAAATCTGTTCAAACACACAAAGTTTTTGGTGACTTTGACTCACAGGTTATACATCCACTATTACTTTAACTGTAACTGTTTTCACAACACCAGCATCTTTTACAGCTTAGAAGAATGTCATGTAAATTGATATTATGGATACAGTAAGCCAGTTCACTTCCCTGCAGTGATTTCTTATTGACTGTGAACACTGAGTTTATGTTGATGTCTTTTGGCTTGCGAAAGGCCGCCACTTTGGGTTCGGGGAAATTTTTCGGAGTGAATGATCAGCCCATGGATCAACAACTAATCTGCTCTACCACCCAAGCCACAGGCCTTTGTCAAATATAGTTTAAGTCTGAGGTTGAAATCAGTTGAAACTCACTTCAATGCAACAACAGCATTGGCTTGATGTGTTCCTGTTCAGTTGCCTTGTCTGGGGTGAAGAATAAAACCACCAGTTTATAGTATGGACTTTATTTTGAAGGATCCTGCAATTGGTTGGGTTTGTTATAGTTGTCTTAAGCTGTCCATAATGAATCAGGCAATGTTAACAGCACAATACTTACTCAATGGAGTTTGCGGAAAAGACTGAATCAAACTCTGTCAAGGTAAGAATAGAAGCTTCTTTCTGAGGCCAGGCCTATAACCTCACTTCACCCTGCCCCCTTCGAGTCAAACAGCCCACGTCAAACAGGAGGGGAAACACACACACATACACAGACTGAATGTCGACTGTTCTGTTCTTAGCAGCATGCTCACATGTGGCATTCTCAAAAAGCTGCCTCTGTGTAGCCTGCTGGTTCTGGATAAGGTAAACACAAGCTTCGGTCATCATGCCCCCTCCCCATGTTCACCTCCGCAACAAGAACTAACTTCAAGTCCACTCTGGTAGGAGAGAGGAGGAATGAATCACAACCTCTGTCTGAGAGCGGGCAACCCAGCAGGCAGGACAGCAGGAGTTCAAACACAGGACAGCAGCAGGGAGTCTGCTTATTTCTTTGACCTCGCATGTCTGTTTTAATATCCAATAGTTTATGTTGAACCATTTATTTATTTTAAGGGTCAATCGTGTTTGGGAGGCCCTCCCATGTTCTGAAAATGTCGGTGTCTGTCAGTCCAACACATCCAGACTGAAATATTTCCTACACTATAAGATGTACAACTATTAAACTATATCAGTATTCACTGTTCCTAAGGAGGATTCCTTCTGACTTTGCTGATCGCCAACTTTTGCTTTAGTGCCACCATGAGGTTGACATTTTATCTTATTGTGAAGCATCTCAACAAGTATTGGATGATTGCCACGACGTCTTGTTCAGATATGATCTCTAGTCTGGTTATCCTGATCCCCCTTGAACTTGACAGTGTTCAAAACGTTGTTGCATACATATTGTATATATCTTGATTTGTCATTCTTTATATACATTTTTCCCAGTTCATGTGGTTCACAATGGTCTATTAGCACCACAACAGCAACACATTTTATTGCATTTTACAAGACAAATTTAAATAAAATGTGTTGCTGTTGGCTCTGTCATTCACTCACATGGTCTTTCCTACCAAAGCTATGCTGATGACACCCAACTAATCCTCTCTTTTCCCCAATCTGAAACAAAGGTAGCAGTACGAATATCTGCCTGCCTGACTGACATCTCTCAGTGGATGTCTGCCCACCAACTGAAAATGTATCTTGACACAGCTGAACTACTTTTCCTTCCAGGGAAAGGCTCTCCTACCCACAATCTGAATTTTACATTTGACAACTCCGTGGTAGCCCACACCCAGACTGCTAGGATCCTGGGTGTGACACTTGACAGTCAATTGTCCCTTTCCACCAACATTACTGCAACAACTCGTTCCTGTAGATACATGCTGCACAACATAAGAAGAATACGTCCTCTCCTGACTCAGAAGGCACCGCCGGTTCTGGTCCTGGCTCTGGTCATCCCACGCCTATCTATTGCAACTCCCTCCTGGCTGGTCTACTTGTTAGTGCCATCTGACCACTGCAGCCCATCCAGAATCCCTCACTGCAAGCTAAACACTCAACAAAATCACAACTGTTTGCTGTCCTGTCTCCTTAATGGTCGAACGAGCTCCCCAACGACATCCGGAAAGCAGAAAGTCTACACATCTTCTAAATGGCACTTACATATAGCACTTTGTAGTTTGGCTTTCTTGAAGAAAATTGTACTTTCTTGATTTTTCTTGTTCTTGGTTTGCACCCTAATAGTTGAATGCACTTAAGTCGGTTTGGATAAAAGCATCAGCTAAATGTAATGTTATAAAAAAAAAATGCTTCATTTGTGATATTCTCCATCTTGCCTATGTTGTAAAAGACTTTAAATTCAATGCTGAATGATTTTGGTTCTGTGTTTTATAGACTTTTTAAGCACTTTAGATTCCCTTATTGTAAAAAAAACCCTGTAATTATGTTAGCAAGCGATGTCAAAGACAATACATTTTTTTTTTAGCCATTTTATCTGATCTAGTGTTGATAAAGAAAGAGAATATTGTTGGTGTCACACCTAGCAGTTTGCTTCAGGACATTTAAACCAAACTCCTCTTTTACGGCTCACTGTGGTCGAACACTGTATCAATAATCTGCAGATAAATTTGTCGTTGTAGGCTATTTTTAATTGAGTATTTCCTCCTTCTGTCACAGTTGCATTCATTTATATCATTTCAGATTAAGATTAAATAAAATACCTATTGTGGGTTTCAAATATCATTAATATCACATTATTAAAGATTAATTCATTGGCTCTTGACCTCTGACAATAACAACTTAATCTTTCATATGTCCTTTGAGTTGTTCAACTACATTGACATTTCCCTTCTACATGCTATTGTTGGTAACTGTGTGTCTTGAGGTCACTGCTTTGGTACTTTGACCTAAGTAATGGACCTGAATACATTATCCATTACTGCATTTTGCAAAGAGTCTGTGCCTTTCAAGGAATCAGGTCATGATTCTCACCATGTGATAATATTCACATCCATTGATCTTGGGAATTTACTGAACACAGTGAGGAAATGTGGTGGGAGAAAACGAGTCACGGACAATGTTTTGTCTTGAGGTGAGATAAAACGTTTCTCCCACCATCTATCTCACTACGCACATGTGAGACAGAAGATGCACTGTCAGATAAGCAGAGACCCGGTGCCACCTACTTTACAAAGGACTGTCACTGCTGCTGAGAACTCTGTGGGAAATACATGATAGTGGTGAAAAGGATGTCAGGGGTCAACAATGGATGAAAGCCTTTGAGCAGGCTGAATTTGTTTGTGGATAAGGTGGATAACTGCGAGGTGCTTCTCAGAAACGCCTGTCTACCATATGTTTACTCATGACATATTAGATGATGGGAAGAGGAAACTGAGGAATAAGTCACAATTGAATACAGCTGATTTTCTGATATTTCTGATTGCTCAGATAAAATTAGTTGCTGAAAAAAGTGCTGTATTAATTTTTGGAATTGCTACCTAGCCAACATTGTGTACTAATCAGTGTATCAGCATTAAAGTTAATTCCTTTACACACCGAGATGTAGATATCACATTGTTTTCTTAATTCTTGTTAACTCATTGATAAAATGCTATTAGAATCCGTTTGTTTGTCTTTCACAATTGAAGGTGAAGCGCAGGGGCGTCGTTAGCCCTGGGCGTCCGGGGCTTTAGCCCCGGATGTTTTATGAATAGCCCCGGATCAATTTCGCATCAATTTTTTTTTTTTTTTTTTAATTATAGCCCCGCGATAACATTCGCTGATTATAAAGCAAACATTTTTCCAAAGCAGTTATGTATGTTTTAGAAAATTTAGATGAATTGCTCCAGTTTCTCCCTTGGCCATAGAACGGGCAGCATATCCACATTGCGTTGGCATAGATAGCAACCATCTCTAAGTGAGGAAAGCTGTGAAAGTTGTATGCTAATTTGCGGTGAAATACCATACTGTATCTGATGATGCTATAACAAACCAAGCCAGGTAAGGCAAGATAAGCTAGGACTGATGCTCTCTTTTTTAGCAACTGATTAAGTAAAAGACAAAAAAGCAGAGAGACATGACATGTCATGAGGTTGTTACTTTAAAATTATTGTACAGTGGTCAGGTGATATCTTAATGGCTTTTTGTCCAGTACCATGAGTGTTTGTTAGTTAAGTGTTCACAGTGGAGCAACTGTTGTTTTTCCGGTTTGTGATCAGCAGTATGAGATGTATAAAAAGATTGATTGCATGTAAAGTTGTGCTGCATCTAGAGGGAGCTGGTTCCTAATGTACCTATAATTCCTTAAATTGAATTTGACTGTATTACTCACCTGCTTCACATGTTTCTTGAAGGAGAGCTGTGAGTCCACAGTTATTCCTAAATATTTAAAATGTGAAGCAGGCTGGATCTTTTCTCCATTAACAATAATATCAGGCTGATTTCCATTTGTTCTATTTTAAAAGTACATGCATGCTGTTTTACTGATGTTGAGTGTCAGGCAGGACTTTGAGAGCCAATCAGTTAATTGATTCATTGTTTTTCATAGGCATATACGAGATAACACAAATATGTAGACTGCATTTAATTTTCTATTCCAATGTACCTTTTGTCTCTTGGATGTTTATTAAAGACAAACTGTTCGATAAAGCTGCCAATATATATATTTTTTTATACACGGTTTATCACAATAAGGGGAGAATAGTTGGCACAGCCTGTACCCTGTATATGTACACACCCACACCCAATGGTCTGCATCCAAGCAGCAGGCATTTGAGGACTGACATTTTTATTTTAACTATTCTACTGCAACAGATTGATGGATTTAACTAACTGACGTGCAAAATTTTCTCCGGTGGGGCAACCCCCCCGGACCCCCGATGTCAATGTTCGCCCCTGGGCTAAGCTCCCGATGTCTCATGATCCTAACAACGCCCCTGGTGAAGCGCAGCATCTTGGCTTTTTTCACACACAATATTTGATATAATTAACTTTCAGCTAGCATGACACATAATAAATCCAGTGAGAAACAGCAGTTAGCATCAAATGATGGGGCTACTGACAGCATGGGTTAGACTTCAAAGCACAATATTAGCATTGAAAATGAGGAACATCCAGCTCCCTGACTTGAGACTGCTTCTCTATCAGCTGTAACTGATTCTAAGCCTGAGAGTTCCTGCAGTTTCAGTGTAAAACCATTTGAAGATTTCATATATTCCGGAGCTGTGACCAGATGACTGGAGCTTGGTTTACTTCTTGAGATAATAATTAATATTTCGTTTTTGGCACAAAAACAACATTTCATGTTAATTTCCTCATTCATGCTGGGATGACTGCTGCCCCCTTCCTGTCTACACAGGTTGGGCTGGCTCAGAAACCAGTCCATAATTTATTTTTAACCAGCTAACATCAGTCAATATAGTGGAGGCTGAACACTGTTACATTTCCACTAAACAGACAGTGCATCTTTGCACAGCCTGCACCTTGGCTATTGTCTGCTGATAGACCCTGGCCTCTATGGATCTTGTGCTCAGGGCCTTTTCTTGTACTGCCACAATAAGTGCTTCTCTGCTGTCATTCAGACCAGCCTTTTCCAGCCACTGGTAGGTCCTCTTGATAGCCACTTCCTCTATTTGTCTGTGGCTTGTCCTTCCATGATTGTTCCTCCTTCTCATTGCCATGACATATTAAATACATATATATTAATATATATTACTATGTATGTAGCGGGTCAGTTTTATACTTTTAGCAATGTAATTTTCCCCGCTCTGGATGTGTTAATAAACCTGACAGGACGGCAACTCCTATAGGCTGCGGGGAGGCAGAGGAGTTTATTTAGGGACACCTTAGCACTCTCCCTCGTCCTCTCTCTCTCTCTCTCCCCACTGCCGGTCCTGTGGGTGTGTGCATTCGTTTAGCGTGAGCGCAGCACGTGCGGTCGCAATTGTTTGTCGCGGTAAGTTGCTGGAAGTTATATAATATTAACGGAGATCACAGAGAAAGTGCCCGCAAATTGTAACTGAAGTTTGTCCTTAGAGCCCAGCGTGAAGCTGTGTCTGTGTGCGAGTGTGTCCGACGGTGTCGGCGTCACCGTGGATGCACGCTGTCCCTGCTTTATTTGAATGACTTAAAGGTATGAGATAAGGATGTGTTTTTTTAATGTTTGTAAATGTTTTTAAATATTAAAAATGTGCTTTTTAATTGTGTTTTATAGGGCTGCCTCCAGCAAAATAGTTACGTCACTGTTTTTTCCCACTTTAGATTTCATTTAGATTATTTGGTTTGATCATTTGTTTCTTTGTGTTATTTTGATTTGTTCTATGGCAAGGTGCAATATATATGGTTGACTGGGACTGTGCAATTGAGTGGTAGTGACTTGAATGGTGGTGAATTATTGGCTCCATAAAGTAGAGGCCCTCTTTTGTCATTTTGTTGTATATCGTTTGCAGTGATTTTCTTAAAGTGTGTTATGTTTGGTTTTTAATGCATGATATTTTAGCATTGTACAATTGGGTCTGGAGCCTCTAATTTCTCTCTTTTTTAAGCTGTCATTTATATCAAGTCCAGGCCAGCTTTTCCAACCTTTGCACATGTCACTTTACTGTTTGAGCAGTCTGTTTTAAACCATTTGCATCTATTAAATAAATTGTATTTTGTTCTGATATCTCAGCCTCCCGTCCCGTCTTATTCTGGATACTTGTTGAACCGAATTGACATTAACTGTCATCAGTAGAACCATTTTTAATCACTACATGTATATATGAACGAGACTAAAACCATGCCAGTTTCCGAATTTCTATCCTTTGTTCTCTGATGCCCCACCCCCATCTCCTGCCTCTTGACAGGCAGCACAAGATACCACAGTGCTTTGTACCTCTGCAGACTTATTAGTGGGGAGCTTATGACTACTCCCAGAATCACTCTGCTCCTCCTAGTTTTTCTTACGAGTGCAAACATCTGAAACCTTGAAACGGTAGCAAAAAAGGTAGCAAATTAAGAAGTCTAAAGAAAGTTGCTTTAATATGTTTTTACAAATAAGATGCACTTGCAATGGTTTGCTCTAGCTATGCTTGTCATTGAGGAAAGTAATACAAAGAAGTGGGAGTCCAGGGTGACCATGCATCAAGCATAGAACATGGAGGAAAGATGATTGGATGTTTCACTCAGTCCTACCTGAATAAACCATGAAGGGTCTGAAGTGTGTTTCTGGTGCCTTTATCTCTCTGCAGTCTGACTGGGCACTAGCTATCTGGATAACAAGAGTCGGGGTCAGGAGGTCGATATCCACCTGACAATTATTTCGTTTTGGCACATCAAATGCAATGCTCAACAATGACCAGCAGATGTCAGTGATACCACAGCCTTGATTCAGAGGAACTGTTACAACGCTGGTTATAAATGTACAGTCTACGCAGTTTTAATGTCTATGAAATGTTTAAATTCTACATTTGATGATACATAAGTAATTTAATAGGTTAGTGACAAGGCAACTTCATTATTATTATAATTGTTGTTGTTGCTGCTGCAGCCGCGGTTATGGAGAAACAGGACTTTCTCTGTGTTTTCTATTGCATCCCTCTGTAATAACAGGTGCCAAGTAGCTGAAAGATAACTACACTGTCTTCCCTGAAATGTGCAGATTTTTGTGAAGTTTTATGACCATACTTTACCTTGTAAACTTCATATTATAGTATTTCCATAATGAGTACAGTGATTCTTTCATGGTTTCCTCCCAAACGTCCAGAAAATTGTCAGCAGGTCATACACATACCATGTAAAGATAGAATAGGTGCCCAGTAGTTAAAATATAACTACAGTAAAAGCAGTTTTTAAGATTCCGCATACCTACACATACTGGTATGTAAAGTGCTAGTTCATTATGTTGTGTATGTCAGACTTGTATGTTGAGGCTATTCTCTAAAACAATAGTGGCCACGGAAATACAGTATCACATAGCCTTAACTTTTCTTGGTAAATGCACGTTTGTAAAGCAGCAAAAGTTTTGAAGAAATCATAATAGTAATTAAATTTTACTTTACTTAACGATGGGGGGTGTAATGATAAACATCACATAACTGATCACTCATTCAGATACACACGTGCATACATAAAAAAGTTGGTATTAAATAGCAAAAAAACAGAAGTGCAAAAAAAGGAGTTAAAGTGCAGAGTATTGTGCGTATTTGAAATGTAAATAAATAAGATATGTACAGTAGCAAATATATATGGAATAATACAGTATTAAGAACTATGAGCAGTAATAACGGAAATAGTACAGTATTAACAGCTTTTGTATGATAGAACTATGAGCAGTAAGTAATATATCTGAAGTAGTACAGTATTAACAGTTATTGTATGATATAATAACTTTAAGCAAGATAAATATATAAATATGAATAAACTATAGGCAGGATAATACAGTAGTAAAAAAAAGTAACAGTGTAGTGCAAGTGTTCAAATGTTCAGTGGTTGGAGGAGGGTGTGTGGCGGGGGGGGGGGGGGGGGGGGGGTACTTCTATCACTGCGGTGCTGAGGTCAGCAAGGTGACAGCTGCAGGGATGAAGCTGTTCCTGATCCTGCTAGTCCAGGAACGGAGGACCCTGTAGCGCCTCCCAGAAGGGAGGAGGGAAACCAGTCTGTGGCTGGGGTGAGAGCTGTCCTTGACGATGCTGCGCGCTCTCCGCAGACATCTCTTCCCCTGGACAGCTGCAATGGTGGGGACTGAGGAACTGATGATGCGTTGGGCATCACCAGTATATGGTCTTTATCTCAGGTTATGTTCAGTATATATGGTCTATATCTACAACAGAGCAGGTTTGTCTTTGTTCACTGTAGTTGACTTTCAATAAAGTTCGGACGGAAAAAAGTGACCTATCCAATCCGACACCACTTTGCTGCTGCTTGGCAACCACCGACAAATAGGAGGCTATGGTCTAAAGGCAGGGATAAACGGATTTGTAGTGTTGTCCTCTCCGTCGTTTTCAGCGGCAGCAACGTTTGATGTGAACATTTCAAACATCTTCCAGCTCAGCAAACATGAGTTTGTCTGTCAGGTAAACAGCCTGTCTGCCGTGCTCCGTCTTCATTCCTCCACCATGGCTCACTTTAATGCGACAACAAGTATGCCTCCTCTGTGTTAGCTAGCGTTAGCACGTCTGGCTGTTCGAAAACAGCTGCTGTTGTTTACTTATATTCACTAAGTCCTACTGTGGTGGGTCTCATGTCTAATGTTAAATTCCGTGGTTCCCTTTCAAGAGGCTCTTACAGTAAATGCTCTGCAGGGATTACTGCTGCAGTCCTTGTAAACATTTGTCGTTTTGTATTGCTGAAGCAACCTCAGTTAATAGTATGAAGTGACCCGACGTTTCCAGCATTTCCCCTCTTATTTTGTTATTTATCTATAAGACGAAAGGATGGTTACTTGTGTGACCCGGAGACACAGGGACACAAATAAGGATTAGTGGGTTTTAGTCTAGAGCTGTTTTGATGGGGTTATGATAGTTGCATTATAAGAATAACTCCAGACTGTCTCACAGAATATGTACTTTACTATACTGTACTATAACGCTGGATATTTATATATTTAGAACTGACCTTGCTGCAGACAACGCCAAATGTCGGAAGAGGAGAGAGCTCACCGAAGACCAGAAACATGAAATCAAAGAAGTGTTGGAGTTGTTTGACACCGACAAAGACAAAGAAATCAATTATCACGAACTGAAGGTAAGCAGCCAAGGACCGCTAGTTATTTTATAGATGACAGAGATCTGCTCTACTAACTATTGACAGTTATACATTCAGATTCATGGAGTGCCATTAAATGTTGACCCTGTATATCAGTGCATTCGAAAAAATTGACTTTTAACTCAATATTGGCTCAAACTGTAATCAGGATAAATTTCCCTCAAAAACAAGTAATGAAACCGAATCACAGTACACATTTCATTCATTATGCTTTACCAAACAACAGACAATCATGAATAATGCTAATAAAAATTATTTATCATATTCAGAGGTTAAGATGTGTTTTAAGTATCCGTTTACTAAAATAGAAAAAGATCATCTAAAGCAAATTCACATCTCTGGATGATCATCATCATCATCATCGTCATCATCATCATCATATAAATAGGATAGACTTGAATGGGGCCTATATGGCTCTAGTTAGCTCAATCCACCTGCAGGATGTTTGAGAATATGTGGTAATCAATAGACATTGTATTTGTGAAGCCCATATTCACAAATCACAATTTGTCTCGCGTCAAAGGATCCGTCATTACCACTACAATCAGCCGGCACGACATACAATCCACCATACTGGATCCACCACCGCGACCTCCGACACGCGATCTATAAATCGCAATCCATGACGATGTGGTCACAGCTGTGGCCCTGGATCTGTGGGTGATAAGGCACAGGGACTCCAGGGAAGGGGTCAAGTCAGAAACATGTGTTGATGTGATATGAATTACTTCCATGTGATAGGGATGAAAATGAGGAAGGAGAAGCTGGAAAGAGAAGCTCCTTGTGTCATGTGTCATAAATTCCCTCTGCACCATCAGGTGTTTTTGCCTTGTAATCAATGATACAATGATACAGGCCAAACTTGCAGGTACACTGAGGCTCAATATAAATCTGACTGGCTACTGGTTTGTATGGTAGTACGATGAAAACCATGTGGCCCACTCAGTAGATCAACCATCAATACCTCTATGCCTTTTTAAACTAAACGCTTCCTATTTTAGAACATAAGACAAGTTAAGTTCTGCCGCACTAATTAATGCATAGCGCCAGTTGATGTTATCAACCTTCTAGACCTATAGCAGCATACCTAAGAGCAGGTCTAAGACTGGACCAGCTCTAACTATAAGCTTTATCAAAAAGGAAGATATTAAGCCTACTCTTAAACGTACAGATTTTGTCTGCCTCCAGAACTGAAAGTGGTAGATTATTCCACAGGATAGGGGCTTGATAGCTGAAACCCTCCTGTTTCTCCCTCAAGACAGCAGTTTAGATAGTCAGAGCTGTGGTTGGTAATACGTTGGAAAACCCTGTAACTCCCAGGTTCACACCAGTGTAATTTTGTTTTAGTAATGTTATTACCAAATATTGCAACTTTTGCTGAGAAATATGGTAAGACTGCGTAGAAACGGGTATTGCCTTAGATTGTATAAAACCTAACCTAAAGATATTCATTGGGCGTACATTGCGAAAGTTTAGGGCTCTTGAGATGTTTAGATTCTTCTCCAGCACACAATGTTGGTTTGAGAAATGTTGTGAATGCTCAGCCTAGCTAAGACACATTCAGTCATGGATAAAGAGGGTGTAAATGTATCAATTGTAATTAATTAATGAATTAATAAATGTTCTAATACTTAAGTTTTGCCACATAATGTTAATGACAATTCCTAACAGGTGGCAATGCGTGCACTCGGCTTCGAGGTGAAGAAGGTGGACGTTCTGAAGATTCTTAAAGACTATGACAGAGAGGGAAACGGAAAAATAACCTTTGAGGATTTCAATGAAGTAGGTAAGTTGGCTTTCACCTCAAATGGAACTCTACAGACAGACACAGTAGAAAGGGAGGGAGCTGAATCATGACGCGCAGTTTGAACACATGTCTCTGTGCTTCAATAAACCCTAAACACCTCTTTTCACAGTGACTGATCGCATCCTGGAACGAGACCCAAAGGAGGAGATTGTGAAAGCCTTCAAGTTATTTGATGATGACGAATCAGGAAAGATCAATCTGAGGAACCTGAAACGTGTGGCAAGAGAACTAGGGGAGAACATCAGTGATGAGGAGCTGCGCAGCATGATTGATGAGTTTGACACAGACGGCGATGGAGAGAGTAAGCGACTATTTTCACTAAAAGAAACCAACACATTAAATATATGGGGAGCCTTTAGCCATTTTCAATTATCATTATGTGTAGTGTGCGGACCGTGGGCTAAATGAGTACGATTTGGAGCCTGTAAACCGGTGCTGTCTACCTTTGATATGACAGTGGAGCAGAAACAATAACAAATTAATTGATTCTTGATTGACAGAATTAATTTGTTCTCATCGGAAAGCAAACTCAACATCTTAAGGTTTAGTGTGTGACTGAATAGGGCAATTTATTAGACATACTTAGTTTTCACTGTTTTATTCTCACGTATGTGCAGGTTAACTGTCAAGGCAATCTCTGAATCTTCCTTGGAATTTCTTCTCACTGAGTATTAATGTGCAAAGTCATTTTCTGCCTAAACTTTCTCTCTCTGTCTTTCTGTCTTCCAGTAAACCAGGAGGAGTTTCTGTCCATCATGACTGGAGACTCCTGATGAGGAGACTGTGTCTGACGGCTTCAGATGTAAGCTGGCGGCGCTCTGTTGGACTGGTTTTCCAATCTGAGTGAAACGACGTGACTGAACATGTTTGTGTGTGTGAGTAGGAAAGTGAACAATCGTCGATATGGACTCGTAGGTAGATTGTCTGACAAGTTGAACATCGACTGCACGGCTCGAGTCATATGATGCTTAGGCTGTTGTAAAAAGCTGTTGATGTCATGCTGGTCTGTTTTTCACCTTTGCTCAAATGTTTTTGACTTTTACATGTTGTGTAACTTCACCTCCAAAGTTTGGATCAAAGGCCAAACCTTTTTCTTTATGGATTTGATTCGTTACAGTCAGAAATGGATGTGCTGTTTATTCTGTAATATAGGTTTCATACTGTAGCTAACTATTTCTGACTGGTTGTATGTGCAGTTTACATAACAAATATATTTGAATGTGATATTTATTTTGTACAAAATAAAATGGTTTGCCAGCAGGTCTTTTTTCCTTTATCTATGTTTTTCAGTTTGTTTCCAACAACAACTACTCTCTTCAATATTTAAGCAGTCCAAAAAACACAAAACACAATAACACAGTGTATTAATGACGTTAAAAAACGATTGAAAGTCATCTCAGTCACTTCGTTCAGTTCACACATCCGCTTCATCCCATACTACTTTAATCTAGTGACATTTGTAGACAGGAAGAGGCCTGGACAGAGGTGTGTGTAGCTACACTTACTGTGAATGAGGGAGCTTTAATTATCTTCAAATGACAATCAATAGCCTGCAGCCACAACAATGAAGATCTGACCTGAACAATAGATACCTGGCTTCTCACATGAATGATCAGAAATGGCTGGACTGGGGTGTATCAGTTCAGTCTTATGAGTAAATGTTCATTTGTAACTCCACATATCAAAAGCAATGGAAAGATTGTGAGACAATGATCCCCTTTTTCATATCTTCATATGAATTCTACATTATACTATATCTTATGTAGTTTTTTTGTGTCACTGTGATTGTTTTATGTCTGCGATTGTTTTGTTTCACTCTGTGGCTGTTTTGTGTCATTTTTTTATTGTTGTGTCACTTTGATTGTTTTGTCTCTTTGTTGTTGTGTCTTTTTGTGGTTGTTTTGTGTCCCTTTGTGGTTGTTTTGTGTCCGTGGTCATTTTAGATTTTGTCCTAAGGAAGATGAATGTATGTGTCAAGACTGAGTTTTCATTTAGTTTCAGGACGACTTTCTATGTTTTGTCCAGGTTTACATGGTTGCCTGCAGAATTGACTTCATTGAACCCATTCTTGAGATGTTCCTTAATTGACCACCAGAGAGGGCCAGTCATTCATTGAAGCTCAACACTGAACAGCTCATTGGAGTGTCAGCTTCACTACAACATGCTGTATATTCTGCTCTTTTCAGGCACAGTCATGTAATTAACACTCACACAAATCACAGCGGGTTAGTCACTTTGTAAATATTTGTACTTAAGTTCCAGAGCCTGGGCTGACTCACCGAAGCAGCTGTGCATCAAATTAATATGTACTGGTACATTCAAAACATTCACAACAGCAAACGATGTGACAACATGGAACAATAAAAGAGATACTTGACCAGCTGATGTTTGAAACCATAATGGACCCAAAGCCCAACAGTATACATGAGAGCAACACTGAGAAATCCCATGTGGCGATGATGTATGTGTTGAAATAATTGACTGACCACAAACCCCTTTAGGCGGATCCTGCTGCGCTCCCTGTCATTTGTCTCCCCACAGACCTTTACATATTGATTTAGATGAAGGCCTCTGGTCGCAAGTTGGTTAAACATGAAAAACATTGGCCAGCCTCACTTTTGATCTTTCTCAGCCCCCGTCTGCTGCTCAGATGATTAAGAGGGCTGTGGTTTTCTAACCCAATTTGCTTTGGTAATGACTTGAGCCAATCACACAATGACAGAGTAGAGGACTCAGTGGTTTTTCTCCTGTGTAATAGAGTTTTGAAGTTTCTCAAGGAGACAAATGAAAGTTAAGCAGTAATAAAAGGCTGAGAAACACACTCACACACACACTGCAGGGATTGTGTTACTGAGTATGTGCACTCAGACTGAAGGTCAGCACCGATGTTGATTATCACAACCTGCATCTGGCCATCACTACAGCGACAGACATCGTGGCTTGCCCTTGCACTGGCACATGCTCAGCTGTTGGTCCCGGCCTGGACCAGAGCAACACATGCTCCAGAAATAAACCAACCCAGTTCCTCCCCAGTTACAGCCTCAAAGTCGCCCCCCTGTGGTTTTGACTATATGATGCGTACATACACACTGACTTGCTGCTAATCATTGTGTGTTGATGAGATTTCTAAAAATACACCAGTCTGGCGAAGCTCGCCAGGGTCTGATTGCTCTCTGGTCAGGGGTAATAGCAGAGGTTAGCTAGGCTCCACATTTAGATGGGTTAATACAATGAGAGCACATTAACTGATGTTTTCTACACTGGTGTAGATCTGACTGTTTACTATTCCTCACAACTCCAACTGAGACATTCGGTGAAGGCAAGACTGTGACACAACATCCTATGAATAAATATCCTGCAGCTGCCAGGAGAGAAGCAAAATGGCTTCACTGCGCCACAGTTACAGCCAGACTGACTTTTGTGCTTTATCTGATCGTGATGAATTATTTCTGCCAGATTGTAGAAACTAAGATAGAGTGGTGGAGGAAGAATTCAGATCCCTTATTAAAAAACAACCACAAGCAAATTCAGTATATGTAGGTATTATCAGGAAAACGTACTCCAAGTATCAAAAGTAAAAGTACTTGGCACCTAAAGTCACTGATGCTATTCCTTATGTATTAAAGTTAAAGCCCTATGAGACGAATTGTAACTTGTGAATATGGGCTATACAAGTAAAATTTGATTGATTGATTGATATTCCTATATATTTATATATTTATTTATATATATATATATATTTCTGCTGTTTTTATAATATATATACAATTTATATATTTGTTTGTACAATCCACTCCAGCAGGAGTGGATAGTACACTGACACAATCACATCATTGCATTCCATTCCTGTATCTGTAAATATGCTCTCCGTATGTGATGTATGTGATTTATGTGATTTATGTATATATGTCAGTGATGTGTTAAGTGTACAAGCTACTGGATGATCGGAATTTCCCTCGGGATTAATAAAGTATCCATCTATCTATCTATCTATCTAATGTCCAGGCAACGTTTAATGTTGGTTGAGGTGGTAGTTTTTTACTCTTTATGTGGGACTGACACTAATCTTAATTTTCTGTCTGAGAAACCGTGACAAACAGCCCATCACCAAGTGGCCCCTTCCCATGTTTGGTTTCGTCAGACCAACAGTCAAAACTGAACTGTAATTCATGACATGCATCAAAACATACAACAAATAACATTTAACTTTAGACGAAAAAGTAAGGTTTTATAACAGTTTTAGGTGTTTTTATGTTTGCACAGTGGGCACCTCCCAAGTGTCTAATGGCTAGAGTCATTCAGCTCTTGTGCCCACCTGTCAGTCATTAGGTGAGCTATGCCGGGCCATGTGACAACACTTAACCTCTGACCCTTACTGAGACAAGGGAACATGGGAGCGTTGGTAGGGTAGAGGGTTGAGGAGGTGCTGCTGCTGTACCGTTTAGGTTTGATAGATCTGGGACCGTAAGTTTGGCATTAAGCTGCACTTCTATCTGTGACTGGCTGATTTGATTCCTGTCAGCTCAGGTTCTGAAGATGACGAGAAACAAGTTAAAGGTGATTCTCCGTGTTTACGACACATGTCAGCTGCACATGTGACACCGGTGTCCAGGTGAGGGCCGTAACCTTTGACTCTTCCCTAAAGAACGACCTCAACCTGCATGGCCACCATGAATTGAGTCTCATTGTAAAATAAATGGCATCTTAAGCATCTCATCATGTTTTTTTACATGTGAAATTTATCTAATTCTAATATTCATGTTGATTAATCATTAAAGCTAAATTTGGGTCTCTTATGCTGTAATGTCTTATGGAGTCCTGTATGGGGCTCCAGTAGGGGACTCCGTAGTTCTGCTGGGTGACTTCAACGCCCACGTGGGCAACGATGGAGACACCTGGAGAGGCGTGGTGGGGAGGAACGGCCTCCCTGATCTGAACCCGAGCGGTCGTTTGTTATTGGACTTCTGTGCTAGCCATGGATTGTCCATAACAAACACCATGTTCGAACATAAGGGTGCTCATAAGTGTACCTGGTACCAGAGTACCCTAGGCCGAAGATCAATGATCGATTTTGTGATCGTGTCATCTGATCTGAGGCCGCATGTTTTGGACACTCGGGTAAAGAGAGGGGCGGAACTGTCAACCGACCACCATCTGGTTGTGAGTTGGATCAGGGAGTGGGGGAAATTTCCGGATAGACCTGGTAAGCCCAAACGAGTAGTGCGGGTGAACTGGGAACGCCTGGAGGAGGCCCCCGTCCTAGGTATCTTCAACTCACACCTCCGGCGGAGTTTTTCTGGCATTCCTGTGGAGGTTGGGGGCATTGAGCCGGAGTGGGCGGTGTTCAAAGCCTCCATTGCTGAAGCTGCGGCGGCTAGCTGTGGCCTCAGGGTCTTAGGCTCCTCAAGGGGCGGTAACCCTCGGACACCGTGGTGGACACCGGTGGTCAGGGAAGCCGTCCGATTGAAGAAGGAGGCCTTCCGGGATATGATATCCTGGAGGACTCCTGACTCGGTTGCAGGGTACCGACAGGCCCGAAGGGCTGCAGCTGCTGCCGTGTCGGAGGCTAAGCAGCGGGTGTGGGAGAAGTTCGGAGAGGTCATGGAGAAGGACTTTCGGTCGGCACCAAAGTGTTTCTGGAAGACTATCCGGCACCTCAGGAGGGGGAAACGGGGAACCATCCAAGCTGTGTACAGTAAGGATGGGACTCTGTTGACCTCAACTGAGGAGGTTGTCGGACGTTGGAAGGAACACTTTGAGGAACTCCTGAATCCGAATAACACGCCCTCTATGTTGGAGGCAGAGCTCGAGGTTGATGGTGTTTCATCGTCAATTTCCCTGGTGGAGGTCACTGAGGTGGTCAAACATCTCCGCAGTGGCAAGGCCCCAGGGATTGATGAGATCCGGCCAGAAATGCTAAAGGCTCTGGGTGTTGAGGGGCTGTCATGGTTGACACGCCTATTCAACATCGCGTGGGAGTCGGGTACAGTGCCAAAGGAGTGGCAAACTGGGGTGGTGGTTCCCCTGTTCAAAAAGGGGGACCAGAGAGTGTGTGCCAATTACATCACACTTCTCAGCCTCCCTGGTAAGGTCTACTCCAAGGTGCTGGAAAGGAGGGTTCGGCCGATCGTCGAACCTCAGATTGAAGAGGAACAATGCGGTTTTCGCCCCGGACGTGGAACTACAGACCAGCTCTTCACTCTCGCAAGGATCCTGGAGGGGGCCTGGGAGTATGCCCATCCGGTCTACATGTGTTTTGTGGATCTGGAGAAGGCGTATGACCGGGTCCCCCGGGAGAAACTGTGGGAGGTGCTGCGGGAGTATGGGGTAAGGGGGTCTATCCTCAGGGCCATCCAATCCCTGTACTCCCAAAGCGAGAGCTGTGTTCGCGTCCTCGGCAGCCAGTCAGTTTCGTTCTCAGTGGATGCTGGTCTCCGCCAGGGCTGCGCCTTGTCACCAATCCTGTTTGTGATATACATGGACAGGATATCGAGGCGTAGTCGTGGTGGGGAGGGGTTGCAGTTCGGTGGTCTGAGGATCTCGTCACTGCTTTTTGCAGATGACGTGGTCCTCATTGGATCATCGGCCTGTGACCTTCAGCACTCACTGGATCGGCTGGTGGCCGAGTGTGAAGCGGCTGGGATGAGGATCAGCACCTCTAAATCTGAGGCCATGACTCTTAGCAGGAAACCGATGGATTGCTTACTCCGGGTAGGAAATGAGTCCTTAGCCCAAGTGAAGGAGTTCAAGTACCTTGGGGTCTTGTTCGCGAGTGAGGGTACTATGGAGCGTGAGATTGGCCGGAGAATCGGAGCAGCGGGGGCGGTATTGCGTTCGCTTTACCGCACCGTTGTAACGAAAAGAGAGCTGAGCCGCAAGGCAAAGCTCTCGATCTACCGGGCGATCTTCGTTCCTATCCTCACCTATGGTCATGAGGGCTGGGTGATGACCGAAAGGACGAGATCACGGGTACAAGCGGCCGAGATGAGTTTTCTCAGAAGGGTGGCTGGCGTCTCCCTTAGGGATAGGGTGAGAAGCTCAGCCATCCGTGAGGAACTCGGATTAGAGCCGCTGCTCCTTCACTTAGAAAGGAGTCAGCTGAGGTGGTTCGGGCATCTGGTAAGGATGCCCACTGGGCGCCTTCCTTGGGAGGTGTTTCAGGCACGTCCAGTGGGGAGGAGACCTCGGGGAAGACCCAGGACTAGGTGGAGAGATTATATCTCAACACTGGCCTGGGAACGCCTCGGGATCCCCCCGTCAGAGTTGGTCAATGTGGCCCGGGAAAGGGAAGTCTGGGGCCCCCTGCTTGAGCTGCTCCCCCCGCGACCCGACCCCGGATAAGCGGATGAAAATGAGATGAGATGAGATGCTGTAATTGATGAACTAGTGAAGGATTTATGACGAAGCAATTGACATTAAATATTCTCCAATATTTTTGACTTATGTTATGTCCCCTTAAAACAGTCCTCCATCCCCCCACACCACCAACCCCCCCCCCCCCCACGACACAATTAATCAATTATCCAAGAAAATACTGATAGAATGTATTTATAAGTTATTTATAAAAAAAAGTTTCAACTTAACCTTTGAAAACAAATTGGAGCAATTAGTCAAAGTTCCAGCTTCTTAAAAGTTGACCTTTGTTGTTTTAATACGTCTTCTACAGAGTCTAAGGGCAATAATAGATCAAAAAATTAGGTGGTTATTCACTCTCATTCTCTAACTTCTCTGTTATGGACTTGATAATTACGTTAATTGACATAAGATACGCTGATGAGGCGGTGGTCTAGTGGCAGAAACTTGGACTATGGGCAGAGAAGGTCTCTGGTTCGACTCCACGGAGAGACAACAACAGACGAACCTGGATTGATCTGTCCAAAAATCCAAGAGTCTCCCTACCCTGTCTAGTGCCCCTGAGCAAGGCACCTTACTCCCCCAACATCTGCTCCCCGAGCGCCGTACATGGTCGCTCACTGCTCTGTGTGTCCTGCACCAGATGGGTAAAAAGCAGAGATTAAATTTCCCTACCTGCAAGAGTGTGCCTTTGCATGTCTGTGCATGTGTTTGGGACTAATAAATAAATGCATCTTAATGCATCAATGCATGAAATAATCACCAGTTACAGTGATGCTGTAATGCAATTTGTAACCAAAGCAAATTTCAAATGGCAAATGATTCTATCAGTCCAAAAGCAGCAAAAACAACACCTTGGCACTAATCAGTGAACATATATCCAAACAATATAGAAAGAGATAAATTATTAGTGAAGAATAAATATTAAAAGATTTTTGTACAATAATGTATTAAAAAGGAGTTTGCATACTGTGGGTTAAAATGGCTGATGGTCATTATTACAAGAATTATTATTACAAGAAGAGTGAAGATTAAAATTAGAGAAAGAGACATAAAGGAGAAAATTCAAAGATAAAATTATCAGTATAAAAAGTGTTTATGGACTCCATGCTTTAACGACATATCAAACTGTAAAATTCAAATTACAGTTGTAGTTCCAACATTTACAGTAAAGGATTAAATATTTTAAAAGCAGAGTCTGACATGTTGATCAGAAAAATATAACAATAAAGAATGATTAAAGCTAAGTCAATATCATAGATGTATCAGTGAACTGGCCTGCAGGGCACAGTTCCAGTGGCTGAGAAGTCAGGGGGCCTCTGAGCCAGAGTCCCTTTAAGTGACTGTAAAAATCTTTCAAATGTACAGTTAAAAGGTACAAATATAGACAATGATAACAGGGAGCAACAGGGAGCCAAAAAGAGATTATGGTAGATGTGTCTCTTTTAAGTGGGGGAGTTCTGTTGACAGTAGGATAGATGGGGAAGGGGAAGTATATGCTTTAACAGTATATGCTATTTACCTGTATTGTTTTGTTTGGTTCATCCAACAATAATTTCAGATAAACATGAATCTGTTCTTTGTGTGTATAAAACAAAGGTAGAGCTGTTTGTGATTATTTCTATGTAACAAATTATTAAATGAAGTACGAGGGGAGTAGACACAGAAGTGAGGAGGGAACGCCTCGAGACGTGCTGTGGATTGCGAACTATGCCCGGCAGTTGGGTGAGGATGGATTAGTTTACACCTGCTCATGGCTTTCACAGTAACTTTATCTCTCGGGCATCCCAACTTCACCCAGCCTGCACCGCACTGTAGCAGACCTTCCCTCAAGCTCAACGAAACAACAGAACCCTTCCCACAGACTCTGTAGCCTTTGCAATGAAAAACTGTCTCACTAACAAGCTTTGAGTCTGAGACTTGTGAGATGGAGTGAAAGCACTGTGAGGCACTGTTTTCACCCTGTAATAGGCCATCAGACGAAGAAGAGTGAAAAGAAAAGTGTCGAGCTTGCAGAGAATTTAAAGAGGATGTTTGAGAGACTTTGCAATAACATTTCCAGGATCCCTCTCCGCACACATCTGGTTCTCTTCAGACAGGGCTTATTGCTTCTGTGATTGCTTATTTATGTTGCTCCGACACCTCATCCAACTCCTCCTACACTATCTGCCTACACAGGATGCATATAGGCAACCACAAGCACACACTCACACATTACATGCACACACAGATACCTGTAAATACTGGAGGACTGACACCCTGAAGGTACAGGATATTCAGAGTCAGGTCTTCAGATAACTGGGACACATTCCTGGACACTATTTAGCGTGAGAAAAGTTCAAGAACATCTTTGAGAAGCCATCTTTTCTACTACCCCAAAACAGAATAGTATGCAGTGTATCCCTTATAAAACACTTGACATTGAGAATTCTTCCAGATTTTTCTCAGATAACTGATTATCTGATTGACAAGAGCTCTGTAGTAGCACAATAATAGAAGACGGATCCCAAAACAAGAATTTTTTAGGGTGCTGCATTGTGTATACGTTTACACTCTCAGAAATCAGACATGTATGGTGGCACAGTATTGCAGTGCTGAGCACTATGTTGCCTCATAGCAAGAGGGGGTCTGGGTTCAAACCAACCAGGCCTTTCTGTGTGAAGTTAACGTCTTCTTTCCGTTTACATCTCCTGGGCATTCACTCCTGCTTCCTCTCACAGTCCAAACAAATGCAGGTTAATCAGACCCTTAAATTGCCCTTAAAACTGTGATTTACTGTAAATGTGAAAGAGTAGTAGAGTAAAACAGCTGTAATGGACCGGCATATCCAGGGGATACTCAGTCTCTCACCTAATGGTGATTGGTACTTTTCTAGTCATGGTGACCACTCAAATTACAATACAGTTTTGCCATTCACCCATTTACACAAAGATTCATACAGTGCGTCCATGCAGCACTTTCTCTATCACACATCATTCATACCATTTATACATGCACATGGGTCAATTTGGGGTTCAGTACCTTGCCTGCCATGTTATCAGATTGATAAGTAGGCAATGTGCATATTATTCTGTATTAACCCTTTGATACACAACATTGAGAAAGCAAAGAAGCCAAGCCATGCATGAAATAACATGTGAAATTTTCAACCCATGTTGGGCCTTAGAAGTGTAGTGATACAAAAAGTATTTTTATTAAAAAAGTAGAAAAGGACAAATGAAAATAAGAATTTGTGATGAGCAAAAACAAGTTAATTGAGGAATTCCTGGAATTCTGAATGATGAAATAAATTTATTGCAAAGATATTTACAATTAAAACTCCATCGAGTCATTTTTGACCCATGTTGTGCCTTAAAAGGGGTTTGCATAGCTTGTGTGTCAAAGGGTTAAGAAAGAAAGCATCCTGCCGCTTTGTTCCAGTGGTCACTTGTGTTACTGAAATGAAAAGTTCCCCACTGTAATGAAAGACACAACAAAAAAAAGACACAACATTTTTGTTACACACTGTTTGGTTGTATAATTTGGGCTTTTATCCACAGAATTTGTATATTATATTCATCAAACTTTAGAGTTTAGTTTTTAATGTGACATCATCTCAATATAATGTGTATGGGCTGGTACTATGAAAGAGCATGATTCAAGAATTCCAAAATGATTGGAGGAAACTGGATTGTAACTTAAAATATGTGGTGGTTAGAAGCCCTGCACTTTGGGAATTTCTCCTCCTCACTCAAAGGGACATTAAAAGAGGATCCGCTGTAATCAATGATTGGAACTGTTAATAGCAGTGATGAGAATGTGGGGCCACTGAGGCGTCAGACAGATGATGGTTGAAGATTTGCTTGGGTATGTAAACAGGCCAGAAAAAGAATGAAATTTAGTGACAAATCTGCCATGAATCATGAAGGCCGTAATGGAGAGGACAAACACTTCAACCTCTTTTCATTTCCTCCCCCTCTCCTCAAGTCTAAATGGGCTGGACAGGAGTCATTTTGGGGGAGGAGGGGTAAATAAATAGCATGTTTTTTTCCCAGGAAAAGGTAAAGGATGGATGCAAACCAATGGTGGGGAAATTAAAACACGTAGCTGTGAACACGCCAGAGCATTTTATACATTCCTTCAAGCCCTCATGCTCGTCTGCGTCTTTGTGTGTTGTAGGAAGGAAATGCGCAATGCACAAAGTTGATTTGCAGATGGAATTATCATTTACACTGCAACAGTTTCCATCCAATCACCCTTTTCTCACTAAACTCTGTGACCTGCTGTATGGAGCATGAAGGTACCTGGGAAGCTACTGTTAGTAAAAGAAGAAAATCCACTTTATCATTCCAGCCTGGACCACTGACCATTTATAAAGATGGATAACTACAGAGCGCCCCAAAAGGGAAGCCAAAGCATCTCGAGCACTCCCTGGTGGCTTGATACGATACAGGTTATAAATCCTGCACCCTTCATGTTTAAATTTTGGACATGGACCAAACAAATAAGTCCAAATATATATGTAGTTGTTATCACACTGATGTATGTTTAATGCTGGAGTACAGATTGTACTGAAAGATGATATATTCACAAATGATACATTACAAATTGCCAAATGCACAAGTTAACAACATTTATCACTATATATTAAGCGCTCCATTCTAAATAGCTTCGGCCTTATCTTAGGCCAGTCTATTCATTGTCATTGTACTACTACCGTTGGTACCACTATTGCAAAGACTGGAGCACAACATGGCTACCGCTATCAGCCTAGCTACTGACTGGAGTAGGAAACCACTGTAAGAACCCCATTTGGAACTAGAAACTCTGACCTCTGTGCTGTGAGGCAGAGTAAAACACAATTGTTTTAAGATGAAGAAATGTGGACTCTCTCCTGTCCTGGACTTCTCTCCATGGTTTGATTGGCTGTAGAACTAACAAACAAATCCTGCATTGGTGTGGTGGACTGGTAAAACATCGAAAACGTTTTACCATCCCTGTCAGACTCTTTACCAGCTGTCTCTGTGTGCCTGTCATTCAGGATGTGTTTGAGGTTCATTCTTGTTTTACATCTGTTCTGTCACTCCCTTTGTTCAGCCTCCAATAAGAGGGCTCTTTCGGTGGATAAAGTTTCCACAACTGTACCAGTTGATAAGTGTTTTGAATAGTGTGTATAGTGTGTAATTACTTGAGCATTGTTAGAAGAGAGCCTGAGACTCAAGCATTTCACTGCCAGCGACTGCTTAATGTTATTGTTGTGCATTTGACAAATAAAAATCTTGAATCTTAAAAATCTTGAATCTTGATCTACCATCAGCCATTTCCACTACTTGGGGAAAACTATCAATAACTACCTGGCGAAACATAGAGCTATCACCTTCCTGTTTTGGTTGTAGGGGCAGACTCACTTCCTCTATGCTGTATATCAATAAAATTCTCGTCAAAATGTCGTTCACGGTTTGAGACAGAATTGCGCCGTGAAGTAAGAAATATAGGCTACCGATCAAAAATATAAAGATATGGGAATTTAATTTATCATCAGATTTATTTAACAAAATAACAGACATTTTTATTACGATCGGTTGAATCTGACTAGGATCTGTGAAGATGACCATCAGTTCTTGACTTATTGACTAATCTTTGGTCTGATTCAGGCATACTTCTATGCTGATATCTGGTAGATTCATGGATCATCAACGTAGCAGCTCAGCCTGCCAGCCTCCTTTTCCTCCCTCTGCTCAGAGGTGACAGGAGTGGACAGCTGAGAGTAATCCTCAGCCAAGCAGATGCTCGGTGTGCTGATATCTAGGACATGCTCACAGGTTTGATCTCTCTCTCTCTCTCTCTCTCTCTCTCTCTCTCTCTCTCTCTCTGTGTAATGTGTAGAGCCCACGGTCTTGGGAGCAGTAATCCTGGGCTCTTACACCAAGGCCCACAGAGGCCCTGAGTGTCAGCAACACATTTTTCTCTCCCACATACACATGCATACACTCAGACACACACATATTCCAACACACACACACACAAGCAGCATCACTGACACCTCAGATCTAAATATACAGTGAGTGACACCGACAGGTGAACAGGCTCCTCCACAGGCATGCACTCTGCCAGCTCGGACTCAGGAGGTCACAGAGCATGAGTGTGTACGGCTCTGAGTGTAAAAGAGAGATGAGTGTGTGTGTGTGTCTGTGTGTGTGTGTGTGTGCATGTGTTGTGTTGATGGGTGGTAGGGGGCGGTGTTTGAGTGTCAGGCTCTGATCACAGTAGACTACCTCTGCTGAGTGCGGAGAGAGCTCAGATCCCAACGCACCCCAGTTTTGGGTCCCCCTCTTTTCTAAGCCAGCTGGTCTGGCTTAATGTCATCTCTTTCTTTATTTTTCTTTTCTTTTTTAAAAGATCTTTTTCTTGTTTGACACAAGGGATTGACTGAACTGACCCACAGCTGGAGCTGCTTGGGAACCTTCCAGGTGAAGACAGAACTAAAAGCACTGGTGAGTAGTTGGTGTTGGATGATTCATGAATTAAAAATATTTAGGTAGCTGGAAAAACCATGGAATATTGGTACATAGTGTTGGAGAGAAGAACATGATTACTGGATTGAAGTTGGGGATGAAGACAGAAACTGAATGCCAAATTACTGGAAGCAATTGCTTATATACTTACACAGCAAACATTAATCAGCATTAGCAATCATTTTAATTCATGTTTCTTGGCACTGAAAGTTGATGTCCAAAATTATTTTATCTCTGTTTTTGTTCTCCACCACCTAATATCGGTCTCTTTAGCTGCTAAATGTTCCACTGAGTTCACCAGCTGCTATCTGACTCTGTGTTTCTGCGGAGCAGGAAGTGGACAGTGGCTTCATCTATGGAGTCCTTTGCGACTGACATTGTACCCACTTTTCATCGAATCAACTGGCTGCAGGGGGAATAACATTTCAGGTTATCTCCTTAATGACTATGTCAGCTACAGTACAAACAGTCCACTCTGACTGGTTGCCTTATTGTACTAAATGGGCTGTAATTAAACACAAAAAGTTGGAATTAGCTGGACCTCAAATCATTTTAACTCAATTTTTTTACCAAAATATACTAAATCCATTTTCCAAAGGTGACAAGTCAGCCTGATGCTTTAGATTATGCGCCGTGTTTTGGATTGTTTACGCTTGACTTCCTGGTCATCCATTTGAACACAATGCAGTCTGGCCGATGACTAATTTACACCAGGTTCAAGAAGTCATCGGCGAGACTGACTCCGAGTAGACGTTACACCAGTAAGACCAGTTGTTCCCATTTTGATTGGTGATTCATAGAATCCTATTGATATAGAACTTCATTGTGAAATGAACACCACCATGATGTTAGTCAGAGGTGTTACTGTTCTCATATCTTGTTTAGTAAATCTGGTTTTATTAAAGCCTGATCACCTTTATACAGACTCCACAGATGGTTTATTTTCATCATGTGGCAGACTAAGTGCATCTTATCCTCAAAAGCAATGCATAACAAGGCTGAATTATCACACGATTTTTGCTTTGAATGGAATGCATTGTATATCAGCCCAGATTATTTATCAAAACACAGACCTGAAAGGTGCTAAAACGCTCCTGAAGGTTCTTGCCACACTGATGAAAGATCTCAGTGTGTTTTTCACTTTAACAAAACTTCTTACATCCATTGTTAACATAACAAAATTGATTGGTAATGCATAAAATGTTGCCTCTTCATTTATTGTCATTGTGTTATTGATGACAACAACAATACAATTTTTGTATTGGCAGTACCTAGCAGCTGAGAGTAGAGATCAGCTATTAGTAGGTGCATGTGTTTACCTTTTACAGTTGTTGTATGGCTTCTTAAAGTCACCGAAATTATAATTGGGTCAATAAGGTGTTTTTAGAAGTTGTGCTTCTATGCTGAAATGTTGAAGCACACTGAAAAATGTGTATTCAAAAATATTTCAGTTGACAGCATAGCAATCAACTGCAGTATGTTAAATACTTAATAAAAATGAATATCAAGCAATATAAACAAATCTGTGTTTGCATGTGTGTGCTAATCTATAGATCTGAGATTTTGATTCTGATTTACTGAAGGTGTTCTATTTCTTAATGGACAGATTTTCCTACATAACTTGGTTGTCAAAACGTATGCTCTTTGAATAGAGAACAAATGAGGCTGATAAATTAATTAATTTCGAGATACAACGGGTGCTGCCAAAAACTGTCAAAGCCTTCATTTCCTGAAAATAAGCTAGAGGAGATGGTTTAAAACAGAACAAGGTTTGGTTTAATTTTTTATCTGCATATGTTTGTGTGCGTGCATGTGTGTGTGTGTTTGTTTGTGTTTCGCTGAATGTTTATAAATCAAATTCTGTTTGCATATTTCAAATTTATATTTGTCTTAACACCAGCTTGACCTTCGGTAGATGTTTTAGGTATTGTAGCTGCAGTAAGATAATCATATTAGGTTCATTAAATTATTTTGTTATTTATATTTAAAATCTAAATGTATGAACGGACAGTGTTTTATATATGCAGAATAATAGTATATACATACAGTATATACCATATATATGGTACACAACGACCATCTGAACAGTTTTTCATCAGAACTGTAAATGTGATTGCATTTTGGGCTAGAATGAAAATGAAAATGGTGACGTGAGGCAATGTTTCACAAAAGTTCTTACTTTTTAATTGCCTTCTACAGTTGTAATTATTGTGTTATTACACACTTATTATTTTACCAGGGTTGGATGAGTTTACAAGCCATTAATATGCTTTTTTATTATTAAAGATTTGTTCAGAGGAAATAAAATGCTAACAGCTGATAGATACAAACAGAGAACAGCTGGAGAACTTATTGAAGCATTTGGCAGCTACAGAGCCAATATCAGCCCCAGGATTTGGTGGAAACCAAAAACAGCACTAAAAGAGAAGGAATACTGGACTTATATTCACAATGCTGACACAAACAACACTCCACATGAATCATCATATTGTCACACTTCCTCTGTATTTGAATGATTACCTCTAAGACATCATATTTCCATAGACTGCCTCCACTTCCCCCTGTTTGCATAGAAAAATAAAAGAGTGTCTAGTTGGGGCTTGTTGTTTATGAGTTGATAAACTCAAAAATTAGTTTTTTTTGTTTTTATTTCAATAACTCTTCAAATGACTCAATAACTCCGTCTTGAAAACACATAATTGAATCAGAATTTGATAGTGCTTCTCACATTCGTGAACAAATGAGATTACAATTTTTGTAAAGTCTTGTAACCCTGTGCAACATGGGTGATGTGTAATCATTTGCCATGTTACGGGTTACGGTTTCATTACTACAACTCTCTTATACACCAATTTAAACGTGTTCGTGACACTTTGAAAGCAACATGTGAACAGAGATGCGACGAGAGAAGGTGCAGTGGTGATTGTTGCCGCTGAGGGGCAGCAGTGGCCCTGAGCAGGGACACAGCTGACACCTCGAACAAACAAGAAGCAGAGTAAATAAACCTGTTGAGAATACGAGTTCCTGTGAACAACAGACACTCAGTATCTCACGTGTTTCTCAGCGCCACTGCTCTGTCTCTGGAATGCGTCCTCTCCCTGTGTCTGGCAGCTTAGACGTTATTTCTTACGTGTGCGTGTGCGTCTGTTTCTGCCTCCTGACGCACAGGTGCTCGTGGAGCAGAGGCGCGCGCTCAGGAGGAGACTCGCTGATGGAGTGAACCGCAGGACGGAGAGACACCGGAGAAAGTCACGGAACACACGCGGGACTGAGAGAGGTGAGCCCCCGTGTGTCCCTGTTGAAGTGTAGCGTGTGTGTGTGTGTGTGCGGGTGTGTGTGAGAGAGAGAGAGAGAGAGATAGAGAGAGAGAGAGAGAGAGAGATAGAGATAGAGAGAGAGAGAGAGAGAGAGAGAGAGAGAGAGAGAGAGAGAGAGAGAGAGAGAGCGCATGCAGCCACTTGACTGATAAACAACCCAGAAGCGGTCCCTTAGGTCCGCGGCTGTTCTCGTCTTCTCCTCTTCTCCTTTTCTCCTCTCACCCGCTCCCCGCGTCTTCCAGTCCGGAGAACTTAAACTCCCCCATCTGCGTGCACTGCATTCGGCTGTATTGTCTTGTATGTGTTGAGTGTGGAGCCCCGGAGTTGCAGCTCGGTTATCCGCCCTCCCTCCACCCCTCTTCCCGGGGCAGAGACCAGAGGAATCAGTCGGAATTTGTTCTGCCTCATGAGGACCGAATGCACGGGTGCGTTACTTTTCTTCGGCGACACCTGGTAAGAGATGGAAACCTTGACACGCAGCCTGTAGTTCACACTCACTCATCCACACGGTGTTTACCTGCAGCCCGGCGGGAAGAACCACCGTCTTTAAACACAAACACATTCCTATTTCTCTTCAGGCCTTCATAAACTCTGTTTCCTTCATGATCTCTGAACTCAAGAGCTGACATGGTGGCAGTTTTAATAACTGATCCATCTTAAGCGTAACATTTAAGCAGCTTCTCACATGTCAAGATCTTCTTCACTTTTCCTATGACTGTTTTGAATGAATTTTTGCCTCTTGGTTAAACTGACCGGAGCAATTTGGTTTCAGGAAACATGGATGGGCATTTGATTATTTTCTGATATTTAATACACTGAACAATCAATAGATTGGTTTCAGTCTCACAGTTCAGTGGTACAATAATACAGAAATACCAGAGGGGGGAAAAAAAACTAGGAATTGGATAAAACAAAACTGTTGGCTACAATCAAAAGAATTCAACTTAAATTGAAAACAGTACAGGGTCCAATGATATGCAAGACCAGGGGCCACATCTTGCAGAGGTTGGGGGACATATCACTGACATTGACAGTGAAAAGCTGCTGCTTTAGGGGCCCCTGGGGGGGGGGGGGTTCCAGGTTGGCAATCTTGCCTTCCTGCATCAGAAGATGCATCTTTTACTTTGAGAAACTTTGAAATCATGCTTTTTATGTCCACCTCCTCAACCAGTTGATCCCAATCACACAAGCCCCCAGCAGTTATTCAGACTGAACTTAGATCTTCTGGTTGGTACCTGAAGCAACACGGCCCTGCCAATGCAACCCTGATATGACGTTTGAATGCCGCACTGCATTCTGTCTAAATCTCTGTTGAGTCTTGTTACTTGAAGAATGATTGAACTAATCTGGTTTACTCCTCTTTTCAAAACTTAAAGCATAATGCATTCTGCTGATAATAGTTATAGTACTACTAATGCTCTTTTAATTTAATCATTTGAACAAAGACTTTCATCAGTTCCAACTGGCTACTTAAAACTATTCAAAGGGTTTTGCAGTAGGAATAAGAGGTAAAAGAGTGAACACCTTATTATCCTAGCTTCTAATTTGTGTAATATTTAGTTAAAATCCACCCAGACAATCCTGTCAGATACTGTCAGGAGAGAGGCTGTGTCCCATAGACAGTGCAGAGTGAGATCAGTCACTCATGATGAACATGTGGTGTTTGTGCCACTAAGTGACTCATTCATTGCTTATAGAGGGGTGTCCCTAACCAGACCACATGTATTAGATCAGGTTACCTGTGTCTGCATCTGAGACCCTACAAGGGACTTTGAGCAGTAATTCACCCAGTTTTTGTTTTGTGAAAGTTGATGAGACACTTGATATCACGTTTCTCTGCCTCTTATCACACATCCAAATATTGCACTTTTTAACTTGCAGTTATCTGATCACGCTGATGTTTGTAAATCCACTGTTCTCCTTTATTCAGTAGGCGTGCTGACTTGAACGGCACTTAATTTTGCCCTGGGGGAATTCTGTGTTTCCAGGTGCATAATCTATAAGTGCAGACGTTCAATTGTCACAGACTTGACTCTTCTCCATTTAATACACTTCATGCTCCACTTCACAGTAATACAGGCACTTTACAGCATAATGTATAGGGCTGTAGCCTCCAGTCTGGGGGGCATGAACAGAGTAGAACTTATGTACTGTACACTAAATACCCGCTGGCAGTCCGAAAACTGTACTGTATGTTACTGTATGTTACTGAGGGCTTCAGTGATTATCATGTGGTGAAACAGCTGACAGCATTCCAGCTCCTCCAGTTTGAGGTTCTGACACATTTTTCAATTCTTACATCAAAGGAACTGAATATTAAGGACACACTAAAAGGACTTTTTCCCTCAAACTGATTTTGGTATTGGCCAAATACAAGCCGAGTACTGAACCAATACCAGTGTTAAATGAATGATGTATGTGCCTCACTATGTGGAAGAGACATAGATTATTCTTTTATGTGTGCGACAACATCAGAGTTGACTTAAATATTCCTAACATGTAAACAAATAGATATTTTTATCTATCTCTCTCTTTATCTATATCCGTCATCTCGGTCTGTATATGGCACACGTCGAGAAATGTTAATCTCTCAGCTTCACACTTGGCACGTGTATTGTGTAGGTGCATGTGTTTTTGTTTGTGTAAGGGCCCAAGCTGCTTTTCAATGTCTTGAGATTGACTGATTGATTGGAAAAAAAATTAAAAAGTTTTCCCTCATAATCCATTTGGAAAAGGTCTGTTCAGGGATCCCACACCACATCTAAGATTTGCCAATCTTCTATTAAAAACAATCTTTTTATGTGCTATGGTGACAAAAAGTTACATTTGCACACCAAGCAGTCAAAAAAATGTCTTCGCCACGAAGATTGTTTATTTTTTTTATTTCAAGTACATTTAAAAAATGTGAGGCTCAGAGTTTCCTTGACACACCACAGGCAGAGTTTCCAACAACATCCATATTTGCACCTGCAACATTACACAACCACAAAAAAAATTATCAATTTGATGGATTACTTTCTTAAAGTAGGTTTCAAGTCTCTGCAAGTCCCCAAATTTCTCCCACCTCTTGCTGTTCATTGTGGTTGTGACTGCATTAGGCACTAATTCATGTATGGAATATGAAGCTTGTTATCATAAGATAAATGATAAATTCCTGATAAATGTCACCTGAGGCTCCATACACACTACATTGTTCCAGCTTTAAATCACAATTTTCATACATTCAGGCCTGGCATGCACGCTACTCTAGAGTCTTCAAGCAACGAAAAGTGAAAGGATTGGAAATTAAAATGTGAAGCAGTCACCTGCAATCGATTCCTGATTGGTTCTTATCAGTAATAATAACACAACTACCATACTACCATGAAACAATAGCACTAAATATCGCAATATATTTCTAAATATCAATAGCAATATTATAAAAGTTCAATATATATCCATTACAGCTTATGCATTGTGCAAACACAGTGATTAGAACATATTTGATTGTAACAATGTTTTCCTGTCTAGGAAAGCAAAACTCTGTCCTTAAACTTAAAAGATAGAATAATGTAAAATTGATCATGCTAATTCTCGATATTGACTGAATGAAAATTATCTTGTATAATTTTTAACCATATGGGCCAGTGTTGATGTAAAGTCTCAGCTAACAGTGACAGTGCCACCTCATCATCAGTCAAGGAAAATAGATTGCTTGTTTCTTTTCACTATTGACTTTCCACTAGTAGGGTTTTCTGTAACTTAACAGCCAAATGCAGAAGAGACCATCTGCTTTCTCTTTAAATTAGCATGCACATGCCCAGTGAATGGCCATGTGATATGTATTTTCCGGTGTGTTTGTATTGCAAGGGATTATCTCTTGTGTATGCTTAAAACGCTTGTTTGGATGGAGATCGTTACAACAAAAATGTAATAGTTTTGAGGTAACCTGAGTCAACAAAATAGTCAAGTATTTCTTCAGTTTTATCTCTGTTTGGTTCCCCCCATATCCAGAGGGAAAAGTATGTCTCCTTAGCTGCTTAATGCTCCACTATGTTAAGCTGCTCCTCTTTGACTGTGTGTCTGTTTGATGTTGATTAGGTAGTGGACAGTGGCCTTGTCAGAACCCGTTCTGCATTTCTGTAAGAGTGGTGAGACTGACCTGGAACCATCAAATTACACCGATAGTTATATAATAATTTGTATTTGTCAGCTCAGCTTTCCTTGTTTTTGTATTGATGTTTAAGTGCAGTTGCCGGTAGATAAGACTAAATATCAAACTCCCTCAAAGTCCCGTGCTCAGTTGGAGGCAGTGATGGAGTGAATCACACAGCAGTCCTTCCACCTCCTGTCTGTCAGCCCCAGGCAGGAGAGCCTTACTCCCCCTGCCCCTCATCCTCCACCCTCCCCACCCTCCCTGGCTTTCTGCCACTGTGTGACATAGAGACCCACAAGTCTCCTACCAAAGAATACCACTGCCACATGTCCCCTGCTAGCTGTTTCTCTCAGCTGTGAGGACACATTGCTGACCCTCAACCAAACTGAGTAAATTTACTTAAATACAGCTGTACTCATTAGTTAAACTCTAGTCAGTAACTCTTTGGGTAACTGATTACTTGTTAAAGTAGTTTTTCGTGTAAGAACATCAAACATCTTAGGCATTTATCTTCAACATGTGAGGTTTTGTGGCTCTTTACATGTTATAAATTACAGTTAAGTGAATCATTATGAAGATTGAAATAGTTTCTGTCCTACACAAACAAATTCAAAACTAGCTCTCAATAAGAGTTCATGCTGCTTATAATTCATTCTTCATTTAATACTTTTACTTTAAAAGTGTTGAGTACATGTTGTACATGATATTAACAAAGAATTTGATTTAGATTTTAAATGTATGAGAGTACTATTACAGTTTGTTTTTGGCACTTTTACTTAAATAAAAGATCTAAGTACTACTCTACTGACACACACACAGTCAAACTTGGCCTCTCGCTGAGGTTCAGCATGTTGGAAAATAATTGGCAAGTCCGAGAGAAAGAAAGAGGGAGCAGTTAAGGACGTCTTGAGATGGCTGATTTCCATCTTTTCCTCCGCTCAACAGTCGCTCCCTCTGTCTGTGAACCAGAAACCAGTTGTATTGTTATTTGGGGTAAAAAGTTCATTCTTTTATTTTTGGAGTCCATCTGTTTTACACGGAGACTAAAAATAGCAGGACAGTTTGTGTGTGTGTGGGGGGGGGTATGCTTTCATCCTGGAAAAGATCAAACTCTACATTAAATCACATCTACAGTTACAGTACACACACATACACCCACTCACTGATTTTGACAGTTAAATGCAATGTTTCCCTTAACGTCTCCGTTTGGCCTAAACCTCTCCTTTACTACAACATGCTGAGTGTGCTGTTGTCTGTGAGCGCTCTAAATTTAAACCGTGTTGGTCCTTGTGCTGTTTTCCTGAAGAGAGGTAGGCTCACAGCCGTTGTGACTAAGGCTCTAGATATTCATGTAACGCTTTCAGGCTGGCATGTTCCTGCTCGCTCCACACGATTTTGATAGTATCACATCTCTCCACTTAATAAGAGTGGTTTGTTTTGGCAAAACACATCAATTACCTTCTGGTGACAGAAGCTCTCAGATCATATTCACACATTCCTCATGTCGAAGATGTGGATGGAAAAATAATTGAGGAGAAGGGAAATTCACAACGTACAGATTGACATTAATGATTGATTTGTTGGAATCATCAACTCACAAAAGTGTCCCTTACAAGTTGCCTGACCAATAAGGATTTAATTTATAATCACATACAAATCAGAAGCATGAAACTGAGCAATTTACCTTTTGTGATTGATAGCTAAAACAATTATACACAAAGATAATAGTTGAGTATCCAATTAAACTCTTCAGTTTCTTATTGACTTCCTAATAACAAAGTATAGGAACCATGTGCATGGCAAAGAAGGAACATGTCATCCAATGCAAAAGAAGATTGCTGTTCGGTGTCTGGGTCATAGACGTAGACCCAACTCTCGTCACTGGTAATGATGCTCGAAGGTTACATCATCCCGGTCCTGTGCACAGATCCTGATGTTACATGATGCAGAATACAGAAGTGCTAACCATAAATAGAGATTTCCAAAGTCGATCATATTGAACAGTCTATCGAGGCTGATCTGGGCATCTTATACTATCAGCCCAAATCCAACCGAACTTACTGATCTGTTCTTGACTGAACTCAGTAGTGCTTGTCCTCCTCATTCTGCTTATTTTAAAAGCAGCGTTTTCTATACGTCTGCTCGTATGGCAGAGGAAAATTAGGATGTGGTGATGTAAATATATCTGCACTGATCAGCGCTTCTATGTTCAGACACAATAGCCCTAATAGCCCGCCATCACCCATTACACTGTAGTACAACTAAGAGTGGACTGCCTCTGTAACTCTTTGTCATATCCCGATAATTAAGGTTATAAATATAATCCTTTAAAACCAGTATGTGAATGTGAAAAATAAGGTGTCAGTTAAGTTGCCATAGCTGCTGCGTTGATGTCTCAGTAACAGATTTGTTCAGCATCAACTAAAGTGTTCCAGGATTCTGATCGGGTGCAGGTGATCAAAACCGTGAGGAAGATTTATTAGACATTTATTGAAACAATGAATCATGAAAATCAGTTTTTTGCCGCCCTTGCCTGTTAAAATCGTAATACAATAAATAATGATGATGATGATAGTAATTAAGAGTGACATAAAGCAAAAATTGCAACCTTTGAAGACTTTTATTGACATAAAAGGATAACCAGCATTCAATTTCTTCCTTTTGTTGAGAGAGCAAACCTTCACCACCTTCTTACGCCTTCACAAATCCCAATTTGATTCATCGTGTCACCCCCGTGTGGCTGAGGGCTGGAACCTCCCAAAAATGAGCACGCCTTTTTTTACTTTGCCCTGCTGTGATGACGGCAGAGGCCTGCCAAGAAAACCTGTCGTGTGTGTTTGTGTTGTGTGCTTCTGTCTCAGCGTGTGTGAACATCTAGTTGACTCAGCTCAAGCTCTTAATCTCCACTTTAGGAGTGAGACACGGGTTACATGGCACACACACACACACACACACAAGTGCTGATAGTCCTGCACATGTCTTTCTTAACAGTATTAAACATAATTTCCCACTTCTAGCAGATGTCCCATTACATTGATAAATTTAAAGTTGTTGTATTTATCAGGTCTAACAGATTTAATGGTTTATTTCTTCACACTCTTACTGAAATTGCTTTTCCTTTCCCAGATTTGTTTTCCGATATTTTGGTTTGCCAAAGGTGACACTGCAGTGCTTAAGAGGAGACATGCACGTTTTTCACCCACCCTTAAAAGTATAAAAGAAGCATATCTGAATGACACTTGTGTAGGCAGTTGGACGCAGCCCAGAGAGCCATAATCCCACCTTTTTAGTTTAGTTGTTTTTGGCATACAGCCTGAGGTTTGGCATGTACAGGAAGCACCGAGGGAAACGAGTCTGTACAAGAGCTGTTATCAGCCGCAGTCGAGTATCAGGGTTTGTACTGGTTGCTTGGACTGAGCAGTTTCAGCAGCAAGTGTGGTAAGCCCAGATGGAAAAACGTGTGGGTCAGTCACCACCTGCTTTGTCATACAGTATTCAAACATGTTTATTACCCTATTTGAGGTTGCAATTCTTATATGGCTGCAGTCTAGCCCAATGTGTATCCAACTTGCTTAAGTACCTGTAGAAAAGATTTGTTAGCTTAGCATGATTTTAGACCCTATTCGCACATGGTTATTTTTTAATTGAAAAACAGGTGACAGCTATTAAAGGTTAGCAATTGGCTGAAAACAACCTTGCTACGAACTCAAACTTTTTTTTCTCTGCACGTCAAAACTGAAAATAGAGTGGATTGCTTAGATATACAAAATGCCTCTCAAAATACTGCACATATTACTGTCAATGCACAATTGTTACATTTGTGATTGCTGCTCTTTTCATCTCTGTGGGACTTTTTCTTCTGTATAAATACTTTAAACATTGTTACACCTCTTCTTTTATGTTAGACAATGTATTTTCTCCATAATGTTGTAAATATTGTTATTTTGCTCATGTGCTTTGTCACATACAACATCTATTGCCTGTCTGTCTGGCCTTGGAGAGGCTTGTAGTTCTCTCTGAAGTCTTTGTTTTGCCACCCAAATTTTATTTTGGTACTTTTATTGTGGGTTAATAGCAGAGGGGTTGCACCTTGTTAAGCCCTGTGATGCAAATTGTAATAGATCAATTCACACTGCTGCATTTGAGAATTTTCTAAATTAAAATACACACTATATTGTCTCTTCCTCCACTCTGTCCTGTTTTGGGGTGATTGTACAAATACTCTCCTTAAAAAGACACATGGTGTTTTGCTTCCTCGTATAACAAAATTAACCTCTAGTATCTTTTTTTATAATTTTCATTTCTTGTTTTAGTGACGAACATTATATAACATTAATTTTGTATAAAATGTACTGTTGAGTGTCATTATCATCATTGTCGACGTGATTCTCATCCCATCACTTCACAGAGGTGTGTCCCATCTCAGCTCCACTCAGAGTTGGTGTCCTTAAATGTCTTTTTTCCAAACTTCCAGGTGTTTTTACACAGCACATGATCCATCCCAACTCATCACTCTTTATTATTCGCATTCTGACATGCAGGGTTGTTTCACTTCCTCCTGTGCGTACATTAACCCCCTGAGGAAGCTGTTTTTTTTGGGTGTGTCAGGGGGATACAGCAGCAGTAAATGGACGGGTATGCAAACAGACAATATATTGCCTGTCTGTGCTTGCATGGCGGGTGAACATTGCTTCTCAGCATGCAATACTACCCACACGCAATCCCTTTTTGGTAATTAGATACAGTGTTCATACATGTTTCTGTCTGAGTTTTGTTTTGAAGTCTTTTGTTGGTTTTACTGCCCTGGAAATGGTTAGATGTTTACACGGCATGTCTTCTGATGTGACTGAAATGTAAAACTGGTTTATCCTCTGGATTGGGTTTGATGCATTTTCTCATTTTTTTTTTTACCATAATGAATATGTTGTTTCATTTTCCACAGGACCCAGCCAGCAGTTTGGAATTGATAGTGAGAAACCTTGAGGACCTGTGAGTCAAACAAAGGAACCAGAGAAGGAGACGTTTCTGTATAAGACGAAAAGCAACAGGATAAATAACGAAGATGGGGAGAAAAAAGATTCAGATAGCCCGGATAATGGATGAACGGAACCGACATGTAAGCATACAGAAGGATTTCACCTTTCAGATGTGACAGTAATTTAAAATCTTGGGCACGGCAGCAGTCAGTTCAATCAGGAGAGACTTGATTTCCAATTAACAGATTTTATTTATTTTCTTTTTACACGCACAGAAATGAGAATGTTAAACAGTCTTTGGCATTTTAGACCCCTGTGAGATGTCATCAAGATTTAGAAGGGGATGTAGCAGAGCATCGAACAGGAAAACGTCTTTATCGTCTAATGCAAGTTTGGAATGCAAATCTTATGCTCGTAGTCCTATTGAACTTGCTAGTGTGGCATCCTCTGCCCTCAACCATCACAAGGGTAAGGAAAAACTACAAAACCTTGACAGGAAAAAAGTAGAAACCTCAGGAAGAGACGCATGCAAGGGATCCCTCTTCCAGGATGGACAGAAGTGCAATGAATGCCAATAGTAGTCGTATCTTGATAGGCAGTTTTGAATATTCTTTGTCCGCGATCAGCTGCCACCATGATTGGGCGCTGCTATGATCCTTGATCCGTTGGCGTAATCCGCGAACCGTTGAGGTCGGGTCCGGATGAGGTGAATGTCCTTCGAGCCGGGAGGAGAATGGGGTGGAGGAGGGGTTTCGTGAGACGCTGAATGATGGCAGGCTGAGGAAGAGAGGAAAGGGACTTTTAAAGTCCCTTTCCTGGCAGCCGCCAGTCAGTTTGGCGGCTGCTAACTGACTGGCTGACAGAGCCCGCGCCCGACCTGATTGGACCTTCTTCCTTTTCTTACCCATCTAATCCTTTTCTTACCCATCTAATCAACACTTCCCTGTCAACTGGCTGTTTTCCTAATTTTCTGAAGGAGGCAAGAGTAAATCCTCTCCTGAAGAAACCCACCCTGGACCCGTCTGAAGTAAATAACTACAGACCTGTCTCTCTCCTTCCCTTTGTTTCCAAAATTCTTGAGCGTGCTATCTTTAATCAACTTTCCTCCTATCTTAACCACAATAATCTTCTTGACCCTCACCAGTCTGGTTTCAAGGCAGGTCACTCAACTGAGACTGCCCTCCTTGCTGTCTCTCAGCAGCTTCACACTGCTAGAGCAGCCTCTCTCTCCTCTGTCCTCATCCTTCTAGACCTCTCTGCTGCATTCGACACAGTGAACCACCAGATCCTTATTTCCTCCCTTCAGGACCTCGGTGTCTCAGGCTCTGCTCTCTCCCTGCTCTCTTCCTACCTCAATGAACGCACTTATAGGGTAACTTGGAGAGGGTCTGTGTCTGAACCTTGTCCCCTCACTACTAGGGTCCCTCAAGGTTCTGTCCTAGGTCCTCTCCTCTTCTCTTTGTACACCAACTCCCTCGGCTCTGTCATTCACTCACATGGCTTTTCCTACCATAGCTATGCTGATGACACCCAACTAATCCTGTCTTTTCCCCGATCAGAAACACAGGTAGCAGCACGAATCACTGCCTGTCTGACCGACATCTCTCAGTGGATGTCTCAACACCACCTGAAGATTAACCTTGACAAAACTGAACTTCTTTTCCTTCCAGGGAAAGACTCTCCCATCCACGACCTGACTATTAACTTTGACAACTCTGTGTTAACCCCCACTCCGACGGCTAGGAACCTGGGCGTAACACTCGACAGCCAACTCTCCCTTACTGCCAACATTTCTGCAACAACACGGTCCTGTAGATTCATGCTGTACAACATCAGGAGAATACGCCCCCTTCTCACTCAGAAGGCGGTGCAGGTTCTGGTCCAGGCTTTGATCATCTCACGTCTAGATTACTGTAACTCGCTCCTGGCAGGTCTACCTGCTACTGCCATCCGACCTTTGCAGCTCATCCAGAATGCAGCAGCTCGACTGGTTTTTAACCAACCTAAATTCACTCACACTACTCCTCTCCTCCGCTCCCTTCACTGGTTACCAGTGGCTGCTCGCATCCGGTTCAAAACACTAGTACTTGCGTACCATGCTGTGAACGGATCCGGTCCAGTCTACATCCAGGACATGGTCAAACGTTACACCCCACCCCGTTCACTCCGCTCTGCTTCGGCCAATCAGCTCGTTGCTCCCTCACTGCGAGCTAAACAATCATCAAAAACACGACTGTTTTCCGTCCTGGCTCCTAAATGGTGGAATGAGCTCCCCATTGACATCCGGACATCAGAAAGTCCTCACATCTTCCGCCGAAAACTAAAAACATACCTCTTCCGACTTTACCTTGAATGAAAAAAAAAAAAAAAAAAAAAAAAAAAACACTAACAACTTTTTGAAACTAACACTTTACTAGCACTTAAATGGCACTTACTTATAGCACTTTGTAGTTTTGCTTTATTTGAAGAAATTGTATTTTCTTGATTCTTGTCGTCCTTGGTATGTACCCTCGGGTTTGAATGCACTTATTGTAAGTCGCTTTGGATAAAAGCGTCAGCTAAATGAAATGTAATGTAATGTAATGTAATAATGCACACGCCCAATCAGCTGATCACTAGGCAGGTTAAGTCCTCCATTGGGCGTTCCTATGTATAGGAATGCCCCTGATCAGCTGATCGTCTGCAGGTTAAGTCTACCTGCCTGAACTTACGCTAGCTTCATTTGAGGATGGCCCTATGACATGTTCACAACACTGAGGATGACATTTTCATATCAATCAATCAAATTTTATTTGTATAGCCCATATTCACAAATTACAATTCATCTCATAGGGCTTTAACAGGGTGTGACATCCTCTGTCCTTAACCCTCAGCAAGAGTAAGGAAAAACTACAAAACACCCTTTTAACAGGGTAAAAATATGTAGAAACCTCAGAGAGAGCCACATGTGAGGGATCCCTCTCCCAGGACGGACAGAAGTGCAATAGATGCCACGTGCAGGAGAACATCATCAATAATCAAAGTCTCTGGCAGCATTGATGAAGCACAGTCCATGCTCAGCAACCATCTAGACCACGATCCACCATCCAGACCAGACGCCACTTCAGTCCTCAGTCACCGTCCACCGCCGCCCACCAGGAGGACCCATCACAAGCCACCACAGCTGTCCTGGTCCACCACCCGTGCCCAATGGAAACGCGACACAGGGTCCGCCACCAGCACCACGATCAGCCCACATGACTCAGAATCCGCCACACTGGATCCAACACCGCGACCCCCGGTGCGCGATCCACAAACCGTAATCCATGGTGCGGCCACAGAGCCCCTGGATCTGCGGGTGATAAAGCAAAGGGATTCCGGGGAAGGGGGATAGGGATGGAGAAGAGGAAATAGAAGCTGGAAAGAGAAGCTCCGTGTGTCATGTGTCATAAAATAGAACAAGTAACGTTCTGGCGCACTAATTAGCTCTAACTATAAGCTTTATCAAAAAGGAAGGTTTTGAGCCTACTTTTAAACGAACAGATGGTGACTGCCTCCCGAACTGAAAGTGGTAGATTATTCCACAGCCAAGGGGCTTGATGGCTAAAAGCTCTGGCTCCTACTCTACTTTTAGAGAATTTAGGGACGACAAGTAGGCTTGAATTCTGGGAGCGGAGTGCTCTAGTGGGTTTATAAGGTATTAACAGCTCTTTAAGGTATAAAGGCGCTATATTATTAAGGGCCTTGAAGGTGAGGAGGAGAATTTTAAATTCTATTCTAGATTTAACTGGAAGCCAGTGTAGCGATGCTAATATTGGAGAAATGTGCTCTCTTCTCTTTGTTCTCTTCAGGACACGTGCTTCAGCATTTTGGACAAGCTGTAGAGTCTTTAACGACTTCCTGCTGGAGCCTGATAATAATGAATTACAATAGTCCAGTCTCGATGTAACAAAGGCGTGGACTAGTTTTTCTGCATCTTTTTGTGAAAGGACATGTCTAATTTTTGAAATATTACGCAAGTGGAAAAAAGCGGTCCTAGAAATTTGTTTTAAGTGACTATTAAAGGATAAATCAGGATCGAAGATCACTCCCAAGTTCCTGACTGTTTCATTGGAAGCAAGGGCAATGTCGTCTAGCGCAGCTATATCATTAGATAATGCATCTCTAAGGTGTTTGGGGACAAGTATTATAACCTCTGTTTTGTCTGAGTTTAATAAGAGAAAATTGCGGGTCATCCAGGTTTTTATGTCCTTGAGACATGCTCGAAGTTTAGTTAATTGATTACTTTGTTCAGGTTTTATTGACAAATATAACTGGGTGTCATCCTCATAGCAGTGGAAATTTACAGAGTGTGTCCTGATAATGTTTCCTAGTGGAAGCATATATAATGAGAATAAAATTGGGCCGAGCACAGAGCCCTGTGGAACACCATGATTAACTTTGGTGCGCACAGATGACTCATCATTAATTTGCACAAATTGGGAGCGATCAGAAAAATACGATTTAAACCAGTTAAGGGCGGTTCCATTAATGTTAATTAACTGTTTTAGTCTTTGTAATAAAATTTGATGGTCAATTGTGTCGAATGCTGCACTGAGATCAACAGAACGAGGACAGACACAAGTCCCTGATCTGAGGCTATTAAAAGGTCATTAGTGACTTTTGCCAAGGCTTTCTCTGTACTGTGATTGGCTCTAAACCCCGATTGAAAGTCTTCATATATATTATTTACCTGGAGAAACTCACACAGCTATTGGCTACCACTTTTTCTAAGATTTTAGAAATGAAGGAGAGGTTAGATATTGGTCTGTAATTGGCTAAAACCTCTGGGTCTAGGGTGGGTTTTTTGAGTAGGGGTTTGATGACAGCTATTTTAAAAGACTGTGGTACATAACCTGATGATAATGACAGATTGATAATGTTAAGTAACGAACTATCAATTAGGGGCAGAATTTCTTTAAGTAATTTGGTAGGAATGGGATCTAAGATACAGGTTGTTGGTTTAGAACCTGAGATTAATTTGGTAAACTGATCATGGGTGATCAGAGAGAAGCTGTCTAAGTAATGGGTAGGATTCGCAGCCGTTACTGAGATCTCTGTTGTTGGGAGGGTATTAGTGCCAATTGAGGGCAGGAGATGGTTGATTTTATTTCTAATAGTTTGAATTTTATCATTAAAAAAGGTCATAAAGATATTGCTATTTAGGGATCGAGGAATACTGGGTTCTGTGGAGGTGTGACTCTCTGTCAGCCTGGCTACAGTGCTGAAGAGAAACCTGGGGTTGTTTTTATTCTCTTCTATTAGTTTTGAATAATAGGCGGCTCTTGCTTTGTGGAGAGCCTTTTTATATTCTTTAACACTATTCTTCCAGTCTATGAGGTTTTCAACATTGTAGCGCCACTTCCTTTCTAGTTTTCTTGATAATTGTTTTAACTCATTTGTCTGGGAATTATACCACGGAGCTAATTTACTATGTTTGACATTTGTCTTTTTTAGAGGCGCTATTGAGTCTAATGTTAATCGTAATGAGTCTGCAGAGCTATCGACGAGGTGGTCGATCTCAATGGAGCTCAGGGTTTTAAAGAATTTGTTGTTTATATCTACTGCTAATACGAGTTTAAATGTAATTGGGATTATTTCCTTAAATTTAGCTACAGCACTATCAGGTAGACATCTAGAAAATTAATTTTTTATTAGTGGCATATATTCAGTTATTGAAAAATCAAAGGTTATTAAATTATGGTCTGATAGAACTGGATTGCGCGGAAGTACTGTTAAATTTTCAATTGCGACACCGTACGATAATACAAGGTCAAGTGTGTGGTTACCACAATGAGTAGGTTTGTGCACACACTGACTGAAACCAATAGAGTCTAGTATTGAAATAAATGCTACGCTAAGGCAATCTTTATTATTATCAACATGAATATTAAAGTCACCAACAATAATAATTTTATCGGTCTTTAGGACTAAGTTTGATAAAAACTCAGGGAATTCCTTTAAAAATTCAGTATAAGCCCTGGGAGCACGGTAAACTACGGCAAATATGATTGGCTGTTGGTGGTTCCTGGATTGGCGTGGAAGACTAAGAACCAGACATTCAAATGACTTGTAGCTGAGTTTAGGTTTAGGATTAATTGATAGACTGGAGTTAAAAATAGTTGCAACTCCACCTCCTCGCCCAATTTCTCTAGGAACCTGTGAATTGATATGACTGACATAATCATCAGGATGCAGCCACGTCTCAGTGAGGGACAATAAATCTATGTTGTAATCAGAGACTATTTCATTAACTAAAAGAGCCTTTTTTTCCAGTGATCTAATGTTTAAAAGACCACATTTAAAAGTCTGGGTTTCCTGTATTGTTTCAGAGGTTGTTTTAATTTGTATTCAATTTTTGTGTGGAGTTCTCGCTCTATTATTGTTTAATTTCAATAATTTAACCGGACGGTGAACAGACATAATCTCTATGGGGTTTTGTGACTGATTCAGAGGGAGCGCAGAGAAGTGTTTAGCACTGCAGCTCTGCTTCCTGGTCCCAACTATGGGTTGTCATGTTATAGACTTAGTAATATTCCTAGATAAGAGAGCTGCTCCATCCCAAGTGGGATGAACGCCGTCTCTCCTAACAAGACCAGGTTTTCTCAAAAAAGTTAGCCAATTATCTATAAAGCCCACGCCGTTTACAGGACACCACCTCGACAGCCAGCGGTTAAAAGACAACATGCGGCTAAACATGTCATCACCTGTTGTATTAGGGAGCGGGCCAGTGAAAACAACTACTGTGTCCGACATCGTTTTAGCAAAAGCACGCACCGACTCAACATTCAATTTAGTGACCTCCGACATACGAAGCCGGGAGTCGTTGCTGCCGACGTGAATTACGCCATTAGTGTCACAGTAAAAATACTTTATTTGAACTTTCATCCATCTAGAAAAAAAAAAAAAACTGTACTGCTGAGTGTTACAGTTATAGTGTAAACCAGTTTTTAATCTCAGTCCTACATAGAACTCAACAATTAACTACATTTAGTAGTGCACGATTCAATGTAAAGACTCAACAAGAAAGTACATTAAAAACAGCACAAGATGTAAACAATACACAAACGATACTTGAAGCAACAGTCCAATAAAAGCAGCATGAAATGACCAGCACCAGATCTTTCATGACATGACTGAATCCTCTTTAAAAGCTGGTTCAGTTAAGTCTACATAATCTTTGACATGAATTTGATTCCTGGGGGTAAAAAGTTCATATGTTAATTCTCTGGATCCAAAAGAGCTGTCTGACCAAGTAAAGGTTTGTGCAAAGGGGCCCTGAGGAAGGTTATTTCGGTAATCACAGTAATCTCACCGGTAATAAAAGTGATCAGCAAAACAACAACCTGTGAGAGAACACTTTTTCTTTCAACCTATCTTCTTTAGAAGTGATGCTGTTAAAGGGATAGTTCACCCAAAAAAAAACTCAAAACAAGGTCATTTACTCTGTGTTTTAAGCCTAAATGTTTGGCAATGCTAGCTGATGTAAAGATTTCTGATGTCCCGAATGCACCTCAACGGATGATATCAGAAGACTTTTAAGCTTAGAACTTAGAACTTTTTTTAAAGCCTCCTTATAAATAGATCTGGTAGAAGACACTCATTCATTCACTGTCTCTTCCTTCGTCACACTCAAAAACACAATACCAGCCACTACAGACGCACTACAGTTCCTCAAACTGGTGATATCATGTCACATGATCCTCACAAGCTGTCTGACACTCAGTCAGAGGGGCTGTATGTGAGCCTGTATTCAACAGGTAAGACCCGCTAGCTCTATTCAAATAATATTACACCTGATTAATAAGAGCATACTGTCAAAGGGAGTTTTGTTCGTTGGGATTGTCACACAATTGTATGCACTAGTGTAAACACACACACACACACATACGCAAGTGTGCACTCACGCACGCACACACAGACTAAGTCCTGTCTGGGGGAGTGGTTCCTCTTTTCCTGTTATGACAGGAAATGCAGGCACATATGCTTCCTGACCCCAGTAGCAGAGCAGCACTGATCCCGTCACAGTCCTTCTGTGGACTGTATGATGGTAGAGCATTATGTGAGTGTTTGTGTGTAAACTATGACAAGGAGGAGTCTGAATTTATCTTTGAAGGAACATACCAGTACGAGTTTAAGCTGCTCTGTAACTATGTTTGATGTTATATTCATAGCTCTGTCTGTGGATGTAGAACCTAGCTTTGATTGATCATTTGAAATTACACAACCCAAGCCAGAAAGGTGCAGCAATTAAGGGTTGATCAAACTTAATGTATTCATTATACATTTCATTATGTATAATGAAAGACTGTTATAATTTTGATTCCAGATGAAAATATGTAGATTATTTAGAAATGACTATGATTACACTACACATCAGCTCATATTGTAATGACAGTAATGGTCACTTGGATTATTATTTTACAAATCAACTTTGACCTGATAATAGCATCAGATAAAAAGTCAGACAATGACTTAAGTTCTCACAGTTCCTACTTCAAATCAATTCTGTTAACAAGCAATAATGCCTCAAAATTAACTGAAGATCCACCAACCATGATCAGTAAAACTACAGCCATGAATGACTGACAACATTTCCTCTTCCTCTTTACCTGCTCTCTTCCTCCAGGTCACATTCACCAAGCGCAAGTTTGGTCTAATGAAGAAAGCATATGAACTGAGCGTGTTGTGCGACTGTGAGATTGCACTCATCATCTTCAACAGCACCAACAAGTTGTTTCAGTACGCCAGCACCGACATGGACAAAGTTCTGCTCAAATACACAGAATACAACGAGCCCCACGAGAGCAGGACCAACTCGGATATTGTGGATGTAAGAAACACAAACACACACACACACACACACACACACACACACACACACACACACACACACACACACAAACACATACAAACACACACACACACACACACATTAATATTTACTGACACTAGATCTATCAGTTAGCTCATTGACAGAAAAAAAATCAAGAGCAATCTTATTAGTTGTAAAAGGCATTTCTAATGTTTTTAATATCATTGTAAACTTACAGACAAATATAACTGGATCACTATGATAAGGATGAAAACTGAGAGGTGACAGCTCTACCGATATAAGAAGCATTTGTTTCTCTATGAAATTCGGTTTGGTTTATAGATGCTTTTTGACCATTGATAACAATCATAGCGATTTCCACAGAAAGACTAAAGCTAAAAACAATCTGTGAAGGAGCCTCACAATATGAAAATGTCTGTTGTAGATTCAACAACTGAGTAAATTAATACAATTCTTCAGAATAATCCTAATATAATAAATAATAAATCATAATAAATATGACCAGGCTGGAAACGACTGGAGGGACTGTGTTGCAGATGCTTGTCTGCGACACAGAACACAAAACTTAATTTCCCTGTGTTTGCATTAGTGCGAACGTCTATATGTGTTTGTGTGTGTGAGGGGGGGAGGGAGGGAGGGAGGGAGGGAGAGAGAGAGAGAGAGAGAGAGAGAGAGAGAGAGAGAGAGAGAGCATTGTACGAGAACATAGCAAAACAGTTTGTACTAGATTTAACCTTGTTCTGCTTCAACTTATGTAATAGTGTTAGGACAACACAATGGCAAGTGTATGGCACATGCAAATGCACACATACATACACAGTGTGGATATTGGCTAAGCACACCATGTCACCAAGGTTAAACCGAAGCTGTCAAAAGTCAGAGAGGAGGCAAGAGTCTGTTGCTTCAACACTGGGAAGTTAGAAGGAGTTTTTATTCCTGCTCTGTCTCGTGGTTTCAATTAAGTAAACCCTTGCTATTGATAACAGTGAGATTTTAAATGGTTTGGGTCTGTATAGATATTTTTCCTGGACTTTTTCCCCAACATGCCTTCCTAATTTAGAGACTGCTGCGGGCTCTGAGTATGGCACACTCTTTTCTCCAAAACACTCCTAATGGCTAACATCGAGAGACAAAGTTAATACTAGTGTGGTGCAAACGTGCAGTGAAACTGAGTAAATTGTTGTAGTTGAAGGTCAAGGTCACTATGCCCTAACAAAGCTCATTGTGTTTGCATTAGGGATCCAAAATCTCTGGAATTATTTAAGGAAATCCTTTCAAATACGGTACACATGTTCACTTACACTGACAGATTAACTAATTCGATTTTGGTGGTCAAAGACCAAAGGGCGACGTCACGGTGGCCTCACAAAGCCAGTGTGGACAGCAGTAAAGTAAACATTTAAAAATGTCCTGTGTTGTAAACCATTTTTTAAATGCCATAGGGGAGTTCAAATACAATTTTACTCAAGTTGATGCTCCAAAACCTAAAGATATTCTGTTCACCATTATGCTCCCATGACTTAGAGCATTTAGCTGATTAATCTATGAGTTATAATTGCAACAGAAAAGAAGGGGAGGTTGGAGTGCGTGGTTCAATGACAGTAGGCCAACATACTGCAGCTATGAAAAGGCTCTGCTCCAATGAAATACACTATCTGCCAGACAGGAATTCAGTAGAAGAGAGGCTCCTTTGTTTTGGTCATCTCTTTTTTTCCTTGTGTGGGGGGTGGCATGCGCCTTTCTTGTGTATGTGTGTGTGTATGTGTGTGTGTTTGAAGAGTGCAAGTCAGACAACTATCAGCTTATTGTATTGTGTTCATTTAGCCTGGGAACTTTGCTGCTATTTATAAATCGGAGGAGTTCTGCATTCTTCACTTTTACTCGATCAAGCTTACTTTTTGGCCCACTGTGCTCTCTATCTCTCTCTCTCTCTCTCTCCCTCTCTCTCTCTCTCTTTCGCTCTCTGTGGCTCCATGTTGTTTTAGATTAGAAACAGATGAAGTTTTCAATAAATCTGAGCATGCACATGCGCACACACTGAAGCACACGCCAATGCTTGCATGTGCTCACAGACCAAGTCCAGTTCCTTTGTGTTGGCTGTGATCCCTCCCTGCTAAATGGCTGGAAACCGGTAGTGGTCTAAAAATAGCGCAGAACACAGCTAAGAATAGCCATGACGGGCTGTGAGTGTGTGCGACTGTGGTTTGCCTGTGAATGACTGAGTGTGTGCGTAACTGTGTGAGCCACAGGAGGGAAATAGAGAAAAGGAAGAGAAGTAACTTAAAGCTGACCCACCATGTCTTCGGTCCCCTACTTCCTTTTCCCCTTGTGACCAGTCCACTTTGTATTTGTGGAGCTAAGAAGCTGTTTGTGTCCAGTGCTCATATACTCCATCTAATAAGATTGTTGCTTAGATATCCTGCTCAAGGATGTGTATAATTCCTGTAGATATATGTCAGTGATTATGGTAATTCCAAGTGTAAAGCTCCAATGCAAGTCAGAGGTTCAAAAAGTAAAAATAACGATAAATGTAAAAGTACCTTGTTTAGCAGTAGATTGTGTGTGACTGACTCTTTAAGAGAGTGTTGTTTTACATTTTTAATGTACATGCTTTCATTTAAAAGTAACTTCTATCAGTCTAGCGCTGTAAAAATACAATATTCCCCTCTGAAATAAGTAGGTGGATATTTCAGAACTGAACATACCTGAGAATAATAAAGAGGAAACTAAAGTAAAAATGTTATAACCATATTTTCACACTTTTAGATCAGATGTTGATACAGTTGGGGGCAGGTTGGTGCTTTCAGAACCATTGGAGATGCATCAATTCATTTGATTTAATTCATTATTTGGTTCCCTCTGGTGACCACTAATGTCAGTACATAATTATTTAATAGATATTTCAGTATAAACCCAAAGTGATGGACGGGCTAAATTAACGAATGAATGAATGAAAGGCACAGAATTCTCACAAACTGATTTGACTATTTATAACTGTTTGCTTGCGTGTTGAATGGATATGATAATATGGTTCTACCTTTTCAGCTCCTCAGAGCTTATTCAAATGAATCACTGTTGTATTGAACACTGCACAAGAGTTAAGTACACTGGTATGTCCTTCTGAGAAACTCAGATTGATGTTGCTGTCAATTTATGAACTATTTTTACTTGGAATATCTTCTTATAATTTCAGCTCTATTTCTGATAAATTATGAGTGATGTTTTCAGTTAATTTGGATGTAAACTATAATCAACTGTAAATGGTATTTCTTATGCCTTTAATGTAGGGCTATTACTATAAATATGTGCTGCTCTAAATCTGGCTTAGCAGTTATAGTGGGACGGTGTAAAAATTGCACGTCATGTTCCCTGCCGCACGCAGGCACATACGCACACACATACGCTTGTGCACACATGCACTCAGAACATAATTTGATGTGGAAGTGGAGAAGCAGGAGGAGAAGACCACCCACGAAATAGAGAGAGCAGTGGGAGCAACTGAAATTGAGAAAAGAAAAAATAAAGAAGAAATCTATGGAAAAGAAAAGTAGTGCGGCTGGAGGTGTAGATGGATGTGGGAAGAGGAAGAGGAGTGTGTGTGTGTGTGGGGGGGGGGCAGTTATGGGGGCAGGCTGGAATGGTATTATGGCATCCTCCCTGTCTGTCTCCAGTGCCTCCATAGAGCTGTTCAAACCACCTGCCACCATACACACCCTGACACACCCATTCCATACCAGTGGTGTAGAGTAACTTAGAATATTTAGTCAAGTACAGGACTTAAGGGCTTGTTCTTTCATTTCGTAGCATTTGATGCTTCTCTATCACTTTAAATGTAGTGCAGCGTTGTATAAAGTAAGTACAGTATAAAGTAGCATAAAGTACAAATACTTATTTACAGGTATAAGAAAATGTTGTAACTTTATTGCTATTGCTACCTTTACTAGAGGTCTAAATATGTGTTCCTTTAGCAACCATTAAAGGTTGCAATGATTCCATATTTTCACACAGTAAAAAGCTGTAAAATGCTGCTGAAGCATTAAGGATTCAGGATTAATGATTCAACAATGTCAGCTCATGTCCAGTGCTTTTACTGTGATACATTTTGTTTAATGTTTCTGAACTTCAAGTCAAATTTTAAACACAGTTTTGTATGTAATTTAGTATTTTTACTCTAAGGTATGTACTTTGTTAACGTAACCAATTTGAGTGCTTGTTTTCTTTTCTTTATTGAAAGAGGAAAGAGTGGGTGTGCAATAGTGACACTGTGTACAGTGTTCGTGTTTGAAGAGGGAAAAGTAGGCTAGAGGAGTCGGTTTTATGTTTTAGTAGAAGAGCCAGATTTGACAGATTGTGAGGGAGGGATGGGAGCGACGAGAAACCCACATGAGTAAAAAATAGCCTTCTACGGCCATCCCTCTAGTAGCCACACTAGCATTGGTGGTAGCTGCCGCACCCTCCTCCTCCCCCTCCTCTCACCCCAAATCCTCTAAAGCAAAACAGGTGGACATGACTGGGATGAGTGGGATAGCTGCACTGGGCCAACCGCTGAGTCCTGTGTGTGTTTGTGTGTGTGTGTGTGTGCTTGCGTGCGCGCCACAGTCTTCCAGTGTCCAGTGACAGACTGGACTAATGGGCTGTGAAGTGCTGAAGCAAGGCCACTGAGAGCCAAACCACATACACACACACACACACACACACACACACACACATATGTAAGCACAACCAGCGTTATCATCATCTGATACCTGCGTTAGAGGAGAGATTTTACAATGCTTACATGAAACCTACTGACGTTTGAGTCACATACATGTTTGCCAAATCCACACATGAACTGAAGTGAAATTCAGACATATCAGGAGGTTTTTATAATGTTTCCGATGTGTGTTATGTCTGATGTTCTTTCTCTTTATTCTAAGCTTGTCTGGCTCAAAAAGTTATTTGATGATGATGATGATGAGGATGACGCAAACTGAAGTGATACCTTCTCTTATGGTGCTATCTTGTGGTAGAAATATGCACTACAGCATATTTAGTTGAAAGGATAGGTTCACATTTGTGCAGCATACATACACAAGAAATAAAGAAGAAATCTATGGATACATTGATTTTATTTTAACAATTATCATAATGCAAAGTGCAGTTAACAGACCAAAAACCTTAATCATATGTAACCTTAAATCCGCACCTGATACTGAGGAAGTACTTTTCAGTTTTTCAAAGACTTGATGTCTCTTGATGTGATCCATGACTGATCTTGGAACATTACTGCCACCTGTTGACCAGTGAAATACAGTGGTCATCTCTATGATTTTACATTTCATGTATTTTTTTACCCCTTCTAACCAGACACTGCGTAAAAAGGGTTTAAACGGCTGCGACAGTCCCGACATTGAAGCAGATGACTCTGCTGGTCAGAGCCCAGAGTCAGACGATAAATACCGCAAAATCAATGATGACATCGACCTAATGATCAACAGACAGAGAATCTGTGTAAGTTCTCATTATTCCCTATATTTCCATCTAAGCAGTGTCTTTGTTTCTTCTCAATAATGTTAACTGTTGAATTTAATTGCACAGCAGGGTCTGCCTCCCTCCAACTATGACATGGGAGTGTCCATCCCAGGCAGTAATGCCAGCGGACTGATGTACTCCCACCCAAGCATAGGAGGTGGTCTAGATAACCACAATCTGCTGCCCATGTCACACACACACCCCTCCCTACAGAGAAACAGCATGTCCCCTCAGCGGCCCTCTAGCACTGGAAATGCAGGTATGTATGAGATAACTACACAATCCTAAGTAAAGAATCCCTTCTCTTGACCCCTGGATGTCTGACCACATGTGTGTTTTTTTTATCTATGTAGGACTGATGGGCTCAGAGCTGACGAGCAGTGTGGTCTCCAGTGTGGGTAAGACTGGAACTGCATCATATTCCATAGTCACTAGATAAGTTTCAGAGGACTTGTGTCCAGTTAAATTGTTAAATTAAGGATAAAGCGTGTACACACATTCAGATCAAGGATAATTTATCAATGGATTGAAATTAAAACGCCATTAATTTGTGTGTCTCATTAGGAAATGGCAGCTACAGCAACCACTGCACCTCCCCAGGGCTGCTGTCCTCAGGAGGAGTCTCCAAAAACATGCAGAATAAAAGCCCTCCTTCGATGAGCATGAGCCGTAAGCCTGAACTCCGAACGCTGATGCCGCCCTCCAACAAATGCAACAACATGCCATCTGTCGTGAGTGCTTTCTTCTCCATTCCACCCCTGTTCACTTAAATTCATTTTATTTTAACTCTGTTCATTTCAGTGCAAAATGCACACTATTATAATGCATGGAATAAATTTGAGTTTGTGCTTTAATGCTGCCCTTCAAGTGTGAGGGCTTTGACCTCATGTTGGTAAGTACCATGTAAGGGAACATTACAAAAGACAAAAGCTCTGAGTCTGTGGTTGTTTGGGGGTCAGTACATCACAGGGCAGATTGAGATTTTTCACTGACAGTGAAAAAAAGGTAATATTTTTCCTGCGGAAATCTGAACAATGTTCGTGATTGATCACTGTATACGTCACCCACCCTCCCTCTCTCCCTCCCTGAAAATGACCGACACATACTCAAAATCCTCATGGCTATTTCCCCCTTGAAAAATCTAGATCTCAGTTCCCAGTATTAAAAAGAAACCAAACGTAGTACCTGTGTTAAAAAGAAAAGATAATGCTCAATGTTTTTAGACTATTTTCATTAGATGCAATGAGACAACTGTAGGTTTGAATCAGTACAAACTGTTTACGTCTGGCGTTCTATCAGGGCAAGCGATTCCTCTCTGTACATCTGATCTCAGAAGAGCGTTCAATGCTGAAGGATCTGATTTGAATTAATTTAGTAATTTATGCTCTTTGGCAGCAGAGTGTTGTCTGTGGAAGCTAGCTTGACTTCCAGCTGTTTCATATATTATTTTTGCGGCTGTGACTGTGTCTGGTTGACCAAGCTGAGGGGAGAGCAGCATGTTTTGGACATTGAAGCTAAAAACTCCTGACCAGCTGCACCTTTTTGGGTATTGGAAACTGCAGGCTTTTCCACTGTGAAGATTGCAGTTTGGTCTGTGGATCGCAGTCACAGTTTGTAGCAGCGGTAAGTGAGTATATTGCTCCACAAGTGAAATTTACGGGCAGAGTGACCCTGACTAATAAACTTTACTGAAACCACTCAAATTAAATGACTCTGAAGCTTATCTGAACTGTAACATTTATTGTTTTGTCCATTGTTTTGTGTGTTTTTGTGTTCAATGATTCAAGTTTCACAGATTCATTTCCATTGTTTGTGCAGAGCCAGAGAATAATTCACTCTCAGACTGCTCAGACGCTGTCGACTCCTGCAGTGTCCATCTCTGCTCAGACTCTTCCTGGACAGGGGATGGGCGGATATCCATCAACACTCAGCTCTTCTTATGGCACAGGTGATTACTACAGAACCATACTGCCACAGACAGAGGCCACATATAGCCTCTTGTCATTTACTGAGGGGAGATTTCTTTGTGTTTTCTTCAGAGTTCTCTCTCGGAACTGACCTTTCCTCTCTGTCTGGATTTTGTGGTTCTGGTCTTGGATCCATGACAAGCTGGCAGCATCAGCAGATACAGAACCTGCAGCATCCAGCACTTGGACACATGGGGTAAGGGCTTCTGATTAAAATAACATGTTATGGTACAAAAAGTATTAAACAAATATTTTCAGATAAAAAGGAAAAGATAGATGACAAAAACCACATGGCAGAAAATAATTCAATGCATTCAGTAACTTAATCTATTTCTATAAAATCTTTACATCAAAAGTATTGTGATCATAGCATTTCATATTTGTTTTTAAATCATTGTACTTGAACCTGGTCTACACACATAAATAGAATACTTAAAAGGGAATATAAGTCATACATGATTTGTGCAATTTAATGTTATTATAGTCTTTAAATTTCAGTAGTTTGAATAGGAAACAACTATATGTACAGGTTCAAAGTTGTTAAGTTTAGCAATGGAGTTTGTTTAAATTCCATATGGTTAACCCAAGATTACTATATCTCTATTGTGGGGTTACTCAAAGCTCAATGTAATGCCCATGATTATTCAGGAATTGTTTAGTTATTAAAGTGTATTGATTCATAAAATAATAATACTTTGAATGTGTTTAGATGTGCTTCTATTATTAATATAATATTTTGATAAAAAATAAATAGATGCAGTCTTACCGCTAGGATTTTTTTATTAGCAGTGGGGGCAGTGTAGCAGGTGAGTGGGAGGATGAGGAGGGAGAACATGTACTTCGATAAAAATCACAAGAAATTTGCAGGAGTTGTTATTGAGTTTTCATTCAGGGTGTGACCCATAAAGTGTGAGTTTATATTCAGCTGGTTCTGTTTGGGATAGATGATTTAAACATGCAACAGAATAATTAAAAATAACTCTCTTGTCCTGCAGAAACTTGTGTCAGAACTCCAACCTAAACCTCACCTCAGGTCATCAGAACCTACACATCAAGTGTGAGCCAGCTTCTCCTCCCAGAGACCGGAGTGTTGCCATGGTCGGCACAGGACTCGGAGGAGGCGTGACCACGGCTGGATACTCTACCTCTGGCAGGGGTCCCAACGAATCGGGCCACTCCCCCGGTGACAGCGCATCCAGCTGTGGGAGCTCGTATGAAGGCAGCGAGGAGCGTGAGGATTATCACGGCAGTGATGGCTTCCTACTCCGACCTCTGTCCAGTCAGGAGGAGCGCCACAGCCCCTCAGTCAAACGGATGAGGCTATCAGAGGGCTGGGCGACATGATTGGGGCCGGTCTACAACCAGAGGGGAAGGGATGTTAGTAAAGTTACCTTATAGTGTTATTATTATTATTATAATCAAATTCTTATTGTACCGAGTGGGTGTGCTATATGTGTAATGGTAAGATGTATGTAAGGGGGGGGGGGGCAGAGTCAGACAGTCTTACAGTGATGCTCTGCTGTATTAACAACTTGTTCTGTAGCTAGACTTGTACACTAGAGCCATGACTCCTGGATGATCACAACTGGTGAACAGAACTTGTAAGATATGGTTTTTATACTTTGAAAGCTGTGTCAAAAACATCTCATCTAAAAGGAAGGTTAAGGGGACTGTTCTTAGTGGAGTTAAAGGGTGAAATTTTAGGGATTTTAGTGCAATGATAGAAATAATGAAAAAAAGAATTTTATAACATCCACAGCCCGACAAATGAATTATGTTTTGGAAATGTGCATTAATCCAAGAATACGAGATACAAACACAAAAAGTCAAACATCAACAGATGCAGATCATGATTTGTATTCCAAATAACTAAACCTATTAGTAAACCACTTTAAGGCCATGATTAATGTGATGCTTATTATGCAGGGCCTGTTAAGGAATAGCGACGTTTGCCTGCTTTAGTGCATTGAAGAGAATGAGTAATCGGTATAAATACACTGAATTTAATTTAAAGCAAAGTGGGTAATTTCTCCTTAGAGGTTTTTGACACAGTCTGTTAGTGTGGCTGTTCTACAGACTATTTCTCACATGCTTTACACAAACAGTGTGATGCAGGATGTCATTTTACACCAACATGTACTGATTTGGCGGGAAGGGCTGATGGTATATATGCAATGTTGGCTTTGTGTGTGTTTGGGGGTCAGGTGTGTGGGGGGGGGGGGTAGTAAAGTAAATAGCAAGTCAGTTTAATGCACATTCACAGATGTGCACATGTATGCAAACTAACAAAGGTAAAGTGAATAAGTCTGGTACTCTGAACGGTGAATCTACTTAATGAGATGTGGATCATTGGAGCCATGAGAGCAGGCGTGCTGAGGTGAAGCGCTTTGCGTCACCACCGCTAACATGCCGTGTTGCAGGTTCAACATTTGTGCACACACAGAAACCTAAAGAAACATTTCTAAAAAGTATGGAAGGTAAATTCTGGCAAATAAAAGAGGTAGAAAGAGAGAGCTTGAGTAGGTACAGTACGAGAGAAAGGGAGGTGGAGAAATGTAGAGGTGTAAGAGAAATGTTGACTGAGGATGATAAGAAACTTATTTGCAGCAGGTTGCATAGAAAGGAAGCTTTGATGTGAAGAGACAAATCAGAGTTAGTAAGTAGTTTTCAGAGCACTGTTAGAAAAAAAAGGGGATATTTTTTTTTAGGATTTTGGTCGATGCAATCCAAAAAAAAAACGTATGGAATCAAAAGCAAAATTGAATCTTACCGAGGAACTGAAAAGTAACCACTACTTAATACTTACTTGTTCATTTTAAAATATATGTATTTGCACTTCAGATCTGGCTCACATGCTGTGAAGGAGAAATAGGACATTTTTTACTAACTAAATACACCAATGAATAATCAGAGATTTAGAACTTCAAAACAAAATAAAAGTGGTCAGGATTGAAAAAAGGGAAGTTACATTTTAAGATGTTTGTTAAGTAATCGAAGATAAGTAATCATAAAGTTATCAAATTGAATTGCATTTAAATGATCTGTATGAATTCACATTGTTTCATAATCTGCATCTGAAATTAAATTTTAAAACTAACTCAAATTGACTAATTGACCAAATCTTCTCAGCTCTGCAAATGCTAAAATTGAAGATAACATTTAAAATTTTCTTTGACCGATCTGAATATTTAATGAAATGGAATTAAAATTGTAAGTATTCTATAGTGGTTACAGGTCACAATTTGGTAATCATTTGTCTAGAAAATGTATATGGCTTCTCTTGCTTCCATACACCACAACCTGCATAATGTTCATTAAAAATCAACAGCGTCTGTTGGTTTATGTAATGACTGGAGTGGTGAATTTCACAGAGAGGAAGTTTAACCTCTTTTTAGTCACACTAAAAGCCATATACAACTCGACAACGCTGTTACACTGCACAAACTTTATTGTGTTGGTTTTAAAAAGAGAGCTTCCTTCCTTACATCGAATTGATATTTTTGTATTTGTGCAGCTTTATTTAATTTGATAACAATATACCAACTTGAAGAACAGGTGCAAACAATTTCTAACAAAGATACTGGGAGATTTTAAGTTAGTTGTAAAGTGAAGTAAAGATCCCCTTTAAAATCCGCTGTGGAGCTGGTGTCAGAGCCAACATCATCTCACAGAGCACAGAAGACAATCTGCCCTTCTACACGTCACCATTACATCTGCAGTGGTGGAAGAGATACTCAAGTAAAAACACCAGTGCAACAGGAGTCATGTTTTTAAAATCCTACTCAAGAATAAGTTCTGTATTGTCAGACATGAGTAAACAGTTACTTACACCACTGCATGTTGAAATGACATATATCAATAATCTGTGCCTTGTACCTCAACATGGTCTGACACCAGTCGCAGCAGGATGAACAGTAGTTTAGGCTCTGATATCCACATTTTTGTACTTTTAAAGTGACGGAAGTGGCTAAGGGTTGTTCACATTTGAATCTTTTGGTTTAAGAGCTGTATATTTTGGAGCACAAACCCTCAACCCTGCACTCTGCACTCCACGTACTCAGTTTAATGTAAATCCAGTGGCTAAATTCACTCATTCAAATCCCTTAAGCTGTTCTAGTTTGAAAGACGCTGCTGTTGAGTTACAAACTACTTTATGATGCTGTTTAAAAAAAAAAAAAAATTAAAAAACAAGGGCAGAGCCCAGATGTATTTCCTCCTGCACTCCTTTTCTTCTATGATGACTGGAGTCTTTGGGTTGGTCGGCTTCCTTATTACTGCACCACACCTGACTTAGCCTAACCTAGCTCATTGAGGGACAGGGCCAGGAGCTCGTCCTCAGGCTTCAGGTTGAGTGGATGGGTGGAGGAGCACGTAGAGCGATTGTAAACTAACCAAAGTGTGAAATTCCCTGTATGTGTTTTTGGTTTGATTTCTTTAATCCGTAACTGCCTGGACTTTGTCAAATCCGTGCTTAAAAAACCCTAATGATATGATTTGAAGTTACTTTTATTTGGTGATGTCACTGAATGTCCTCTGTACTTTAAATGTACACCCTGGGCTGCATTTCCCCTTCTTTACACGCACAAGTTCTTGAGTAACTGCAAGTAAAATACTCTAAGAGATCGTTAGCGGCATAAGCTGGCCTTTGTCGCCACTTGGAGACATTGATTCTCAGAAGAGAAATACAGTGCACCTCTGTTGTCGCAGATCATGTACAGTGGTTCCCTCACTCAGAAAATTGTTGTATTTGTATTTTGCAGGAAAAATAAAACTTTAAATATACAGGCTCTGTTACAAATGTCTCTGTGTGGTTTGTTATCATTGCTTCCTCACTTTCTACTGCACATTAGTTTTTATTTCATGCCAGAGATTTTTCAGCAGGAAAACACAAATAAATATATATTAAAAATATGTAAATGACAAGAACTTAATGTGTTTTATTTTTTAATTTATTGACATGAACATATACATCACCTCAAAATATACTGAAAGTGTTTGATTCTATGAGTTGACGCAGTTCAAACCTTATTTATTTTTTTTAAGTTCCTGACAGTATGGAAATTTGAAGTAATACTTCCAGGTTCCAGGTTGAAATACTCACAGCTATACCAATCCACTGTCAGACTCAGCAACTCTGGATTGTCTGATCCTTCAGCTGGAGTCTGCTCACCATTCCCAACACCAGTTTGCAGACATTCAGCCCCCACCCTCTAGAATGCTCTGCCAATTGAGATTTGCAATGGGGATGGCTCTACCCCTGTGGCTGAGGTCCTCCAACCAGAAGGCAGTTCGATCCCAGTCTTCCCCATCTGCATGCCGAAGTGTCTTTGTGCAAGAGGCTGATCCTCGAATTGCCCCGAAGTAAAAGCATTTACCAATTCCAAAAACAACTCAAAACTTGAAATTACCTTACCAAATTAGATTAAGATTAAGATCCGTTTATTCATCCCAAACACATGCACAGACATGCAAAGGCACACTCATGCAGGTAGGGAAATTTAATCTCTGCTTTTGACCCATCTGGTGCAGGACACACAGAGCAGTGAGCGACCATGTACGGCGCTCGGGGAGCAGATGTTGGGGGAGTAAGGTGCCTTGCTCAGGGGCACTAGACAGGGTAGGGATTTTTGGACAGATCAATCCAGGTTCGTCTTTTGTTGTCTCTCCGTGGAGTCGAACCAGAGACGAACCAGAGACCTTCTCTGCCCATAGTCCAACTTTCTGCCACTAGACCACCGCCTCTCCATAGGACACAATGAATTGTGTCCAAAAATCCCTTCCATTTCTGTGCACTGTTTTGTCCTCATAAATATTTAAAGATACCTTCTGTCCCTTGTAAGGCACTAAACAATTATAAGTTCATATTATCATTAAATATGCTCATTCTCGGTTTGCTCTAAGGGAAGAAGAAACCTACTTGTGTCATTCTGCCATTCTGACCTACTGTAGAAACATAATGTTGAAACATGGCAGACCCTGTGGAGGAAGACCTGCTCCTAATGTAGATGTAAATTCAAATGATTATACCATACTGAAAACTTCATGAATGTTAAATCCTAAACACTGGACCTTAAAATATTATGAAAGAGAAGAACACAGGGTTTCTCTACATCGCAGAGAACATCTCATGGGACAAAGTTTTTTTTATTCACAATGTGTCAAACTATCGCAAAATATAATAATGATATAATTTAGAGCGTATCACTCAATTGTGAATTCAAGGATGGATGTCTAAATGTACATTTTTCAAAAAGTATATAGCATCAGTAGAAATATTCTTTTTATTCTGGCATCATTTTAGAAAATGTGTCATGTTTTTTGTGAAAAATTAACCTTGTGTAGTCCATAGAAGAGGTCAAATGCAAAATACAACCAAGTGAAGTGCATTACAAATGAACCAGTCCTATACATGAGAATGAGGGACTGTTATGTTTTCATAACCAGTATCAGATATGAACTAGTGAACCACAGATAACTATTATAATCACGACATTCATTGTTAAACCCAGTGACAATGTGTCTAAATGACTAACTCAGCTTTAGTGGACACACACTGATGCTGACTCTGTCAAGTGTTAACACTGCAGCGACTTAGGAGTCACCTCCCCTCCTACTTCTGGGACTTTATACGTCCCAACAGCCAGGGGGCAGCACAGACTCCTCATCACTTTCTTCTTATTCATGTACAGCTGAAAGAGTTAAAATATATAAATTCAATAGGTTTGAAACTAATAATTATATAGAGTTTCACTTTATCTGACAATTCTGGTCTCCATCAATCATTTTGTTCTGTAAAGTTTCCTTCACAATAAGCTAAACCATCACTGAGAAAGGCAGCAAAACCTCACACACAAAATGCTTGTGACGATGTTAAAAAATAGATTCAAACTGTCATTCGACAAATGAAATAAATTCCTGATCATTTTCAGTTGATAAGCCAATGATTTCAGGTCTTTAGTAAAATCTGTCATCATTAAAAGGTGGTTTTATATAGTAATTGTCAATATCTGTAAAAGTAAGGAAGTGAATAAAATATGTTGTTCCTGTGAAGATGGAGATCACAATGTGTCTTCGCCTGGAGCTCAACTTTGGTTAACTTTGACCCCCGTACTTGTATTTGCACAGGTATGACTGGGCCCTTAATCCATCTGATAAAATAGTGAGCGGTAAGTGAAGATATTCACACTGTGGGCTTCATACAGATTCTCTAACTTATTCAAAGTTTAGTCCTCACACATTTCTCCATTCAGACTTAACCTCTAAACTCTCAGAACTTTTAGGAGGCTTCCTTAAAACGACCACTCCGTTTACAGCCTGTCTCGTGTCCACATTGCATCTCATCTTATTTAAAACCTGACATGTGCGCCTGGTGTAGAGATGTGTATCCAGCGTCCACAGTGATGTGGGCTTGTTCTGTCCAGTCAGTCCCACCCTCCTCTCATTTTAGTTAAAAAACAATTAAAAATAAGATAGAAGAAGAAAGCAGCCTGATGTGAAATTTGTTCACGCTTCCACTAGTCTTATCTTCACAGGTGTCTGGGATAACTAACATGAGGACTGAGGAGAGGACTGCTTTTTAGAACATAGACAGAGCAAATTAAATACTAAACTGACTTGCGATAAAACAGCACTTACGTATTTTTTATTATCTGCTTATTCATGTTAAAAACTAATATAGAATTATAGCAACGGTCATGTGATGCATTGAGCTGCTCTGCAACCCTGAATGAAAGCATGTCGTGTCACACCCAATGAAAACGTCTCCACAGTTTATCCACACTGTTGTGTCGACTCACTGCTGACCTCGGACTAACAGTCTAAAAGCAGAGTTTTAGAGCACACACCGCTCATAAGTTCAGTGTCTCAGCTTCGGGACAGATGCTGGTGGCTGGTGTTTATTTTTGGCAGTCTAGGTAATGGCCATAGATTGTTGGCCAGCTGTCATATGAACACTTTAAGCCATATGTGAGCACAGAGCAAATTAATTTGAGCAACTGTGCTCAATAACTTAATTAATGAGATGTGTGTGTGCGTTTCCATTTTTTACCCATGCATGGGTTCAACATTCTGAAAATAAGGTTATTTTTATTTTGTTTTATAAGAAAGAGCGGATCCTTACACAGTGGCCAATGCTGAGCTGTGTTTAGAAGTCATCAAGGACGCCCTGTGAGTTGGACGTCAGCCCAGATGCCTGCGAAGTACCTTGTTTGTGGTGTGTGCATGTCTGATGAATGTTCACGGGCATGTCTGATTCGCATGCAGCTTGAACAAACAAGCAAAACCAACTAGTGCACTATGACTTTAGTAAACATGACATATATATATATATACATACACAGAACATTGTTCTAGAGGATCAAGTGACAGGCAATCCAGTAACTCTAGTACAAAACAAAAGACTCAACACCGTCCTGAGTCAGCAGTGACAGTAAAATAAGGTTTTATCTCTCATGGCCAGTGGCTGTATTCACAAATATTCAGAGAATACGCGGAGCCATACCATGAATGGATCCAAGCTTTGGAGGGTTTTAGGACTGAAACGTTAATTACAATGAAGAGGTGTTGAGCGTGTGGTATGGCTTGGTGATGCATTTCTTAAAGGGGTGCAGAACCTTTTTCTATTACGCGGCGTTGTTCATTTTTATATTGTGTATCCTTCAAAGGCCACGTTACATCATTGAACACTACACTAACCAAGCTTCAGGATCGGCAGCTGAGATTGTCTCGCTGCTGGTCCATTAGTGGATACTCCCCTCCACCATCACTGCTGTGGAGAATCTGTCTCCAAATTATGTCAAGTTAATTTAACCTACTTACCAAAGCTACCTTACTAACAGTTAACTTACTAACAGTTAGCTTACTTACTAAAGTTAACTTTCTTACTTAAGGTAACTTACTGACAGTTAACAAACTTACTTAAGTAGCAAACAGTTAACTTACTAAAGTTAAATTGATCACTAAAGTTAATTTAGTAACAGTTATCTTACTTACTGATAGTTAACTCACTTAACAAATGTACAGTTGACTTACTAAAGTTAACTTAGTAATAGTTAACAGTCCTCTGCTTCAGAAAGTCCTACTACCAACTGTTCTTCACCTAAGCAGCTTTCTTAGGGGCTGACATGTCTCGTGAATCACTTCTATTTTTACCAGAACTAGTCTGAACTGTGAAGGGAACTTCCTAGGAAATGTAATAATTCTAACAACGTCATCACCAGGAGCAACATTGTACCAGAAACTTTATGAATATGAGCCATTTAAAGAATGTGCTGCCAGTCTGTCTCTTTGTGTGTCTGTCTGAGCCTGAGTGTCTTCATCCAGCTCAAACCAGTTTCTGTTTATCAGCCATGCAGAGGCTGCCTGTATATTAGAAGCCAAAACATTATCCATGTGACCTCTCACCATTGTGTGCATGCATACTGGAGGTTTTTGTTCTCGGCAAGTGCACATGTGTCTTCAGAGCATTACGCAATCGTGAGTTGAGGTAAAACTCTTAAGACAACAAGGTGCTGGTTTGTGTCCTTACATGCATTGATGTGCAGTGGCTGAATGAGAATGGAGGACTTACCTTACCTTTCCTCCGCCAAGGCTGAATACCTAACTCAGTGCACCTGTTGTCAATCAACCCTGGAAATAAAAGCCAAGGTTTCACAAACCCGTTTTTCTCGGTGATGAAACGCTAATGTTCATAAACCATGAAAAAAAGAAAACATCAGGTAGGTGTGGAGCAATTAGAAAACTGGATCTGTCCTCGATTGAGCTTCAACTGGCTTCCAGTTAAATCTAGAATAGAATTTAAAATTCTCCTCCTCACCTTCAAGGCCCTTAATAATATAGCGCCTTTATACCTTAAAGAGCTGTTAATACCTTATAAACCCACTAGAGCACTCCGCTCCCAGAATTCAAGCCTACTTGTCGTCCCTAAATTCTCTAAAAGTAGAGTAGGAGCCAGAGCTTTTAGCCATCAAGCCCCTCGGCTGTGGAATAATCTACCACTTTCAGTTCGGGAGGCAGTCACCATCTGTTCGTTTAAAAGTAGGCTCAAAACCTTCCTTTTTGATAAAGCTTATAGTTAGAGCTAATTAGTGCGCCAGAACGTTACTTGTTCTATTTTATGACACATGACACACGGAGCTTCTCTTTCCAGCTTCTCCTTCCTCTTCTCCATCCCTATCCCCCTTCCCCGGAATCCCTTTGCTTTATCACCCGCAGATCCAGGGCCTCTGTGGCCGCACCATGGATTACGGTTTGTGGATCGCGCACCGGGGGTCGCGGTGTTGGATCCAGTGTGGCGGATTCTGAGTCATGTGGGCTGATCGTGGTGCTGGTGGCGGACCCTGTGTCGCGTTGGCATTGGGCACGGGCGGTGGACCAGGACCGCAGTGGTGGCTTGTGATGGGTCCTCCTGGTGGGCGGCGGTGGACGGTGACTGAGGACTGAAGTGGCGTCTGGTCTGGATGGTGGATCGTGGTCTAGATGGTTGCTGAGCATGGACTGTGCTTCATCAATGCTGCTAGAGACTTTGATTATTGATGATGTTCTCCTGCACGTGGCATCTATTGCACTTCTGTCCGTCCTGGGAGAGGGATCCCTCACATGTGGCTCTCTCTGAGGTTTCTACATATTTTTACCCTGTTAAAAAGGGTTTTTTGTAGTTTTTCCTTACTCTTGCTGAGGGTTAAGGACAGAGGATGTCACACCCTGTTAAAGCCCTATGAGATGAATTGTAATTTGTGAATATGGGCTATACAAATAAATTTGATTGAACTGCAACTCTTTCATCACCTTAACCTCATTTGTAGTGGTTTAATGACATGAGCTCTCACTGATTCCAAGCAGGATGTGGGTGCTGATGACTGCCCCCTGCTTAAATACCAACAGGTGTATTCCAGCTGCTAAACGAGAGAGCCACTGTGATTGGCCATCCTGAATCTATGAAACAAGCATTTCTGAGATCGAAATCAATATATTAAGTAGTGTTCTGATACAAGGGGACATTTCTACTTCTAAAATGGTACAGCCTCCTCTCCCATTAAAATCACAAATTAGCAATAAGAAGGACCTAATTCTAATAATGTAAAAACACATGAGACAAAATGTGATAGGGGCTTTAGCATTTGTCTCCCATGGAGACGACAAAGCTGCACTAAGACATTTTTTCTCACTTCACAGGGCCCAAAAAAGTCAACAACAACAAAAACAAGAAGACTAGACTTGACATAAAAGTGTTCTGTTCACGCTGCGAGGATGTACTTGCAAACAGAATGTTTACTCTCCATCAGATACAGATCCACAACACGAAAAGCATTGGTTATAGTTTTGGCCATTGTGTTATTTTTAACTTTAATGGACCTGAATGACTTAAGTATTACTCAGCAGTTAGCTTCTTGTCTTGCATTCTTGGACTATATGCATTCTCACATACCATTGAACGAGAAGTATACAACAAAGTAATGTCTGTGCGCTTAATATGAAACTTGAGCCACGAGAAGGTTAGCATTTAGCTTAGTGTAAAGTCTGGGAACAGCAGTGGCCTACAGGAAACAAACTCCACCTACCAGTATCTCCAAAACTCACAGATTGACACGCATTATGTTGTTTGTTTAATCCGTACAAAAAGGGGGATTATAAATCCAAACTGACAATAAAAGTGTGAATTGCTGTTTTTAGGGATTAAACACTCCCTCAGGGAGCTTTAAAACTGCTCGTAGGTGGATTTTGTTTTGGGCAGAGCCGAAGTCTTCTCCATTTTTCATGGCAGTCCATGTGTTTTCATCACTCAAAGTGTTGAAGAAGGGGACATTTTGTTAAGGTGGTATTAGGGTTGAGCCTCTGGGTACCACAAGTACCAGAGGAGACAGTGGCAGCCTGGTGGCTGCCTTTAGAGGCGATGGCCTACCGGGCCAATATGTATGCTTCTACGTTTTGACGGACACGGACAGATAGGACCGCCTTCTCCAACGTGGAACGCCCTCTCCGTGCCTCTCAGCGGCTCATCGGAGAGCTTTTCGTGCAGCTCTCATTTTTCTAACTACACGTCGAAATGGCGGAGAGCCCACGGATAGCCCTTGGCTGTGATTGGTCCGCTAACGCCAGCATTTCGGAATGGAAACTATCTGTTCCATTCCTTACATCACAATAAACCAAAATCACAACTACGACTCTATGATTAATGTGACAAGTGTGTTAAGCCAGCGGCGTTGTCCGGCTGACGGTGGCTGGTCAGAGCACTTACGGCATGTGTGTACGGTCACATATGGTTATAACGAACTTTCATAACGGGGATAGCGGGCTAGCCACCATGCTAACTGCGGTGGGAACAGCGCAAAAACCCGCTGACTTTAATCCCACGGCTCATGACACTGTTTCTCAAACACCGTCAGGTTAGAAGCAAACACTTGGTAGTAGTTAGTATCGGGTGTCCGTGCTGACTGTGTGTGGAAGCTGTGGGAAAGCTAGCTGCCTCCGTGTAGCTTCAAGCTGTTGCAGCTGTTGAATTAGCAACGCAGTTTGGAAACAAGACCGGGGAACCGCTGCGTTAAGACACGATAACATAAGCATTTTGACCCGCTGGGTGTCACTTTATTTCAGCAAAAACTGTCGCGTCATCAACATCCTTTTTCTGTTAGTTGCCATCGTTCACTGTGTGTGAGGAGCCGGGAGGACGTAAATAAACCAGCGTGGACTTCTTCTATATACATCATGAGGTAGGCTTCTCTAAGCTCTACTTCAGTTGCGCCATCTACTGTTCTGGCGGTGAATTGTTTTCACAACAAAAAGGCTCGTAGAACTATAAATCAAAAAGGGTCCGTCCGATCCGTCCGTCCGTTAGTCCGCAACTGAGGCCTTTATCTAACATTACTACTGGAAGCCTGTATACTGTAGGTTATGAAACAGCCTGAGTGAAAATAGCATTACTCTAAAATCTCTGTTAGTTTTTTTCCTTCCATGGTGTTCGCCAGTCTGCAGTCAAGAATTGGGTCAGGAGCTCACGTGAGCTCTGCCCTACATCTGGTTTGCTGTATCCTCATGAGACTGGGTTGTTCACACTGTAGATCATCATCCAGACACTTCCACTGTCTGATGCACAGAAGATTAAAAAATTTGCGAAGCAGCTCATTATTTTATAAAATAAACCCTTTATTTTATCAAAAGTTGATCATGGCAGCAATATGATCCCGACGATAATATATAATGCACAGAAATGGAATAAAACGCAATAGAGTATATGAAAAACTAGTGCAAAAAAACACAAATACAAAAATATATTGCACTTGGTAGTTAAAAATTTCAGATGGAAGAAGTCATGTTTGAACAACATTCTCAATTTGATATATTCATTTGTAAACATTTATCTTTTAAACTTTGCCATTGTCTTTGCGAGCCCTAAGCTTCTTAGCATCCATGTTTGCAAAAAATCAACAGCAAGAGAGAAGCTTTAGCTCAGAGCAGAAACCTACAGGCAACTTGTGGTATTTTATCGTGGTTGGTCAGAGTTGTGCTTTTGTCTCGGGCCTGTATCTGTTTAACCTGGACATTAAGACCAGCACACACACGCACACACACACTCACACACACACTCTCTCATTTACACACTTTCACACACAATTTGAGCTTTATTTGAATTGCTCGAGGTGGTCGTTTACTTGATGCATTTCTGCAACTTATCAATGGTAACATCCCCTGTCTTATTTTCTCGGCCTCCGCTTTTTATTTGTTGAAATCTCTTGATGAGTTTCAGATTTGTTCTCAAGAAGCAACGATTTCCACCTGAAGTCTGGTTTGTGACGCCTTCAGGCCACAGTCATAAGCTCAAACTATCCTTTGACTGAAAAAAGCTTTTGTCCTCTTTTAAATGTGCCCTTTAGTTCAAGGAGAACACTGTCGTTTAGACCTGTGGACAGATTCTACTGTAGCATATAGGCCTGTGATAGAAAAACAGTCTTTTCGGTTATGTGCAAAATTCACCGTGAGGCAGAAGGAGGCTTACTCTGACAGACATATACAGTGTTGTCAGACGGAGCTTTTTTTGCCTCGACTTGAGCACAGGATGGAGCGGAAGGCTCAAAATTACTGGTCCATTCGTCAGTGGTCACCTAATACTCTCTCAGCTGACATTCCCGTGTCAGGGAGGAAACAGCTTCATTGACGTGGTATATAATCTGGCGAGAAGCTGGCTGTGAGCTGAGGGTGGCGGTGTCTTGTTTGGGCAGAAGCCTTCTGAGCTTCAGAGCTCTCCTCAGCGGGATGGACACATGTCAGGTCTCCTGACATCCATGGCCCCACACACCTCCACAGGGTCTGGGTTAGGGTCAACCTGGGGTGTGTTACAGAGACACATGCGTTTTTAAAAGCTGCTGTTGGGCAAAAACACAAGGTCTGAAATAAATGGTGAGATAAAATTTAATTCTAAATATTAGAAGTTCAGTGTTTATTTCCATTGTCTGATCATATTAGAAAGCTCAAATTACTACAACAAAAGCTTGAATTGCATGGCAGCTTGATAAGTACTCATTAACTTTAGCTGCAACCTGAAAATAAGCTGAAGTTCATTCAGCCTTTGCTAATATTTTATATCAAGATGAATTATGCGTCTTAAAGCCAAGCAGATGTAGCAGATTGAAGAGAAACCTGTGAGACATCTCTTGATGCTACATCTCTTTGTTTAAACCATTCACTCTCTACATTTACAATACGATTTAACTGTAAATCCATCACTTTTTGCTGCTACCATGACTTTTAGCCTATATTTGTCCGAATTTGTGTTATGTTCAAAATTGGAATTAGCTACTAGCAGATATTTCCAATTGTTTCCTGCGAGAATAATTCACCTCTTACAGTACTTTATCTCCCTTTCAACTCTCTGGCACTGTTTCAGGATTTATTATCATATTTTGTTTGGTTTTACTGTTGCAACATGTTTTCATGCTGCCCTTGGCCAGATCACTCTTGACTTTCTGTGTGCGTGTATGTTTGGATGTGTGTGTGTGTGTGTGTGTGCGTGTGTGTGTGTGTGTGTGTGTGTGTGTGTGACATGTACCTCAGAGTAGACTGGCGGGGGAAGATATCTGAACTCTGTGATATAAGTTAGCAGAGATCCCTGGACCTCTCCCTCCCCGTCAGACCTATCACAGCCCTGCAGACAATCTCGCCTGTGGGACTCTGATATTGACAGATCGCTGTAGCTGGGTGGTGCTGCAGTAGAAAAAAAAACACAAGTGTAAGGGATCTTTACTGTTTGCACATGTATTTCTGTGTTTGCAATACTCACCCTCAGGTGTCTGCGACAGGCCCAGCCATGTCAAAGTGCTGCAGTTGCTGCTGATGCTGGAAGTGCGGGTGCTGCTGGCGTGGAGAGGTATGGTCCCAATCACCAGCGGCAGCGAGAGGGACAAGTTCAAGCCGCCGGGGACGTCCACATAAACCTGCAGGCAGAGGGAGTGTGTTGGGTAGAAGTTGTAAAAGAACAAAAAACAACTTGTTGCGGTTGAAACCAGTTCTACTTGTTCATCTATGGAATACAGCCCACAAAGTATTTAATTGTTTTTTTAGAGGCATGACCTCTTCATACAACCTGTCTTCAGGTAACATTTAGAAGAAATATGACGATATAATAATAACATCACACTGCTAATAATATGTTTTTTGGTGTTTGCAGTTAGATGGAAGCGGAAGCAGGAAAGAATAGGAGATTCTCTAATGTTTTCTCAGCAACTATTATAATAATTATAATTTTATTTGCATTATACATATTGGTTTTAGTTTGGTTTTTATTAACTGATAATTAGCATGTTCTTAGCATATTATTTGTAGAATGACTCTGTAAAATACTATTTAGGTAAGTAAATTACTGTCAGATATTAACACTTTATTTGTATATAATTAGTATGTTATCAACAGGTTATACATTATTGTGGGTAACTGTATTATTATTGATTTAAAAAAGCTAGTTTTCATGAAGAATAATGGATCACTTATGGCTAATTTTCTGACTGGAAAGGGAAGATGTAGTCTCACCACAAGGGCGTACTCCACTCTGATGATAGGACAGTCCAGGATGGAGGGGGACACCGGAGGTATTTTGAGCAGTTTTCCCTCCCAGCTCTGGCTCTTCCCCTGCAGCAGGGGGTCTCCTCGCAGATTGGACACCAGCTGCTGGATCTGCTTGCCCTTGCCCTTGGCGTAGAAGGTCTGGGTCTGGTACAGTGCAGCCTTGGGCACCACAACCCGGGATGAGCAGTTCTCCACCTCTGCAAAGATTTGGATAGACTCGCCTTGGAGAGAAGACAACAGATCAGTCTGTCAGACTGAGAGAGAAGCGACATAAGTGAAATCTCACAGGCAGAAAGAGAAGAAGGAGGAGTGGAGAAGTTAGGAGGAGGTTTCTCTCACCTGGTGTGTAGCCCTTTCGCTCAATCTTGGCACTTAGGGAGATCGGGCCTGAAGCACAGAACCAGCAGCACAGAGTCTTCTCCTTTGTTCCAGCTTGAGGAGCCTGTTCAGATAGAACTATTAGGTTTAACTGTTGGTGAAAGATGAGGAACATTATTTCCATCCCTTCATTTATGATGGTTTATAGTGTTAGATGAGAGATTTGAGGCCACTCTTGTCTGGATGGCAAATATGGAGCTGCAGACAGTTTTTCAACGGTAAATGGTAAATGGTAAATGATTTTGTATTTATATAGCGCTTCTCTAGTCTTGATGACCACTCAAAGCGCTTTACAGTACAGTTCAACATTCACCCATTCACACACACATTCATACAGTGCATCTATTCGTAGCACTTTGTTATTCTCTGGGGGGCCATTCGGGTTCAGCATCTTGCCTAAGGACACTTCGGCATGCAGATGGGTCAAACTGGGGATCGAATTGCCTACCTTCAGGTTTGATGACGACCACTCTACCCCTCAGCCACAGCCACCCCCAATAACAATAACACAAAAGCAAGTACAACAGATTTAAGTCAACAACCAGCAGCCAACACAGTGGTCGGCTGTGGCTAAAGAGCTCAGCTGTCCATCATTCAGAGGGTCTGTTGTTCAATCCCCAACTACTTGTGTCTGGATGTCAATGTGTCCTTGGGCAAGACACTGAACCTCAATTCCCCCCTGCACTCTGAATGTGTGAAAGAGCTATGAATATCTTTGTCCATCAGAGTTTCATTATATGATAAATTTTGATGTCTCGTTTTTTCCCAGCAACAGTCCAGAATGAAATGAAACACAATGGAACAGGCAAGTCATGACTCTGGAACCGCAGAAGAAGAAACTGGAGCATGAGGATAAGGGCGTTTCATAACCTTCCTCTGCTCCAGAGCAAACCAGCTAAGACGTAGCTTCATATGTCCCCTTAACCAATATTTTCCCAAAATGTCAAATTGTTCCTTTAAAATACCCAAAGCGGGTACAATGTGCCTACCAGCAGCAGTGGTGTGTTGATGTCGATGTGTTCAAACACAATGAACTCTTTCTTGACTTTCACAGGGAGCAGCCATGGACGGTGCAGTTCAGCTTTCACCCAGTACCTCACACTGCCGTGCTTCCCTTCAAAAGACGTGGCCAGAGCCCTGAAAGATGGGGATGCAGAGGGAAGAAGGAGTATGAGGAAGTGAGGCTATACTGTCATTTACTTTTAGTACATCCAGTACAGATCCTTTAACTTAAAATACCAACACAGCATAGACTGCTCCACTACAAGTTAAAGCCCTGCAATCAAATTTAGTAAAAGCACAGAGGTATTATCTGAAAAGTATTCGGAAGATATATGTAAGTAGATTATGTCAGTAGTAATAATACTAAAAATAATGAACAAAACAGTAACTACTGTAGATCATTTTAAAGGGTCTCAAAATCCTATGGTAGGGGAGAGCAGGGTAATGTGAGAATTTTTTTACATTTGCTCCCCTTTAGGCGAGCCAAATGATATATCAGTCAAATTTACACATTTCCCATTAATTCAGGATGTTTCCTAGCAATGGAAATGATCAGAAAATATGATTGTTTTTAAAAAAGTGGTCTTCTGTCCCACTTTACCCCAGCTACAAGCTACTTATGATTATTATGATTCATGTGATCTCTTGCACAACCTAGCTTACCGGCACATTGTTTCTCTGTCCGATTGGCAGGGAGAGGGATATTGTTTTTCTCTGCGTATTCAAATGCCAGTTCACGGCACTTAACTGGAGCAAGGCCATGGAACGTGTCAGCTAGTTGTTTCAAGTGTTTGGCAAGCTCCTCCTCCATCTCATCTGTGAATATTCTCTTTACCTCAGCTACTGCACCCCAGGCTACTGATTTTACCTTCCCTTTCTCTGTTTTCTTTATGAATTGAATTTTGAGGGTTGTCTTATCAATATTTCTATCCCTTCCAGCTTTTCTTAAGGACTTCTTTCCTTGCAGGACCTCAGCGGCTACACTCTCCATCTCTCCGAGGGGTGTTTGGCCCCAGGTTGTCTTCCTGGTGTATAGTTTCTTGGCATGATGGCTTTTCTACAATGTTTATGACATTAAAAATAAAACATATATAATGTTATATAACACAAAAATATGTTTAAGACTAAACTTAAATTGTGCTTCATGGTGGGGTAAAGTGTGACAGTGTCCCACTTTACCCCACCATGAAGCACAATTTAAGTTTAGTCTTAAACATATTTTTGTGTTATATAACAGCCACCGTTTTAGAAAAAACAACATCTCTTAGCAATTCAGGCTAATGTTCAGCTAGCATCAATCACATGGGTTTATATGTTGGAAGTTCACCAACATGTATGATATAAGTTTTTCTACCTGATTCAATTTGTTTTGACACAACCGTTGATTAAGTTCAAAGCAAGAAAATTTACTTTTACATGCAAAAAACAAATTTTTGTGAAAAAACAAACTTTCCACAGCAGCAGCACCAACTTCTCCTTCATGACAAGGGGGGGATGGGAGGGGCTTGAAAACATAATGGTCAAATGACCACAAATGTGTTCCGTTGCCTAGATACAGGGGGTGTCTCCCATTACCCGATGTCCCACATTACCCCGCTCTCCCCCACTTGGTCACTACTCACATCTGAGGCAGGTTGAAGCTGAAAGCAAACTCGTGGAGGCCGGCATGCAGAACAGTCAGACCTTCCTCTGGACAATCTTCATCTGAAAGACAAAGGACATGTGTCCATATACACCTGTACTCTGCACCCAGCCCACACCACAGACTGGAGATCTATTCCACAGTGGACTGAACTCCCCACTTCACCTCAGGGGAGTCACATATTTCCGAAAGCATAGCAAGCAGAAATATGTGAATTCTATCAGCAGAGAAAAATGAATCACAAAACCAGTCCATAGTTAAATGTCACCAGCTAATTCATTTAAAGTTCACTATTTCATGCTGAGTTAGAACTGATTAATAGCTATGATTCATTTTGTTTAATTTATTTGTAGTGTCCAAAAAATGTGTCCTTCATAAAGAAAACGTGATAATTTCCCCTTTTTAATATGACATTCAAATATATATCTTGGGGTGTGGGCTCTCAGCAGGCCAACAGATACGACTGACGATCACGCCTTCATCCATGGTTACAAGATCAAACTAATCAAACGATAAAGCACGGCTTACATTTAGGCACAAAAATGCTTTGTTAGACTTTATAGGTCTTCCTCCTTTGCTCTTGTCATAATTGCGACAGCCACTAGATGTCACCCAACAATGAAACGTAACTATAGGTTGTAAACCGCTGCGCCACAAATGACCAATGTGGCCTTTTGCAAGTTGACAGTCTTGAACATTGTGACCTGTGGAACTCTAAAAGTAAAATTGTCGTTCAAATGAAATATGAGAAGGGTCTGATGTAGTATCATTTCAAATTGCACAGCTTGAACATGTTTCTCCTGTGTTCGACCCCATGTTTAGGCGCAGTCTGGTCAGTTGAGCTTTAACCTGAACACAACTTATGCCATTTACAGACTAAATAATCCAGTTGCAGTAAGGATTTGGTGGAAGACGATTAGTCGTATAAACATCTCAGGTTCAATTAATTTGTCTGCTGAATTTCAGGAGGAAACACAGTACATGAGGACTAATAATAGGCGCTGTAAAGAGCAACGCACCCTGTAGGAGAAAGAACATGGCCTCGGTTCACTTCCTCATTTCTTCTGTTGTTGTTTGTATCTGAAATTCTCTAAGTGTCTGCACTCAGCCCTGCTGAACTGCAGCTTCCTGCCACCTCAGCACTCGCTCTGTTTCACCCTGCATCTCTGCTGTTTGTGTCTGTCTCACACTCTGTTCCTATGTGTTTGGCGTGAGAGCTGTCATAAACAGCTTGCATGCATGTGTGTGTGTGTGTGTGTGTGTGTGTGTGTGTGTGTGTGTGTGTGTGTGTGTGTGTGTGTGTTTTCGTGCATGCATGAGCGTGCGCCCCCGACAAGTCACCGGCAACACAGAGCAAAGCAGGAGTAGACCGGTATGAACCAGAATGAGCAGCTTCCTTCAGCTGGAAACTCCAACGCATGCATTACAACTCAGGCTCCCATTGGAGGGGAGTCTGACATGAATTACTGACTAAGCTCCAGTTGGTACAGCCCTGACAAGCCCCTGCCCACATTAGCACAGCCATGTGGTGTGTGGCATGGGGGGGCTGCAAGTGAGGAAGGGTGGTGTACACTATCAGTAAACTCCAGGTACTGTTCTCACGCAAAGACTCGAATGAGAGAAATGAAGACAGAAGAAAGAAATGGGCAGCATTCAGACCATTTATTCATCAACAACAAGGGAACAACAACAAATCCAGTTACAGTCAAAAGTCAGCATCACAGTAAACACAGTAACTTCACAGCAGTTCCATTAAAAACAAAGAGTCCTTTTGGCAGCTGTTTGTTGAGCTTTCAGTCAGATCTAATGAGGTTTCTCAGCACATGGAGATTAAGTGTCATGGATTATACACGTGTTTTATTAACATAGTTGATATTTGGTGAAGACAGTGAAATTCTACTTAGTGTCTCTAGCATCTCGGTTTATAATAAACTGAATATTTTGCTGGTGTTTGATGGCCGGACAAAACAAAACATGATGTTGTTAGACTTTTATCAAGTGATTATTGTATTGTATTTTATTACATTTTTATGGAGTAAATTATTAGTTGAAACCGTAAATGAAATTAATTGATGGTAAAAAAAAAGCTGTAATGCAAGACTGTAGCCTGATGTATACATGATCTCTTATGCTTGTACTAATATAATATATCATATAATACAATAATTGTTTTTGGGATATATTTTAAACTTACATATAATTGCTGATACACATAATTTAGATTTGCTTTTTAAAACTGTGACCAGGATAAGCAATGATTTGCATCAAAGCTGATGCATTTCAAACTAGTTTGACTTGTCTCCTCTGCAGTTTACCTATTCATAAGCCGACAAATGTACCTGTGTTCACCTAACACTGGCTGATGCATCAGCCTGGCTTGAATAAAGTCATTCAAGAATGAAGATAGCTGAAGCATGAAAACTGTGTTTGAACGTAAACAATATTAATACAAGTGGGCAAACTCTCATCTGCTGAGGATGATCATGTGATTTGACCGAAAGCTTCAGAAACAGCTGCCAAATTGACCCAACTTGCTGTTATTGAGTCATAATAATTGACACATTCCTGCCTGAATGAGAAGCAGCAATATGTTTCTACACCATCTTGTTTCATCTTGACCTTTGATCCCAGAATCCTTACTTTAAAACAAATAGGCTGTAGCTGTGGAGCCAAACAAAGTCCCTCTCAGAGACAAGTGGTTGTTGGTGACGCCGCATCCTCCATGATGTTGATGGTGGTGCTGTTTTGGTCATGTGTCTCTCAGTGTGACATCTCAAATGACCTGCTGCTGTTAGTGTGAGTCTGGTGAGGAGGTGACAGTCTGAGCCACAAGCTAATGATGTATCACATCCCTGCAGGGATCTTTTATTTACATGATGTTTCCATCACAGTCTTGTGCATCAGGTTTTACAAGAGTAACACAGGTACACAGGTAGGAAGTGTGAGGAGGATAGCAGCTGACTTATCATTACACGCACAGACTCACTCACACACAAACACACACACGCACACACAGTCAGCCTGGTCCTCCCTCCTCCCCTCCCTCCCTCCTCCGCTCCCTCCCTCTCTGGCAGTTTCTGAACAGGTTTGAACCGCTTCTAACAAAGGGAGTTGCCTGAGCTATCGCCTCCATCAGGATATTATCAGTAAAGTGTAGATTCTGCATCAGTTTGCATTTATATTGCGCCAAACATTAAAAAGAACGCACATTCGTTTGTTTAGATTTTGGGTGGATTTCTTCTTTTACGCATGGGATGCAACTTTTGGATTGAGACGCAGTGAGACGGCAGGGTGCAGACTAGTGCACAACAAACTGCTGCTGCTGCGGAGGGTCTGTGCTTAACAAACGCTCGGGCTGAATAATGCATGTGTTGGTTCAGAGTGAGGACAGGCGCCCGGTATCACCATCAGCTGTTGCATCAGCACCGCGGAGCCTGCTCGCTGTTGATGCAATGGAAGTTTTGGGTCTCTGCTTTGTTTTGCCACATGACTGCGCCCTCTGCGTTCACTAACTTTTCAATCACAGACAGAAAAGTTTGCGTGATCAGCGTGAGGAGCTGTCCCGCATCACTAGCGGCAGCAGCGGCATCGGCAGCGGTGTGTGTGACAGTGAGACTGAACTAACTGCTTACCTCTCTCCTCTCCTATCAAGGTGTCGTAGTGGTGTAAGTACTCCACCTCCTCTGTGTAGTTCTGAGTGTACGCCGTGTTGGCTCCGGCGTTCCTCGACTCTGTCCACCGGACCTTGGCGACTCCTCTCGCGTTTATGTCCAGACTCTTCACCCGCACATCCCCGGTGACCTCCACGACCACCCTCCCTGACACCAGCTCTCCACCGGAGAACGCCGGCAGGTTGTTCTCATTCAAACTGTCAAAGTAGATCGCCAAGGCCCGCACTTTGCCCAGCACCATTATGACTAATAAAGACAACACGGTGTCAATCTAAACGTAAGAGTCTATGAAGGAGAGGTCGTGTGCAGAGCCGTGCGGCACCAACACATGCGCCCTAGCTCTGGGTGCCCAGCACAGAGCTGGGTCCGCGGCCACGTCGGTGCTGGTACATCTGGCTGAGACGCACAGCTGATGGGTGGCTCTGCTCTCCTCCTTGCTCCGTCTGTGCGCCTCTCCGCTCTCTCTGCTGCCGTCTGCCTCCAGCCGCTGCGCTCTTAAAGCCTCTGTGCGTAAAAATAACCTCACTGAGCATGTGCGCACCCACCGGTTGGCCTGCTCACACCCAACTGAGCTGAGCTGCAGCCTGTGGCTTCGACATTGACATTCAGAGTCAGAGCTGCAACGTGTCTGCACTTTATCTGGAAACATTTCCTGTTTTTTTTCAGGAGAACTTCATGTGTGTAGTTGACAAACTTCAACATCATAAGTATCTACTAATGCAGTGAATAAACTTTTCATGAAATACGTCGCACTGAGGTACTACTGTAATTGGAAACACTTCAGACTACGACTCTTGAACCTCAGCAATAAATTACCTGCTCACTGTTGTCTGCCTCTGCCAACAAACCATTTAATATTCATATAATTATATCCATAGACTTACATAATAAAGATAGCATGTGTATAAGTATAAAGATTCTTGCGTTAAGGCCATAAAAGTGCCATAAGAGGTGACAGTGACCTTGACCATCGGTACAACCTTGAATCCAAGAGAAAGTTTGGACGTAATCTGAAGTTGAAATGAGAAATATTGTTGATGAGAGTGGAACAGTTGCTCTCTGATGAGGTCGTGTTTAGGTTAGCTATAACTGATGTTTTTATTACTTGATAATATATTATTTACAGATGTTTTAAAGATCAATTGCAAGTCATTGATAGCAACGGTTGGTTTGCCAGGTTGTGGTAAATCCTCCTCCAGCACGACACTTCTCAGACAAGGCACATCTCCAGGGACCACACCCAGGTACACAGATGTTGGCCACAGGCACTTCCTTTTGGTGGCTGAGACAAATAGAATTTCACCCTTAATTTACCCACTTATAAAATAGCAAATATTGCCAAAATATCCTCAAACAAATGTGGCGAATATGGGCCAAACAGCATAGAACAATTTTGGCCCACCTTTGATTGACATGCGGTATTGCTATGGCTTACTTGTGGCTTAGATCATGTACAGAGATGAAGAGGACACAGAGCTGAGAGAACAGAATAAAAGAGAAATTCAGGTTTCTTGTAATTAGAATTCACCACCGTGAAACATTAGATTCACAATTTTAGTAATCACTGGCACAGTCAAAGAATTACCACCACAGTGCCATTGCCCAAGTATCTAAAGTCTCAAAACACTCACTCTGCATCAATCCACCAGCTTGTGTCTCTTGTCCTCAGTTATTCCCGGATCAAGTCACAGCTTCATCTCTGATATCCAGTAGCGGAAACATGAGTGGACGTGTACATTTTTGCCTTTTCATGGTTCAATGTCCTGAGGAGACTCCCGGAGGCAGCGAAGGCTCCATCTCTAAGGACTTTGTAACTTCTGAACACAATCTGTCAGTCCCCACTCTACTGAGTCTGTGACTCAAATAAAAGTAAATGCTGAAACGCAGTGAATGGCTTTCTGCTGTTTACTAACCCTGTTTTTAGGCATGTTCGTAACATTGAACATGAAACATCAAAAAAAGAATGACATGGCAAACATATCTACTGGCAGAGGGGAAAAAAGAGCCAGTCACCCCAAAAGGTGAAACACACCCCTGAAACACACACTAATGTTGGTGTAAAGAGGGTTTAAGAGGAGTTAAGATTTCAACTGAGACATTGATCTTGCTTGTCTTTTGCTTGTTCCATCTCCTTCTCAGCCTGTGCTTGCTAACGCTGTTTGAAGTATAACCCATTATCAGGTCACACAATCTACAGGACATTTTACAAAGTGAGACCCATATTTGAGCACCTGAAACCATCAAAACTTCTACAGATTTCACATTTAACTCATTCATGTCATTTATAGCTTACCTGATGTACTAATAAGGTAATTTTGAATAATTCACTAGAAAATAAATTCACATGAAAGACTGGACAAACAAACCGGATAAGTCTTGACTATGAAAAATTGTCCTAACATGTTTTAATGACTACTCATAAAAACATATGTTATATCACACATTGAAGCACAATCCCCTCTATCTGCTTAGCAAACAGAGTTGAACGTTTGTCAGGCTACTGTAGTTTCAAGTCAGTTCTGCACACGTGAGATTACGAAACCCATTCAAATATTTGCTAAAATACAGGGGAAGGTGATCCCAGACAGCAGATATCAAACTATTAAATACAACACGCACCTCTTTTGGAGCAGAGGGTACAATAAATTACAGTCGAAGCTCTTCCTTTCTGCTAAAACATAAAAGGTCAAGAGATCAGAATCAAGACATTTGACACATGTAACACCTGAGAATGGTAAACAGCTGGGCCGTATTCTCACAGCAGAGATGTTTTGACCCATTCCCAATTGGTTTATCCTTCATAATATTAATCACGCATGCTTAGATAATCAAACCCCTTAAAATTGTCAAAGGAAGTAACCTCCAGAACCAAACTCAGTGTGGGCGGCCATCTGCCTGGGCCAGTTGAAGGATGGTATCTCTGAAACATTCACATAAGGTATGCAGCGAAGCTACTTAAGGAATGGCGTTTTGCTGAATATAGTCAGAGTGAAGAGTGAATATGAGTGAATATGACATTTGACCACCTAATTCTAATCAGGTTTGTGTCAAATGTTAACAATTTCTGTCAAAGCGTTGGAGATTGCACGTTGATGAGAATGTGACATACAGATAAACAACCTGAAAAAATAATCACTGGAGCAGAGGCAAAATACAAATGTATGTGCGTTCTTGTCATATCAGCCAGACGCCCTCTTATGGCAAATTCTAAAAGGTTACCTGAGGCTTTTTCAATATTAAAGCAATGTAACTTTTACTGGGCAACAGCGCCCTCTGCAGACACTAACTGTGACTCATTGTATTGAGCGTCATGCCTGTGAGATTAGGTGGTTTCCATGATTGGAAAAAAAAAGCCTATCAATGAGTGGAGCTCTGACTGCATAGTCCCACTCACTGAACAGAAACCCAACTGTATATTACCCATGATACCTAGATCCTGCTAAAACAAATTTACTGTAACAAACTCTGTTCAGAATTCCTCATATTTGAAATATTCCTGGCTGAATGTTAGAGATAAATGCAGTTTTCAATGACTTTTAATTATTTTGAACTCTGTCACAGTTGAGCATTACTCTGGAACCTGCTGGGTCGCATTCTGAACAGCACAACTCATTTTGAAAAATGCTTTTCTTCAGTAAAAAGTTGCCTAGCATTGCTTTAAGATCAGATGTCAAGATATGCCAGTGTCTATGAACCACATCCTTCACTGACCGGGAAGTACACGAAAATTACTATAACTATGAATTTGTTATGGGCTGTTAAAAGTTTTACTGAAACCCTTTGCCTCAAGACCTTTGGCCTGTGTCCCAAAACGTTCTTATTTGTGTCACATAAGCTGCTTTCAGACTTTCATTTGAACTGCAGATAATCCCCTGACATTCTGCTGAGGGGCTGTATGCGAGAACATAATGGCCAAGTCAGAGGCTTGTGACCTCCTCTAAAGTTTCTCCTGCTACCCCCCTAGTAAAAACTCTGGATAATGTCTGAATGAGCCTCAGCTGTATAATGTCAATTTAATGGACAATACTTAATGTCATAACTTTTAAATCCACATGTATTTTGTTGCTGTTCCTCCCCAACAGAGGGTGGTGCAGTTTACCCGTCCTCTGTTCTCTTCTAGGGGCTGCTTTGAGTTAGGTGGCCGTAATAGATTGGACCGGACGGCACCAACCTTAAAAAATGACACCTGCTGGGGCCATCTCTCTCACTCCTGAACTGCCAGCCCGACCACGACTTGTTGTTTAGTAGCTATTTTGTGGATTTCAGAGTGAACTGGATTAATGGATTATTTATTAGGGATTGGTTACAGATTGTTTCGTTTGTTGTTTTGGCTGTTCTCACCCTGACACCTTTCTTCTGCTTAAGTTGTAAAATAAATACTTTTTGTTGCACAATAAATTGTTGTTGCATTCGATATCATTTGGAGTGGGGAAAGAGAGAAACCATCTCTCTGTTGTGCTCCTCAGGTTGGGCGTGACATAAGTACGCTCATATTCAGTTTCATAACATGTACTATTGCTAATATTTGAAAAGGTTTGAATGCTTCAAGTTTCATCTCTTTTCATCTGTCCATCGCTACCACTTCTTATTTTAAGTTTTTGATGCTTGTTTTTAGCTCCTGTCTCTTTAAGCCCCCCCTCTCGATAAAGCCCATTCCCCTCTGATTGGCCAACTGGTCCACTCTGTTGACATTGGTCAACTGCAGACGTTTTCCTCTGGTCAGCTTCACCTGGCTTTGTTAGGGGCCACACACGTAATGTAAATGTGGGACATTGATATGTCACATGACGTCCTGATTACCAGGATGTTTTGTCCACACCAGTATTATGTGGGGAAGAGGAGCTCTCTTTACTGCAGACTTTTGGCTTTTTAAATCTAGAGACATTTTTCAATCACTTAAAAACAAGTAACACAATGTGGCTCTGGGGTCTTCTAACCAGATGGCTGGTGGTTCCATCCCAGTCTTCCCCATCTGCATCCCGAAGTGTCGTTGGGCAAGATACTGAACCCCAAATTGCTCTTCACAACTTGACGGTTCTCATTGAAAAAGTGCTGCCCATTGATGCACTGTATGAATGTGTGTCTGAATGGGTTAATGACAAAAAAAATGTAAAGTGGTTTGGGTAACGAGAAGTATTTTCTTTTAAATTCAATGAAAAAACTTTGGTTTACCAGAGAGAGACAGTTCAATGGAGGCAGCACACTTGTAGCCTTCTCATCAGTTTGTGGCTTTCACCTGATTCGCTTCTCAGCACAAGCCCCTGATACTAAAACACTAAACACTGATGCTGGAGAAAATCGGTGTTTTCATTCATTATAATCTGGTGAGTGTGTGTAAAGACATAAATATCCTTTTTGATAACAAACATGAGAACACTGGCCACCTTAAGTTGAAATGTCAATGTCACATCGAGCCACACTGTTGCATGGGTGACATGTTCCTTTATCACCGTGAGCACACACTCTGCAGGTTCTTTTGTATCGGTCTCACAAACACACCATCCTGCTGAGTTTGAATGAACGTCTTGTATAAGGAGATGTCTGTGCTTGGAGCTGAGAGCCACAGACTGAGCGGAGTCAGAAAGTGTAAACAGACAAGTTAACACATTATGAGATAAGATATACTTTAATGTTACCGCAGCCAAATTGGTTCTGGACCCAGAGAAGATAATCAAACATATTTGCTGGTGTTGGTTTCTGTCTTTTCATTGGATTTGAATGTAAAATGTCACCAGATTTATCATCTGAAGTCAAATTCCATTACAGAAGCTACTAAAACTTAACATTAACTACTCAACTTAACATTCACTTGAATCAAAGATGAAGGGATTAGATGTTGGTGGTCAAAGGGTGAAGGTCAAGATCATGGTGACCTCATGCTTTTGTGAGCGTGATACATCAAGAACATCTGTAGGGAATTTGATGACATTTGGTCGTCAAAGGTTAAAGATCAAGGTCACTGTGGCCTCACATAAAATAGGCTTTTACCTCATGAACGTGTTATCAAACTTGGCAAAAAAATTCACTTACTGATTACCGGTTAGATTTGGGTGGTCAAAGGTCAAGGTCAAGGTGGTCTCACATAACATGTCTTTGGCCTATTCAACATGTCCGTCTTTAGGGAATTTCAATAAACTAAGAGTGTTTCAGGGAAAAATGTAGGTAACTAAAACGGCAAGGCAGTAATAATAGTAACGTTTTTTAAATATCACAGTGATCCATTGACACTTATCTGAACATTCATGTGTAGGTGCGTGTTTACAACATTTAAACAGCTCATTCAGCACATATTAACGTGGCCTAATGTAAATAGCAACTATAATCAAAGAAACAAAAGAAGAGACCGAAGTAAACACATTAATGTGATTTGATTTTTTCAAATCATCGGTGAATAGATTTAGGACACAAAGACATGGACAGATACACAGACCTGGAGGACAAATACTAGATAATATCTGTATGTTTAACACGACCTGGTATTGTGTCGTCTCCTCTGATTCACATTTGATCGGATTATTTTAGAGCCGCTTCTGATATGCAGGTAATCCGTTTATGCTGTAAGAATGTGAACTTTGTATTAAAGGTTAAAACCAGGCTTTATATCTAACCTGTCACCTTTCCATAAAACCAATCTATATATAAGGTCCTCTGCTGGTCACAATGGGGCAGCAAAATATAAAGGTTAGGAGGAGAAGAATAAAAATGCATCATAAACACAGCAAGCCATTGTTTGATTCTATTTTTGCATCTATATACAAACAAATTTGATGTATCTATTATAATTTTAATGCCCTGATTATTCTGAGTTTGGGTGTTAGTTTCACTTCTTCTTCTTCCTTCTTCTTAAAATTAAGAATATTTTTTTTACTATTATTTTTCCCCCTTGTAATTCTGGTGGCTGCTCCAATACTCTTTACCTTGGTTTCGGGTGTTTGTCCAAAGAAGGACTGCCTTTCTGCCACAGGAACTCCAATTTAAACGGACCCCAGCTGATAACACTGTCAGCAGCAGGAGATGGTTTTTGTGTGTTTTCATAAATGAGCTAAGACCAAGGTTCTCACTCTTAGTCTGAAGTATATATATATTACTCATATAAAGTCATCGCGACCATTGGTCTTTCACCACGGAAATCTAATCAGTTCATCTGTGAGTCTAAGTGAATATCTGTGTCAAATTTACAATGATCATCTCAAGGCATTCTTAACATAATGCATTCACAAGGAAACTTTCTTTTTTACCTTTGGCCACCCAATTATTGGTAATGATATTCCCCTTGGAAATTCCTAACATATCAAATTCACTACAGTGTGACGTCATGTTATTTTGAACTTTTGACCTTCAACCAACAAAATCTAATCAAATCCTCTGGGAATCCAAGTACATTTTTATACAAAAATGTGTGATATTAAGATATAATTTTCAAGAAAAACTAACATAACTTGTGAGGCCATTGTAACCTTGAATTTTGGACACCAACATCAAATTTGTTAATCCTTGAGTCCAAAAGAATGCTTTAACCAAATGTAAAAGGATTCCCACCAGGTGATCTGGAAATATGGCTTTTAAAAGAATTGGACAGGCAACCCGAATGCCTCCCTCCACTGGCTGTTGTTGGCAAAGAGGAATAAAAACAGAACACATGCAGATTCTTCAATTTCACAGGCCCATTCCTGGACCAACCATATATAAATGTTTTAACTGCTCTTGTTTTTTGTTTTCCCTTTTTAAAAACCTGCTCTCACACATGCACTGCAACCCTGAACGCTTCCAGATATTTGCAGTATTTCTGGACACAAGTGTCCAACTCAGTTGAACTGGACATTTAATCAGCGTTTATTCCGCCAGCCTCAACGTCAGCCACTGTGTAAATGGAGTAGGTGTCTGGAGAAGGAGGAGAATAGTGGATGTTTGTTTATTTTGATTGTTTCTATCATTTCTCTACCCAGGCGTTTATCAGGGATTCTGAATCAAGAACTATCCTCAACATATTTTCTGTTTATCCACAAATTATCTCAGTTGTGGTCCACTGGTTGGTTTCTGGATATAAAATAATGAAGCTGTTAGATAATGTGGTCAAAGGGGCCCAACAACACATCTTTGCTCCGGGACCTTGGAAGTCAATCCGACCAGGGTTTTACAAGAATGAATTAGAGAATTAAATTGGAAAGTTACAAGCTGATGAAAGAGAGAGTGGCAAGAACATGTATTTACTCAGACATTAGGATTCATAATAATAAAATCAAACACGGAGCGGCGTTGATGTGTAGAAATATATTTTCTGAGATAAATGCTACACAGTTCTTACAGCTGGTCCTTCATTACAATCCCAGTAATTCGTCAACAGCAGCAGATTCCCATTGTAAACATAGTGTGTGCAACATGGCAGGAGAGAGGATTTTTTGCAGAGAGGAAACAGCACAACAGCTCCTCACCTGGAAGCTCAGGTGGACCTGGACGTCACATACAAGCAACACACATATTAGATGCACTTCACATTCAGCATCCATAAATGCACTTGCATATAGTTTCTGTTTGGTCATGCATAAACACTTTGACACACACAAATGATAGCATACACAGACATGCAGGAGATCAATTCCCAAAACCGTCCGGATGGGAACACAACTGACACTAGCTGTTGTGATTGTCCCGAACACTTCACACCAACACACAGTCACACTAATCAAACATTTGGCCCAAAGCAAAATAGGAAACAATGGAAAGTGAAAATAACGTGGCAGATGTGAGAATTACGCAAAAAGAAAATGTTGATAAAGAAAATAAACATAATTCTATATCTTTAAGTTATTTCCTGGAAAAACTGAATTTTCTGAATGACTGAATAAATCCTACATATGATTTAAACTGTCAACATAAAAGCAAATCAAACCAAGATATATACTTCAATAGGTTAGAAAAGGGTCCTACCAAGCCTATAGATGCACAATATGAATATTTGTGTCAATGGGTGAATGACAAAAAGCTCTACTGTAAAACAGCTAGAAAAGCTCTATATAATCAGACATATACAACAATGATGACGCCATATGCATTGATGGAAAGGTAGGATGTGTGCATCACTGCAAAAACAGTAAACAGGAAATCAATCAAAACCATAATTGGCTCTAGTAACTTTCCTCTGAACTCAATATGAAACTCTGATCCCTGCGGTGGTTGATCCCCTGTTGATTTACTATGGGTATACTGCTTATGTATGCAAAACCCTCCTTGTATGTGCATAGCAATCTGGTCTGGGTTGTAATGGAAGACGTTGGCTGAAATTTTTTATTATTTTATGTTGAAGCAACCTTGACTCAGGAGTGAGTCACTGGACCGTGCCCGCTGTGCCAGCAGTGTGAGAGATGTGTGACAGACAAAGTGCTGCATATGGATGAACTGTATTAATGTGGGTGTGAATGGGTGAATGGGAAAATGCCATTTCAGAATAATGTATTTTTACAATTGTTACTTTAATGTTGCAGCTGTGTAAAGTGGGTCAAATAGGGGGATTAGTCAAGCTTCATCTTAACCCAGCATAATAAAAAAATACACCATAATTTCTCTGTTTTTATATACATATATATTTGGCATTATTAATCTGAATCTGCAAGTGGTTTAAATGGAAACACTCAGTACAAGTACTTTAAATTTGCACTTAAGTACAGCACTTGAGTGACTTTGAGTTATTTTGCATCATGTGATCTCACAGCTGTCGATGGAGCTGCCTGACCCAAAAGAGAGAAGGATTTTAAATCGCAGAGTAGCACTCCTAAACTGGAACCCCAAAAATGGTGGAATGTCCCTTTCACTGCAACATCACCTAGAAGAAAATGATGTTACAGTGTTTGGGTTAAATGGGCAAAGTTAGCACCGAATCCTGTAGACAGGGATAATTTACAGTTTGCACTTTTACGATCAATGTTGTTGTGTGGATTTGACCAAATCAGACCTTGTGTTTCATGTGAGGAGTTATTTACTGAGTTAAATATATGGGTTTATGTGTATATACTGTCATAAATGGAATAACAGTGGCAGTAATAACATGCAGCTCTGTTTTTAAAATAACACTGAAAAATAAATAGAGTTAAAAAGACAAAAGGTAAAAACACAACTTAAACCTGAGATGCATTGATTCCATGCAACAGCAGCACATCTTCATATATGCATGTATATTCATAACATAAATTATTACCACACATAACGTCAGGTTTATATTATTACAACAAATTAAAGGGGGTAAAAAACATGCCTGGTTTTCTCAAAGCATCTCTCTTCAAGACTTAGATCAAAACTTAGAAAATAAATCAGTTTCTTTCCACACTAACAAAACATAACAACACTTTTCATTAACAAAATATAATATATAGATATGTAAATAACATAGTTTACACTGTTTACAGGGGAGTTTTCCAGCATTGAGGAGGACAGATGCTACGTGGATGTGACGGTTAGCTCAGGTTGGTCCTCCTACGTTTGTTGGGGCTTTGTCCAGGGTCGACCCTTAGCTCACGATACTGCATCTGTCCATCAACACACATAGTTATTATATATGACATTTTTTAATAGTGCATACTGAAGAATCAGTGTGTGAGCCTCTTGCTATTGTGAAGGTAGAGCTGGTTTGATTCACAGTTTTTCGTATAGCCTGGGACCACCAATAAATATGATTCATAGCAGATGACAAGAAAAACCTGAAGTTGACAAATCTGTTTTGTGTTTTCAGAATTAGATTTTTGCTGTGATTTTAAATAATAAGAATACAGTACACTGCTGTTTGAATGCACACTGCTTTTTGTATGATATCAGGAGGAAAAAAGGTTGGAAAGATTGTTATATCCTAGAGTGTATAAAATAGAAAATTTCTAAGTAACTAGCGACTAAAGCTAATAAATCTAATCTCTTCTTCTGTGGAGTGGAGGTAAAGTATAAAATAGTAAGTAGAAGTAATCGAGTGAATGTCACCATTGGCACTTAGGGAACTGCTCTGTAGGGTTTCACATATTTCACAAACTGCTACATCTATATGTCCCACAAGTTACTCACCACTTGAACATCGGAGGGGACTCTGGAGAGGAAGTCAAGAACCTCATTGTTGTCAATCAAGTACGGATTACGAAGCTTCTTGGTGAATTTATTCACACCTGCAGGAAAATCAGAAACAATTTTTCAGTACAAGTGCATCATGTCTACACTGGTAAACACTACTGGTGTGAAGTCTGGACTCACCCCATGCGAGCACAAGGTATCGAAGAGGTAGGAGGTAGAGAAGAACTGTGGCCAAACAAAAGGCAGTGATCGCCAACCAGCTTAGAAAAGGCACTGTCCAGTTAAAAGTGCTGCAGTGGAAGAACAAACACAAGGTTGTAATTGGTGTTTTTTCACTTATTTGTTGTTGTGTTTTTGCTAATATTGTTCTGTTTTTTTATTTGTGTTTATTTGTTGTGTTATCCCATTTTTGGTTGTGTATTTATTTGTTGTAATGTTTTATGTGTTGTGTTTTGTGAATTGCTGCTGTACGTTTTCCAATTGTTGTCGTGATTTGCTGTTGATTTCATTTTTTCTAAAACTGTGTGCTCATTGTTTAACTTCCTTAAGTTGCTTTTTCACTTAAGGAAACACTATAGTACTGGATTCACCATCATGGACTGCTATTTTACCCACTTCTTTATCCTCTCTCCATAAGACGCCGCCTCATCCAGAGCATTCTGCACACTGATGAACACGTCCTGGATGGCATATAGTTTATCCATGAAGCCCTTGGGCTCTGAGTCCTGATACCAACAAGGTAAACGTCAGTCGTTTTCCATTAAATTAAGTCTGACATGAGTGTACATCTGCTTTATTATGACATACCTTGTCTTCTTTATCCTCCTCTTCATCCTCCCATTCAAACATGGCCTCCATTGACTGAAAAGGGAATAATGAATAAATACACTTGATTGGTGATGTCGCTTTTTGATTTAATGATAGATAATTGTGATATACTGTATAACATATATCTGGATAATATCTTCAAATATTTCAATGTGACTGATAGGCTACACTGCCCTCTGTTGGACAACACCCTCTTTGTGATTTTATTTTATTGGGGCACTCTTTCATAACTATTTACTTAGTTCATTCAAAGAGCAAATGCTACATACTTGTATAACAATAAAACATATGCAATTATTTATTTAAAACACAGTACAGTGTATGCAAAAAAGATAACATTACAATTATTTTAGTCTTTATATTTGAATAGTTTTTGGTATTGAGAATTTTATTTACACAACAGCCATTGCCTCATATTTGTATTTTAGATTTAAAGGCAGGAAATCTGAGATATTGTTTGATTTATTTTATAATTTTAACGTATACACTTTTTAACTTGACATATATTGTGCAAGTCTCTATCCTTTCAGGGTGGCTTATCTTGTTCTCCACATTTTTCCTTTTCTCTTCCTTTTGCCCCTTCTCTTTTCTGTTCTTTCTTTTTACTCATTTCATACAGCTGTGAGTCTGAAGGTGTATAAGAATATTTTTCTGTACATCATTTATTAATTAATTGAATTCTTTTTTGTTATCCAAGAAGTCAGGAAGTCACAAATACGAATACTGGTTTTCAATTGATGAGCTGATATTTTCGTCTCTAATTCAATACAGAAATCACCAAAAGAGAGAGACACTCAAGTCGGTTCTATTTTCTTTGATTTCTCACCATGTCGCCTGTTTCCCTGCTTGAGGAAAAGATGTAGTTCCAGACCAGCAGCAGCAGCAAGGCCAGTGGCACCATGTACAGCTCAAAGTTCCACACAACCACCACAAATAGCTGGGAAAAAAGGAAAATGTGATATTGGGTGTTTCTCAATTCCCTTGACTTTCCCAGAGTTCCCCTCACCTGTGTGTCAGTTCGACACAGGTGTAAATGTCAAATGAACTCTCATGATTTAGATTTTTTCTCATAAAAAGTTATGTTGACAGGTAACAATGGCTGAAAAGGTCTTCAAAACCTCTTTTCTGGTATGTAATTACAATGCACTAACCCTGACACAGGAAAATGAGGAGACACAAATCAAGGTCATTAGAAGTACCCAACAAGTGTAAGTGAATCAGTATCAGTGTACTTTCATACCAAAAAGGAGATGATGCTCCTTGGTGCAGACTCCCACTCGAAGCAGCTGTTGATGTACGTCCCGTAGCTGATCAGGACCATGATGAACCGCTTCACGCGATTGAAATTCTGCTGGAGCAACTGAAAAGAGACAAAGGCCATATTTCTGTAGTTTTAGACTGTTATATTTAGCAGTGCCTCAAATATAATTCAGAAAATATTCTATACTTTTTTACTTTCAAGAAATCTCAAAATCCAAATAGTGAATGACCCCCTATTGCAACAATAACAGTGAGTATATAAACCAGATACATCTAGATATCTAAAAAAAACTTATGAACTTGTGAATTAAAGCCATTTATTTTCTATTAAAGCTTTTAAACCCTTTGAGGCAGAACTTGATAACATTCAACATGTTATGGCCTTGTAACAATATAGTTCAGTAAGGAACACTTTTACACCTCACTTTTACCACAGCCATGTTTGGACTCAGTACTAAAAGCATGGGGCTGGGGTGGAGGAGGTAAGATGCTGGCAACATGGTGTGAGTGGCAGTGTAGCCGAGCGGGTATCAGTGAGGAAGAAGTTGTATTTAAAGGTGCGCTTTGTTGAGAGAATGCGCTGTGATTGGTTAGTGACTAAGGAGCACCTATTAACCAGATCAGAAGCTGACATCTTATGACAGCTCAGCACATGACTCTGTGTCCTGCACGTATATTTTAAGTATATTTTGGATGTCTTTCATTGCCTTTAATTGATAAGAAGAAGAGCAAAGCTGTGAAAGGCAGACAGAGAGAAAGTGGGGTAGTACATTGCAGAAATGGCAACAGTTCGGAACTCGGGCCTCGTTGGGGCAGAAGCTCTACCAGGTGAGCTATACACTGGCCCTCAAGTCTTGTTTTTAAATTAGTTTGTTTGTCTTTTTTATCGCTTCTGATATTTTATCTGTTATCTCCCATTCTTTTAATTATTTATATTTGTGTCATTATTAGCTTGTCAGTCATCTGTAAAGAAAAGTCTCATCGTGACTTCTTCACTCATTTGATCATAATAATACAAGCAGTATGGATGTACCTGTTTGGAGACTTTTGGTTCTTCCTCGATATATTTCGGTTCTGCAGGGACCACAGTCTTCAAAGCAGCTTTGACCTGAGGACAAATAAAAACACACTGTCAGAGCAGGTCAAGTCGATGAGTTCAGGCTGTACACCTCCACCAACTGAACAAGTCCTAGTGATGACCCTGAAACATGATGTCACAGTTAAGTTCAACCTTATTACCTTTTGGATATAAAATGTCATCACATTATTATTTTGAGCTTTTAGACATTTGTGAAATCTTGGCCAAAAGCATTTATAAATGAGTCAGAGCGAACATTTGTGACTCTGCAGGGATTTCCTCCAGTCGTTCCTGAGGCCAGAAGCTTGTTCAGTGAAGTCACAGTGACTTTGGCTGCTAATCAACTAAATCTAATCAGGAAAAACTCACTAAACCAGCAGTAACTTATAAGCAAAAAAATATAGTGACATTTGCACATCATGTCTTGTGTGTTGTTTTGACATGACAGTTTTGTTTTAGTTCATAACTCTGGTAAACTGGGTGCTGGCTTTCTCAAGAGCCTTCCTTTCATTAATGAAAAACGTGCGGGATTCTTCCCTCAGACAAGTTCACAACAGCAACAAATCGTCCGCAGGATTCAGGTGGTGGTGCAGCAGGCAAAGGCAGGACCTGACATATTATCTTCACGGCAGAGATCATTTTTTGTTTTTGTTTATAGCACATTGCCACTTATCACCACAAACTCTCCTGACATCTTCCTCTGTGTCTTCAATGTGTAAATGGTAAATGGTCTGTATTTATATAGCACTTTTCTAATCTTGATGACCACTCAAAAAGGGTCAGGAAATTAATATCTTCAGAAACTCCGGAGGCTTTCACTCAGACATTTGTGCTCAATAATACACTTGTTCAGAGAAACTTTGACGTCAACAAAGACTCAGCACAGACATGTCAACATGTCTGATAGAGATCGAGCCAGAGAGTTCTTCAGACCTGGTATCAACATGTGTCTCTGGTGACCTGGTCACAAGTAGATAGCTCTGAGTTGGTCAGTTCACGCCCGACATTAGAATGTGTCTCTGCATGGGTCTCCAGTGACCTCTTATGGTCTGTAAATGGTCTGTATAGAGATCATATATAGCTTTTACAGTCTTGATGACCAATCAAAGCACTTTACAGAACAGTTTTGCCATCCACCTATTCACACAGTGCATCTATGAGAAGCACTCTATCATACATCATTCATGCAATGCTGGCACAGCCGTCAGCATTTCAGTATTCAGGTTATTGCCCAAGGACACTTCATCACAGGGAAACAGGAGACATGGATCGGACAGCCGATCTTCTGGTAAGTGGACGACCCATGATCACATTTAGTGGCAGACAGTGTTAATAATGTGGCAGTAGTCACAAATAAATACAAATATCTTTGTTTCACTATGAAACTGTAGTGGTTCAGAGTTCGACAGCTGACTAGGTCGACCTTAAAATGTGGACTGAACACATTTGCATTGACACAGCTTAAAGAATGTGGACACATGCGTCCAGCCCACTTCTGAGTGATGGGATTTAAAATCTAAGAGGTTCTAAAGAAAACTGAACCTAGAGCTGTCCACTTGTGATGGGATCACCTGAGACACATGTTAATACCAGGTCTCAGGCCTCATGCACAGCACAGACTGACACTCACAGTGTTGTAGACGACATCGATCACTAGGTAGATGACTCCTTTGGTTGGACCCGTCAGCTCCTTATTCTTTAATGTGTAGCTCTTGGGCTCACCGTTTCGTATCTGACAAAAATAAACTTAAAGTGTTAAATAGTTTCACCTGACTCTCTTCACTGTTTCAAACTACGTTTTGGGAGATATTGTATTTTATGCTCAGAGAAACAAACAACAGGTCTGTTAAAGATTAGTATTAACTGAAGTATTTAGAAACATTTTATTGCTGTTTCACATGATGTGCCTGAATTTAACAGTTATCATGAAGAAAAAAACATTAATTAAATAAAAAATAACATAACATATCACATGTTATAGTGATAATAATAGTGATCAAATATCTAAAATAAAAGTGAATTCATGAGACTTAAAATACATTTTTTGGGTGTTTTTTTTTTTTTCTTAAAATCTCTTCTACCATACAAATACAAAATTGACACATGCACAAAACAGATATACACTGACAGGCAACCAAATTATAACTTGATTAAAATTGCATATTTCTCTAGCTTTGGAGAAAATATTCTAAGAACAGACAACTCAACAACATGCAGTATATAACACAGAGGTCTAGTCATTTTGGGATATTTTAATGTGGAAAAGTTAGTGATTAAAGCTTTTAAATGAATCGTTGGACACTAATATATTTGCATTTTTGTTAGTTTTTACACAGATGTACTAAGATATCCTGTGTCTCTTGCACTCACATGCAATAAGGGAATGGCAACTTTTCCCAGGAAGTCAGCGCTCCTGTCTCTGTCCTCATCAAACACTGTCAGCTCCAACAATGAGTGAATGTCTTTCACATTACTGAGGAATAGACAGAGAAATAATGAAGGTTAAGCAGATAAATGATGCATCACACTAAACTAGGAATTGTTAACATCCACTAAAACCATTTTTTTCCTGTTCATTCCTTTATTTAAAGACTCAGTGTAGAGACATCTAGTGGTGAAGTTGCAGCTGAATACCCCTCCCCTCACCCTCCCCTTCCAAACAAGAAAGAGAACCTGTGGAAACCTTCAGTTGTCATAACAACTAAAAAGGTGTTTAGTTTGTCCAGTCTGGGCTACTGTAAAAAAAAAGGCACTATCCTTAGAAAGGACCCGCTCCCTGTGTTAATATTAAGTATTTAAATATAAAGAAATTAAAAAAAAAATGTTTTAAAGAAAACAACAATTCATACAGTTTAGACCAGTGAAACATCAATAGAACCATTTCATATTCAATTCCTGCCAATAGATTCCTTTCACCTAAGTCTTGGACCTTTAAATCGGATCTACATTTCAAATGAATTCTGTATCCCTGTTCCCTATCTCTAATTTTTGTGCTTCTGTAGGTATGTCATTTCAGGGCTTATGCAAAAACACAGGGTTGTCTGGTAACAGGTTAATAGAAACAGCCAACTGATGGTCACTCACAAGGTGAAGACTTTATTCCACTCTGGATTTAGGTTCTTGTAAACAGTGTGTGTCTGTAGTCTGTCGTTATTCAGCTCCAGCACACAGAAAGGGTCACTCTTACCTGCGGAAACAATGAGTATAATATTTAGTGTGGCAGTATTGTAGCACTTTAAAGTACATTTTGAGCAATTATACCTATGTTCATGAATGAGAGGAGGCAACATGTTTACCAGTTACATCTGCAGCCATGAGACCTTCTGCTCTCATCACCTTGATCTGCACTAAACCAACATCTTTCAAGTTAGAGAAGGACTGCCGCAAACCCTGGAGAAGGAAAGAAGGCACTAAATGTCACACTCTGACATCTTTCATGATGTTTTAATCATGAGACATTTGAATGCTGCCTACGTATCGTTCGAGTATCTCCCTGTGTTCCTGTGGGTCGTCCAGCGGTGCGACGGACAAGTCAGAGATGGAGACGTGGGCCGAGGCGGTAAGCGTGACCAGCAGCACAATGTGGCCCCGGGACTCTTCCAGTGGCACCTCCAGGTGATGGGTTTGCTCTTTAGCCAGAGCAGAGAGGTCCAGCTGGCAGCTGGGTAACAAACACAATCTCATAATTTCAGATTAAAAGTATAGGCAAGAAATAACATAACAGGGACAAGAGGAGGATGTAGCAGAGAGGGGAAAACGACCTCAGAATGCATTTAACAAACCAGGAAGGAAAACAGCTAATGCAACTACGTATACATATAGCTGTGTTATCATACTATTGAATAACTAATGTAAATTCACCAGAGAAAGTATTAACGAATATTATAATTCACTAATAATATTATAACTAATAATTACAGAAATTTAACAAAAAAGGTCAGAAAACTTTTATTAATAAATTGATTAAGTAGAATTAGTTTTAATTGGGAGAATCCTACAGACATTTTGTAAGACTGATACATAAATGTTTTAAAGAGCAGTGCTCCGTCACCTGTGGACTCACATTAGTGGAGCAGAGCACTGATACAGAAAGCAAGACTGACCGTCCAATGAAGTCATCTCTCCTGCCGGTGTCCCTGTCCCACACAGTGATCTCCAACACTCCTCCTTTCTCGTCAAACAGATGCATATCAAACTGCTCCCTCCACTGCGGACTCAGGGTCTTTGGCACACACTAAACACACACACACACACGCACACACAAAGCAACAGACAAAAAAGGTAAGGATGTGCTCAAATTATAAAAATAAAAAAAGCACCACAGAGATCACAGTGGACAAACCTTGCTCCTGTACTTTTGGTGCCCCAGTCTGAACTTGACGTATGGGTCACTCAGGCCATTGGGGTCCATGGGAGTCAGGTTCCGACCTTCGATTAAAGAAATGCTGACAATCCCTCGCCAGAGTTGTGATTTCCGATGCATCTCTGAGAGACGCATTGACTGCTGCTGCTGGTCCGCACACACAAACACACACAACCAAACACCAACACAAAATTAATTTTTGACTTAATATATATATATATATATAACTTAACAGGAAAGAAAGTCAGCATGCTGGACCATGCTCTTCATGTGTCAGCTTGATTTGAAAGGTGAAGATTTTCAGATCTGTAATTGTGGCTTTAAATTTATCCGGAACTGTTGCCAGATAGTCCCGAATTTAGACACTAACATCAATATCTCTTGACAATATCAGGCTTTGCATGCACACACAAACTAACTCTATAACTATAGATTTATCCTCGAGCTTCATTTATAGACTGTATGATAATCATGTTAACATTTTGTGCAAACTTTGAAGAACAGGGCCCTGGTTCCGGGCAGTGGAGGGAAATGGTAGCGGCAAAAACAATTCATACTTAGGGATCAATACACATGTTGATGAATTGTACAGTGCAACATGGTAAAACAAAACAAACAAACAGTCAAACAAGGCTCTAGAGTTCTGCACACAAAAACAACTAACATTGACATGCCCATAAGTGATGGGCATGAACACTTCAGGGCAGGTGGTAAAAAGCTACGGCCGCTTACAAGAATGATGACGACTTACCTTAGTGGATCGTTTCCAGGACTTCCTGAGCAGCATAGTCTGAATATACATTAACATATATTATTTCAACTAACTCCTGTAGGGTGGGAAAATTCTAATGGTTCAGCTAGAGGGCTACAAATATTTGTGGTACAACATGGAAACAAGAGAAAAGTCAGCATTCTCTTTCTTTAAAATTCTGTAGTACAATATAAGGAGCTAAATCGAGTGATGAGCAGGATTCACGCTCCATAAATAAAGCATCAGATTGTAACACTGAAGAATCCTCTCTACCAACTGAATATTCATCATTATAGCCTCACTGGTGGCTCATTAGTTTGAATGGGACTTTAAAGAGAACAAGCTCTCTTGTTTTTGAAGCTACCTGGTCTTCATCCCTACGTCGCTCTCTGTCATTTCTGTTTATGTCTCTCCTCCTCTCTGACTGGAGGTGCAGCACAGACAAGATTGGTCATATGATTAATTTATATACTGAATAAAAAATGAATGGGACAGGCTGTGTTTAATCTTAGTGCTGGGGACACATGGAAACCAGCTCTCTCTGATACCAATTAAGGACAAAAGATATTTGTAGAAAGTAAAAACACAAACTTTGAAATGTAATCACTCCTTAATATATCAAGTTTAAAGCTGCTATGATAAAAAATCCTGGTATTAAAAGATGTTAAATATCCTAAATCTTACTACATACACTTTAACCTGATTAATCTGTATGGTATAGAAGCAACACAACATCCTCAGAAAAAAAGCCTATGTAAAAATGTTAAACATAATTTAATTAGATAATAGTATTCTACTCGTACAATGCATCGAGTATATACCGTAAGCACCTGTGAGCATTCACACGAAATTGTGTTTTTAAATGGTATTTGGTTAATTTCTGTCTAAATATATATACTTCAGGTTGTGGGGCTCAAGCCAAATGAGAGTGAATGTAACTCCTTCAACTTTGGGCAATCGCAGGACCTGAGGCTGCTCAGGTCCAATCAGAAAACTAACTAATACTAAACATAGGAAGATGTAAAGATTAACCGAACTTGATAAATGAGACTGTTTCAATTAGATAGCAATAAGCACATTTTCTCTCTACGGGAAAAAGCTCTTCACTAGGCTGAGGGGTAAAGCAGGGAGGGGTCAGTCAGGACGCAGCTATAGGAAGTCACTAAGAGCCTAATCGCCACTACACTCACTTTATTCACATAAGGCCTCCACCGATACGTCTTAACCTCTCTCTGCTGCAGGAAAAAATGAAAATTTTTATTGCCTGAAAAAACTAAGGTCCTTACAGACTCATAGTGTCTGTTTTCATGCAACATGGAGGTAGAATGTAATTTGAACATTTACTCAAGTACTGTACTAAGTATACTTCTTATTTAGTAAACCCTTTTTTTTACGGAAATGCTTTACTTTTTACACAACTGCAAATATTTGACAGAATAAGAAGTTACTTTACAAAGGAAGATTTTGCATGTGAAAGGTAACGTCTTCAAGCAGCATAATTTTTTGTAAGACCAAATGCAGCTTCATCAGTTGCATCTTTCAAATTTAAATTAGTTGTAAGATGGAATGAACTATAATATACTGTAGAAGTTTGATGTGGTCATGCAGTATTCGGCATTTCATGAGGACAGCCACATTACAAGAGTCAAACATAAAGTTAAAGCTGAGTCTTCAGCAGTACTGCGTCAACCACTGCATGTGTTTGTGTGTGTACACTTGGTAGTTAGGCTAGATTGAGGTTGGATCACCTTGGACGACCTCCTCTAAAGGGTTTTGATGTGGTAGTTTAGTTCAACACTATAGTGAGGTTACTGTGTGATAAAACCCAGCTAAGCACATAATACAATATATATTCCTACCATTGAGTCTCGTCGCTCCTCTATGGGACTGTCTTTAGGCGTCAGGGTGACAGCGAGCTCCACGGTGCCCAGATCCTGATCGGGATACTGTGGGTCCTTCAGCACCAGAGTTACAGGTATCGACCTGTAGCACACAGATATGATTCATGATAAACTATACTCCCTACCCTGTTAAAGAAGGAGTTCAACGCTCAGACACTTTGGTGTAAGATGAGAATAAATAAGTTAAACGTTAAATAACACTATATTCTGTTCAGAGCAAACAATTCAATATTTTATCTAAACAAGGTTACAAAGTGCTTCAGACAAAAGTCCATGGCTTATAAAAAAAGATAAAAAAAAGACCTGTTCAGTCCAATTTAAGAACCAACACATAACATAATAAGGTTGAGACCTTAAGTTTGTAGAGAAACCAAACAGTTCCTACAATGAGCAGCACTTTGGCAACTGTGGAGAGGAACAACTCCCTCGTTAACTGGAAGAAACCTCTGGCAGAACCAGACTCAGTGTGTGCGGCTGACTGGACCAGCTTATTGTGATCTGTGGAGTATTGATGGTTCAATATGTAACCTATGTAACCAACTAGCCACCAATAAGAGGCATACCATTGAATTGTCAACATAAAATGAAATAAAACATTTTTTTGCAAATATATTTGTCCAGTTGCCCAACCTTACTGTGTTGGGTTGCCATGAAACCGCATTGAAAAAACAATCCCAAAACTACAGCATTGAGCAATGAGACCACATTTTACAGCAAGACACTATAGTCCGGATCTTCAGACTTTTCAGTCCAGTCCAAACTAAAATAACGGGTGTAAAAGGTGTTGTTCCAGATTGAACTTTGGTCAGGCCAAGAACATTGTGAAATATCTTTGGGGATAGTTCAGGCTTTCTGACTAATTTCAGGAAGTTGGGTAATGAAACAATAGAAGAAAAAGAAACATAGGTGAACAGATTTGTTCATATTCTCCTTTCAACAGATGTCAAACCCAGGCCCATCTACAAATCAATCAATGTCAAATAAAGGCAGATGTAGGCCATAGAGCTGTTGATGATAGGAGGTATGTCATATCAAATTATTTAGTTGGCTACCCATAACAAAATGAAGGCAAAACTAACCAGAACAAATGTAAACAACGTAACAATGATGTGAACCTTGGTTCGGACCTTGGTCCAGACTTTTCAGGTGTGAAAACCCCTTTTGACTGACACAGCAACGTAACAGAATTGAAAAGGATACTTCAGTTTGAAAAGGAAAATCCAACTGGGAGGGGACGCAAAGATGATAGCAAAGGTTAGCATTAATGTAATCAGGGTCACATATTATACCTCTGCTGCTCCAGAGACTCCACGTTGAGGTAAGCTGAACCCATGAAGTCATCTTGAAAGGCAAAGTCATAGTCAAACACCTGCAGAGAAGCAACACAAAATTCTCCACTGACTTTAATGTTCATTAACAATGCATAAGGAGAAGCTTTATGGGTATGTGTGTGTGTGTGTGTGTGTTTGTGTGTGTATGCATCATCCAAGCCTTTACCTTCACATGCAAAGGTTCACTCAGACCTTCCATTATTACAGTCGTCCTCTCATCCCACACTGGGTTGAGGTTTTTGTGGATGGTTTTGCTCCTGAACACATCTTTATTACCGAGTTTGATCTTGACATATGGATCACTGCTGCCTAAGAAGACAAACAAAGCTGTAACTGAGCTAAAAAAGCAAGATGTGGAAGAAAGGTAATCAACAAACAAGATTTCAGCTTACCTCCTCGGTCTCGTACGGCCAGGTTGTGGCCTCTCTTGAGTTCAATCTCCAGCTTGAACATCCCTGAGCTGGTGGTGAGTCGCTCAGGATTGGCCCCTGCGGAGCACGGAGCAGCAATACCCTGTTAAAAAATGGATGCATAAATCACAAACAGTACAAACAGTAATGAATCTCCAACAGCCACAAAGTGAACTTACTGATATTTGTTAGAAAAACAAGAAAATGGTTTTAAGCCGTCTGAAGCGGAGCGAAGTTGTATTGTTGCATCCACATTTGCCCACAGCTTACACTGACTGAAATGTCTAATTCAACTCAGTAACTTGTCCCAGGGGTGACCACTAACAGGAAATTACACAAGAGCAGTTTCCTCCCATCCGACCACAGCGTTGTTGAGTACTTTCCAAAGTACAACCCTCACTTTCACTGCAGCAACAGCGTTTCAGCTGTTGCAATGCGGAAACTCAACAGAGAGACACACGGCAGATGGATTAACAGCATATGCCTACAATATGGAGCAATACTGATCTGAAACACCTGATCATTTATACAACCACAGAAGGAGATGCAACATGATCACAAAGGGAAACACAAAGAATAGCAAGTGATTCAAAAAAATCACTAGGAGATAAGTGCATAAAAAAAATCATCAACAAGAGATAAAACAACTACTAAGAGACACAAGACAGCAACGCTGACATGTAGAAAGAGTAATAAAACAACCACAAAGAAACGCAAAATTACTACAATGAGAAAATAAACGTCTAAATAGAGACAGAAAATAAAGTAACAGAGATGCAAAGCAAGTTCAGATGCAAGATGATAATGACACAAAGAGACACAAGATAAATACAAAAACACACGACAACAATGGAGTTCTCTTCTACAAAGAGATGTAAAAAGACATCTACACACAGAGACATGAAAATGTCCACATGAAGCTCTATCCCATTACTAACTTACTGTAAGTGACAGATATAGCTTTTTTTACTTTCCAAGAATAAGAAGAAAATCTGAACGATAACATGAACAATGAGGATTATAATCATAATAATAATAAGCAACAATTTTAGAGCGATGTTCAAGGGACAAAAGGACGCTTTTCATATTTCATGATGGGAAGTTCAGCAAAACAGATTTTTCATTTTTCTGTGTCTTTCCAATTTATAAAAAAAAAGTTTCAGCCCATATGTAACAACGATCCTAATTAATCTCAGCATATAAATACATTTTCAGAAAACTACTCTGCAGGGAATGTAGCATCCTGTCAACACTCAACCACTTAGAGAAATGCTCTGATCAATACTTCTATAATGTGATAATACATTCGGACCACACTATATGGCTGTTGGATATGAAAAAAGGTCTCAGCGGACTGTGTGTATTACACTTAATACATGATTTAAAAAATGATTTGACTTTATGGCAAAACTGACTCTTGATCTCTGCATTGCCAACATGTGAATATAGTGATAACCACTGGAGGTAATATACAGTTACGTGTCCATTCAAATGCATTCGTTCTTTTGTCTGATTATTAATGAGTTCTACATTTTAAAGCACTTATATCACTTAATGAACGGTTTGTGGAACTTCCTCTGATAAACTTCATAAATTGACAACAGATGATTGATAACCTGCAGGATAATTTCATTACTTCATTCAGTTCATTCCTACATTTGACTAAGAATGGTCTTTCAGACATTTTTTATTGACTATTTGCTGTTGTTATGAACTACTTTTACTTATTCTTACTATACTTCTTTTATATTAACTTTTATTTAACTTAAAAAAAATTGTTTTCATTCATCATATTTTATTTTATGAATAAAGTCTTTATTCCACACAATTTGACCACAATTCAGACATTTATTTCTATCTATTAATTTATTTAATCTCTATTTAACGGTGTGCGTTTTTTTTAATTATTATTATATTGTCCATCATTTTGAGCTGCACTAACCTGCATGGAAGGTGCTATATAAAAAGAGTTTGAAAACCAAAAACTCTGGATTTATCCCATATTCAGGTTTATTGAGTTACCTCAATGCAACTTTAACATAAAGGACAACAGCTAGGGCTAAGTGTAATTCACATTCTTTCACATCTGATACAAAATCATTCCTGGATAATTTTTGACTTTTTCTCCACTTATTATAATACCAAAAAATATGAAAGCCAAATGGTTTTGAGTCGCCAAATAAATCTGCAATAATGTGCAACTGAAGGATAAAATAAATTCTTAGACCCAGGCAAGAAGATTTGTGGAAGTATCTTTAAAAATTATTGTTTAACTCCACTTCCTAACTTTCCATCACTTTGAATCTCTGTTATGACAACTTATGTTACAGGTTTTTGGTGCCAGAGAACAAATTTCATGCAGCATCTGATTGGTTTGAAGTGGAACATGAAGAAATATACAAATCAAGCAAACAATCAAATGATCTGATCTGAGTAATATTCTTTCTTTCCCTTCAAGCAGAAGGTGTTTCTGTTGTCTTTGTAAAATGTCTGAACGCTAATGTGTTCTCTCACCTCCATCTGTCGCTATAAAACTTTTAAACTTACTTCATATCACTGTGTGGAGCTGCTCTGTGAGCACACACAGCACCACCCACAGAATTACTCCCATTATGAAACACATACTTGTTTCCTGAGGCTTTTGAACTGTGCCAAGTGCTGCTCTGGCATTAAGCAAGCTACGGATATTCCACTGGGCACTAACTGAAAACAGCATAATAAAATAAGTGAGACCATCCTGTGAAACATGAGGAGGCTGAGAGTGTCTGGCTGACTGTGTGGAGATGGTATCGTGGTAGGAAGGCTGTTGAAAACTTATGTAGCAGGTGGGGTAAGTCCAGTTCAGACTAGATGATGTTAAATACGGAGATAACAGGCTGCAGCTTTAAAAATAGAGGATGGGTACAAGGTCAACGTTACCCAGATGAAAACTTTGGAATATTATTACCTTATAAACTTGTTTGGATTAATTTAACCATTTGACAGACACAGCAACGTGATCATTCCTTTTAAAGGGATGGTTCACCAAAAAATGAAAATTCACTCATTATCTACTATGCTAACGGAGGGGTGGTTGAAGTGTTTGAGTCCGCACTCCAGCACTTCTGGAGTTTCAGGGGTAAACTTTGTTGCAGCAGAATCCAATAGCATTGAAGTAAACGGGACGTAATAAAACAACAGAAGAAACATAATATAACTCCATACTGAGTTTGAAGCCTTAAAGTCCACAGGAAGAGGTTACGCTAGCAGATGCAGGAACACAAAATTGTGTCCGAGGGTCGGTGAATGCACCTGGTAGGAAGATATCAGAGACATTAAATCATTGTGAAAATGATCTTCGAATATGAATGCCAGGGCTTGCGGACACTTGGATGACACCACACAAGCAGTATGGAGGCATTTTCAGTTTCTTCTATTGTTTTATTGTGTATGAAGTCTTGGTCGCCATTGACCTTTATTGGATTGTGCTAAAACAAGGTTTACCCCTCATACTCCAAAAGTGTTCTGTGGATGCAAACCTTTACCCATCGCTCCATCAGCATATTGGTGAGTAGATAATGAGTGAATTTTCATATTTCATGAACTATCCCTTTAAATCCAGTGTTCCCTCTCTTTTATATCTGTGTTTGCTCTCCACCACCTCCTAATATGCATACCTAATCATTAGCCAAATAATCCACTACGTTCACCAGTTGCTTACTGACTGTGTCTGTCTGCGTTTTGCTGCTGAGCAGGTCGGGGACAGAGATATGAGCGGATATTCAAAACAATGAGCCAAAAGAGGCTAGAATCTCTATAACGCTTAGAGGAGCTGCAGAGATGATAATTCTCTGTGGATTTGTCACTATAAGCAACTCCATACTCATTACACTTCATTTGATTGATTGTTATAGATCTCTGTCATCGAAGATGGCAGCAGAGCGTGTTTACATTACAGGATCCGGTCTCAGGTAGCCCCGGAGGTTTCCACTTTGCATCTCATTACAACTGCTGACGAGTTTTGCGGCATCATCATGGCGCAGCAGCAGCATGTCGTAACTCACACTTACATCCAATCACCTTGGTGGGTATGAATGAGGGAAACAAGTGTGCAGCAGCCACAAACCTGGTCCCACGATGACTCAGGGAGTGACCAGGTTGTTGGAATTAACCTGCTGCTTAGAGAGGGATTAGTCTTCAGACAGCACGGCACAAAGCAGGAGACAGCGTCAGATCACCTACAATCCCATCAGCTATACTGATGCTCACCTATTTTCGGGCTGTGTATGTATTTTTGTCTACACACTCAGCGCATGAAGCTCAGGCTTTAGTCTTAGGTGTATCAGGATTCAGGCCACAACTAATCCTTATTCCCACTCTGTGGCACCACTCAACAACCATGAGTGAAATTAGTTAATGCATTTCCAACAAGTCTCACACCTTCTCTTTGCCTGATCAGGAGTCACAATCTGGATGAATTAAGCATCGTAGATTTCATTTTCAACATCGAATGAAAATAAAGTGGGTCAGATTCAGAAGCTCCAGCTCTAATGTCAGATACATATTTCATCAAGAGAGGGCTGCAGGGATTCCTAAATAACCTAAATGCAAACTCAAGAAATATCTTTTTAGTTTGACTTTTAATAGACTTTTGTTTATGCATGCTGTATGTTTAATTTATTTAAACAATGGATTATTTACTGGTGTAGCCATTTAATATTTTATTTTCTGGAAGTTTTTTTTTATCATAACCTACGTTTTGTTTCTGGTTTTACTTAGAAGCATCTATTTTCTTTTATTATTTTATATATATCCTGTCTTTGGTGTTTCCTCATTGGAAACATGAGATTCACGATAGCATCCGCTCACTTCCTGTTGTTATTTTTTTGTTTTGTGCATGGATGGGGTGTGGGAGGTATTGTTTTGATTCTATAAAGCGCTTTGTGTATGTAGTGTACAAATAAAGTCTTTCAGATTTTGAATTCATTGATTGACTCTGGAAAAATACAGTATGAATGTTAGATCAGGGTAGCTTACTTAAAATGTTCTTTTGTTCAGACAAAAAACCGAAGGTTTTCCATTTTATTACCAACCCCAAACCTGAATTTTGCGAATTATTTGTTGTTGTTGTGAAAACGTGTGAGCAGAGAATCCCCCTTTGCCTTGTGCATGTGTGAAAGGAAAACCGCGGAGAAAATCCAGACCAAAGTCTCCAGAGATCCTCCATATGATATACACAGTTTTATATGACAAAGGAAGCAGCAATACATTTTCTTCCAACTATATCTATTTATTCTAGTATGACTTGAAATTTCTTGGAAGAAAATGGTCTGGTTGTTGACATATACATATATATACATGTCATTTAGCTGACGCTTTTGTCCAAAGCGACTTACATTTTTAGAACACTCATCATTTTATGAGGGGCCATCTAGGGGTTCAGTATCTTGCCAAGGACACTTAGGCATGCAGATGGGATAGAGTGGGATTCGAACCGGCGACCTTCTTGATGCAGAGCACCCGCTCTATCCCATAGGCCACGCTCTCCCCGACATTCATGTCAACTTGTGTCTTGACTCTCTATGAGGTTGTTTTTTGTTTCTGCTGTTGATTTATGGCTTTTTCATAATCAAGTTTTTTTAATCTTCCTTTATTTTGCAAATCTTTTTATAAGCATTTATTATTTGTTCTTTTGTCTTCTTCTAGTGTCTTTTTGTTGTCATTTTTCACACTATTTTATATTCCCTTTGTGCTTTTTTGTGGTCTTAAGTCATCATTTTGCTTTTTCTAGTAAATATGTGTTTAGGATTTGTTTATGTCTCTTTGTGGTAATTTGATTGAATATTAAATAAGAAATATTACCCTGACTCATTTGGCCCTCAGGTTTGAGCCTGGTGTACCTGTTCTGTGATCCTTCACACTCTAAATGAAAATTGTGACACTGTCTCTTAAGAAGAACATAAACCTGTGAAAATTACCCTTGAGAGGGAGAGGAAAAAAAGTCAATGCACTAAGGATAGCTGAGAGTAACATTTATCACCATGACATGATGGTCAAACCTCAGGGGCCTATTAACATCAATACTGCTGCCAATACAGACAGCAGCGATCAATACAGTAAATAAAAGCCCAGAAGCTCCCAACAGTCTCCTTCCAAGCACAAGTGTAACATGCATTTTACAAAGGTACAATTTAATACATTCTCACACATTCAGGACGCCAACAAATAAACTGCAGAAACGTGTGAGATGTGATAACCTGCACAAGCATGACAGTGTGAGTTGAACTACTTATATTCACACTCACAGAGTCTGGACACACATACAGACTAGAGCTTATTGTGCATCAATAACATAAAATGCAGAAGCAAGTATGGTGCTACTATCTGATCTGAACAATGGAAGTCAATGCAATCTACACTGTTGGTATTCAGAGTTGTTTGGATTTATGATAAATAATTTGGGTTTGTTGTCTAATAATAGGATGTCACTCTCGCAAAAAATCTTACCAACCTTCATTCACAAAGAAAAGGAAATAGGGCCACAACAGTATGGTTGATTATCGTATGCAAAAATAAAACAAATATCACGAAATTGTTTTTCAAAATGATCAATATCCTTATCAGTAACAAATTAAGGACGTGTTTTCATCCTTTGCGAGCCGAGAGGAGGCCCCCAATAAAGGCTGATTTAATTAACAAACATTTGTTGAGAACCCCTTTAAACTCTATGACCGGCTGTAGGAGACTCCACAACACGGCTAACTTATAACAAGACCCACTAGTCAGTAGCTCACCATGGAAGGCCCTCAAATGTCAGTTAGACGCATGATGTTTATCATTGGGACAAACATGAAGATTGGCTCAAAGCTATACCACAGCAAGACTAGTTTGCAAAGATTTTTTGTCTTTTACAATCAGGAAGAGTAAAAACACTGAAGTGTGCAATTGTGTGATGGTATGATACGACTTTTGTAGTCACCTATTAATTACTATTTTGATTATCGATGAATTATAGGTGCAATTTAAGCCTTGTAATAGCCATTTGTAACCTAAGAACTGCTAGTGAGTCACTAGCATTAAGCAGTGTTAAAAATAATTTCCATGCAGTCAAAACACTTTAAACCCTCTCCCAATACTTTCAGCTCGTCAGGATTCTGCTTCCATTAAAATTTCGGTTGCTTTAAGTTAGGTTGATTCAAACTATTCCTGCTTGTTTCAGTTGAGCTCTGAACCAAAAAGTATATATAAAAATAAGCTGAGGTTAACTTGTACAGTACTTTAATTAGTCATTTTATAACATGCCTTAATAACTGAAATTACTTAACTGCAAAAGACGTATATATAAACATACAAATATTCAATATGCTTGTAGTTTAATGATGAGCTCACCGACAGAAGTCGTCCACATGTTGACACGAGAGAAAAGGAGTCATTACAAGAGCCTTGACGAAGTAACCCTCGAATCGCTAGGCGGGACTCTGCCACCGGGGCCTGACCCAGAAGGAGATCCAGGGTCGAGCAGGGGGATAATACAGTCAGGTTGAGGTGGTGTGATGAGGAGAGCGGTGAGATGGGACTATTTTTAAAAAGTGCGACTATGTGGGAGACATGGCAGAGGAACAACAGTAGGTCCAGATAAAACGCAAAATAATCTCCTTTGACCTCAGGAAGTATCTCCAAAGAAAGCAGACCCAGCAGAGAAGGAGAAGGTGTTGTACTGTCCGTGTTAGAGCTGAATGAAAGGAGGAGGAACAAGTGAGAGGGCGGGAGGAAGAGGAGGAACTGAGCTGGTTGGCTTAACTTTTATCCTTAACCAATGGAGCAAGCCTGACTACACTAAACGGCACACTAGGAAGAAATGTTCAGTCTAGTGACATAACTTAACTTCAGTCTAGTGACATAACTTAAGTCAAATAAAAATTTCAAGTAACTTTACTTTTGTGTAAAGAAATAAAGAAAACTAAACATAATGATACCATATATCAAATCATACAAATTTGTCCATTTACAGTTTTTCTCCATTGCTTTGGCTCATTTCACGAAACAGAAATGACATTCTCAGAGCTCCAAGTGCAATTGGCAAAATAGCCCATATGGTTCGGCACAACTACATAGATCACCTTCAAAAGGTCATATCTCATCCAAAACAGTTAACTCCAGTTTCAAAACCAAATCATTTTCTCATATAAATAGTCAGTGCCCCCAAAATGAAAATTTCCTTCTCGACTGCTGTGGCTCATCTCTCAAAATAACATAGATGGTTCAGCAAATCTCCATAGCACACCTGCAAAAGGTCAGATCTCTTCCAAAACAGCCAACTCATCAGTCAAAACTAAATCCTTTTCTCATACAAATAGTCAGTGCCCCCAAAATGAAAAGTCCCTTTGGCATTGTTTAAACACTACAGGTCAAAATGTTTTGATTTTTTGTCAGTATGGCAGTGGACCATAGAAATATCCCTCATGTGCACATTTCAATCTTGGCTCAGTCCTTGAATGGTCACTGAATGGTTACAGTAGATGTTTTCTTTCCAGAATATTATGTGTATCAAACAGAAAAAAGATTTATTCAAGGTTTCACATAAAATATGTTTATTGAACTCATACTGCCATGGAAATTGTTACAGTAATTGCCATACATCATGGTTACAGTAACAGAAAGTGTGTACAGCACAATATACTGTCAAACAATAAGCACATCAAAACTAAAATTTGGTATAGTGAGATAGGACCTTTTGAAGGTGACGTATGTAGTTGTGCTGAACCATATGGGCTATTTTGCCAATTGCACTTAGAGCTCTGAGAATGTCATTTCTGTTTCGTGAAATATGCCAAAGCAATTGAGAAGAACTGTAAACTTACTTTGTGATTGGTGATCAGATGTGTGAAACTCAACCTTGATTACTAAAGTTCTAGTTGCACCTGAAAATTAAGCCGATGATCAAAGAAATCCTTATTACAGTATATACCATGATGTTTTTCATGGTATTATGTGCCTGTACGATTTTGACAGTGGAGTGAACTATTGTGCAGGTGATGATGTAAACAATGAAATTATGCCAACATGTTCTGCAGAGAACGACCACTTGACTGAGAAGCGTCAGTTTTGATCAACAATATATATTCAATTGGTAATTGGGCTAACTGAAGGCAATTGTACCTAACTGTTTGCAAAGGTGGGCTAAATCATTTGAAATTTGTGGAAGCTGTTGGAAATTGTACTTGTCATTGCAAGGATGTGCTAATACAATTGCAATTTGATTAAAGGAATGAGATATTCCAATCTGTTGTGAACAAGTGCCCAGTGGTTTGGAGGTTTACACGTGTTGTTTTAAGAATGTCATTTCTGTTTCGTGAAATGAGCCAAAGCAATGGAGAAAAACTGTAATAGAAAATAAAACTGTTTTAGAAAGATATTTAGAACCAATGTGCGAAAGTGAAAATAATACAGAAGCGAGGGCCGTAAATGAGGGGCCAAGTTAGTCTTCTTTAAAACAAGTGTTCTACATTTTAGAAATATACTTTTTCTGTTTCTTGCTGCGTAGTCACAAGTTAGCTTAACATAAGGACTGGAAAATGTGGAAAGAACTGTCCGTCCATATGTAACAGAATCTACCCACCAGCACCTCTAGTTATTTCCTGTTTGTTTAATCTGCACAAACTAAAGCTTATGATACTTGCAAGTTTTGTTCACAGCAAGATAATATTCACAAATGAACACGTTTATGATTTCTGAATTCTAATTACAATTTAAAAAAGTAAAAAGCTTATATTAGGCAACTACTGGTGTTGGAATTGTTAATACGGCCCCCTCCACCATCCTGAGACAAAAAACCCTGTTCAATAATATTAGACATAATTTATTTATCTAATAATTTTTACTTGTACAATACGCATTCAATTTAAGTTGTTTTCAAATTGTATTTACTAACTCATTCTTACAGCACGAGCAATTAGCTCGTCCCAGCTGATGTAAGCTGGCTCTCTCTCATGCAACTATCAAATCTCACAGCAGAAGTTGGCTTTGTAACCTTAAACCGCAACAGTAATGGATCTGGTTAATAATGTTGAGCAGGGGTGTCCAAACTACGGCCCGAGGACCATCTGCGGCCCGCCATCCATTTTAAACTAACAATTTAGTAGCACTTAATTGGCACTTACCTCATAGCACTTTGTAGTTTTGCTCTATTTTTTAAGAAATTGTACTTTCTTGATACCTGTCGTCCTGGGTTTGTACCCTCGGGTACCCTTGAATGCACTGATTGTAAATCGCTTTGGATAAAAGCGGCAGCTAAATGAATTGTAATGTACTGGAATATGGCCCACTTAATTGTACTTCTCAGTTTAGACACTTGGTGGCGCCCAACTCACCCCTGACCTGCCTGCTGTCCCTCAGAAAGCCGCCACGCCCCCGCCCTGAGCAACACGATTGAGGCGCACTGTCAACAGTCACCTCCAGGGCAGGGCGTGGCGGCGTGAGTGGCCCAGCCCTTCAAATATTTTTCTCTATGTGGCCCTCGGGATACAAAGTTTGGACACCCCTGATGTAGAGTGTCACAGATGCAAAAAATAGCTACCAACACCAACCCTGCGGTCTGATTGTTTTATCTGAAATGATATGACAAACTATAGTGAAATTTAAGGACACTTTTGAGTGTTCCTGGTTCAGAAATTAAAACAAGTAAAATTATGTCACTTGCACCAGAAACGAATGGCAGACCCTTAAAGGGATAGTTCACGAAAAAAATTAAAATTCACTTACTATCTACTCACCACTAAACAGATGGAGGGGTGGGTGAAGGGTTTGAGTCCACAAAACACTTCTGGAGTCGCAGGGGTTAACAGCTTTGCAGCTGATTCCAGTAAGACTTAAATAAATTGGGACCTCTACTTCAGACAACAGAAAAAACTTTCATATTCGACTCAAAATGGTGTCATTTACAACATGTTTCAAGACTAAATGTCTTCTGTAAGCCTCCTTGGAGGACGTTCACGTACCCTCGGGCACCTCGAACACCGCACACACTCCCAACCAAGTGTCCGCTACCACCACTTCCGATAGTGGACTTTAGGCGTAAAACACAGTGTTACGGACACTTGGATGACACCACATGAGCAATATGGAGGCATGTTGTGTTTTTTTTTTGTTATTTTATTATGTCTAAAAAAGAGGTCACCTTGGCTAAAACACTGTTTACCCATGATGAGAATTTTCATTTTTCTTTGCGTTTCTTTAGTATTTTATACCCATTCACCATGCCACAATGTGTCAATGCAAATGTCCGAGTGAGAGGCTCCGGTTATCTGTGTTCTTTCTCCAGACAATTCTCTGGACTTTACCCACAGGTCATGTCGTAAATGGGCTTCAGTGTTAAGTAACTTTGACGATATATTTGCAAGAAAAACCTGGAATGGGAATAAAGCACAAAGAAAAAAAGTTCCCTTAACCTTAAAAAATCTATTTGATGTTTGTGGCACTGCAAAAATAGGTAACTTAACATACAGTTACTGAAAACATACCCTGAAGAAACACTGGTAACACTCTTTGACCAGAACATATAACAAACAGTCTAATTAGCTGACTGAATTTCACACTCATTTGACTGCACACACTCAGAGAAAAAGAGTTCCTGTCAGTATAACGTTTTGTTTTGTGCAAAGACAACATTTACTATTACTGGAAAGCACACAAGTGTTTTGTTACCCTCAGTCCTCCACTCTCCACGGTGAAAACTCAACAAAAGTGGCTAATTTTCAGGAGCCAATCACTCAGCATGCTCATAAATAAAGCCCTGAGAAACCGCAGTTCACACTATTCAATAACATCATTCCCAGGTCAGTTAAATTCACACATATTTTTGTGTTGAATGATTGATTCACAAAACAGACTGCAAAATGCTAAATCTTGCAGCTATGCTTCCCTGATGTCTGACATGTGATCCGTGCAGGTTAGTACAGGTAGAGACCAGACACATAACTTCAGAGAGGACAAACAAGGTTCCCCAGACAGGCAGTGAAATAGTTTCTCTTGTCTCCTCCTACCAGCTGAAAGAAAGAAGCAAGACCCCCGACACACACATATTTTAACCATACATAAAAGCTCTTTAGAAATTAACCTCTGTGTTTCAAAAGATGGTGTTACCCGCGATGCTGCACAGACAGCAATGATAACCAAAGAAAGAAAATAAATCTTAACACCGCAGTTAGAGGACATTCACAACCGGGTTCTATCTCTTCGTCGGGTCTTAAATATCCAATCTCTGCAGAGTAAGTGATGTTTGCTTAAAAACCCTGTCAGTGAGACTTCCAACCTAATTTTATTTGTACAGCCCATATTCACAAACCACAATTTGTCTCATACGACTTTAACAATGTGTGACATCCTCTGCCCTTAAACCTCAACGAGATTTAAAAACTATTAACAGGGTAAAAAAAAACATAGAAACCTCAGAGAGCCACATGTGAGGGATCCATCTCCCAGGACAGACAGGAGTGCAATAGATGCTGTGTGTAACTAAGAGTAACATTGATAAGAGGGAACAGTTTGTAACATAATGAAACATGTGTAAATGTTTAAAGTATTTATACATAGGGAAATGTCTGATTGAGATGAAGGGACCAGCAATGACAAATTAATTGAGGACTTTTTGTCAGGAGTGGAAGAGTATGTGAGTAGGTGTATTGTATGTCAAGCATGTTGTATCTTGTAGGGGAGAGCGGGTAATGTGAGACATTTTTTACATATGCTCCCCTCTAGGCGAGCTAAAATGATATATCAGTAAAATTCACACATTTCCCATTGATTCAGGATGTTTCAATGGAAATGATCAGAATGTCTTCAGGACAAAGGGAAGTGAAAATATGATTGTTTTTTAAAAAGTGGTCTTGTGTCTCATTTTACCCCAGTTAAGGGGTAAAGGATTTTAACAAATAAAAATATGTGTCACAATGAAAGTTCAGACTTAAATTCCCATAAATTATTTTCTGGTTGGCAGATGTGATAGTGGTTTACCTAAGCTGAAGGAAATAGCTTCCCCCTATTGCCTAGCCTCTCAGGGAAATTCATCACTGGCAAGTGAGGAGGTGCAGCTATAGCGAACCATGTGCCAATAAAAAAGCACATGGCTGTTAAAACCTTCCCCCAGAGGTAGAACTCCATAAATCAACAAAAATACACTGTAGCATAATTATGAAATGGAAAGATTTATAAGCATCCTATACAACTCCAAAGTGCATCTTTCTTCTGCAAACTCCACATGTCTATCCAACTCTTGGATTATTTGGGGTCTAGTAATTTTCATGACCCTTTTCAATCAGACTTTGTCACAGCAACAAATTCTTCTTAACCAAAGGAATAAGAAAATTCAATTCCCTGTGTTAAGACTTTAATGTATTTACTGAGCATCTATAATTATTGCTTTATTGTTAAAGCTCCAGCCTGTTCACCACTCAGGAGCTCAGATTCCAGCACAAACCTCTCTCTGTCTGTCCACAATGACCATTCTTGCCACTGACATTTTACACTGCTCTTAATAGGAAAAAAACAGGTGTAACTAACAATCGGGAGAGGCGGTGGTCTAGTGGCAGAAAGTTGGACTATGGAACCACCAACGGTGGTCTCTGGTTCGACTCCACGGAGTGACAACACAAAAACATACCTGGATGGACAACACCTGGATCTGTTCCCCACTGTCTAAGTGCCTACCCCACCCCACTGTCTAAGTGCTCCTGAGCAAGGCACCTTACTCCCCCAACACCTGCTCCCCGGGTGCTGTGCATGGCTGCCCACTGCTCTGTGTGTCCTCCTGTGTTCACCAGATGGAACAAAAGCAGAGAACAAATATCCCCCCATTTGCATGTTGTGTGTGTGTGTGTGTGTGCATGTATGTGGGACCAATAAATGTACATTATCTTATCTGAATGATGGTTCAGGTCCATTGAGTCATAAAGCACAAAAAACATCATAAAACATCACACAATATACCTATTGAATCTTATTTGAAGAAAATGCTCTAACGTTTAGGGTACATGCTATATTCACTGATAATATTTTCTCCAGTTCTATTCTATTAAGTCTTTGTTTACAACTGTGTTTACCATGTCAAAGTGGCTTCTGTGAAAAAGGCCTTACTATCTCTCTTTACCACACCTCAATTCATGCCATCCTAAGATCCATCCATCATCTCTATGGCTTATCCTTTGAGGGGTGAGCCGCAGCCAATCCCAGCTGGCACCGGGCAAGAGGTGGGGTACACCCTGGACAGGTCACCAGCACATCACAGGGCAAACACAGAGCAACCATGCACACTCATATTCACACCATACGGTCAAATGCCTGGTTTTAGGAATGCCACCTTCATTGCTGCTTTCAAATCCAGATGGAATTTGTCTTCGGTCACAAGAGCCTTTAACTAAAGTATTTGAGAAATCTAGGGCCATCATTTTCACATATTTGTATCTCTTTTATTATTTTACTGCTTTAACTTAACGTTATATATACCTAACCTCTTTTAGTCAATTTATCTCTTATTTTTTGAGCTTTTTTAAATTTTCTCTAAAAATGTTTCCAGTGAGTTTTTCTGATTTTAAATAGATTTCTGTTAATTTGGTCTTTGTGTTGTTTTCAATGTCCCTGTACAACACCTTGAATCTGCCTCTGTGTATGAAAGGTGCTTTGTGAATAAAACGGCCTAACTTTGCCTGGAGTCTTTAATTACCCTAACACCGATGTCTTTGGCCTGCTATGAGGCGACAGCACAACCCACTGCTCCACCATGCCACCACCGCCTAAAGTGGTTGTTTCAGATAAAAGGCATTCCTGTTGAATAACCTCAGAGACTCCATGACGAGAGCAGGACGGCTCCTGTTCTACAAGTATGGATAACTACTGTTTCCTATGGAATTTAACAGTTTGCAGTGCTGGAAGGTGTTGATGCAGCTCAAACCTAAACTAGCAGTAAGGCTGTTTACTTTAGTGAGTTGTTAGTTTAGGGACTTAGCTTGTTTTCTCTGTTTGGCATTGCTCCCCACAACTTATTTTATGACCATTTTGCATATTCTGCAAACTCAGATTATGTTTCTGCTGAAATGTGCAGTACCCCAACTCCACATCACATGTACAGAGTCAGCACCTCGTAGCCACCCAAACAGTTCTGTCACTATATTGTGCATATACAGTACACACAATTTCCAGTTTATTAGGCCCACTTAGATAAAAATTGAATTAGTCTAATCCAACAGTCCAGCAACATGAAGATGAGAATGTTCAGTGTGTGTTGACATGGTTTAGAGAGGTGTGAATTCAGCTGATTTATCCATTCAGGTGTTGAACTATGTTTCACACTTTTCATCCTTTTTTTTATTTCCATTTAAATATCCAACCCCTAACCCTGTTTACTTGTTTAATTTAATTTTGGGCTTTGTGGAAATAGAAATTGTTAATGCCTTTTTTTAATTTTTTGAGAAAAATGTTTTCCCTCCTGTGTGTCCAGCTGCAACACGTGGTTTCTCTTATTTGCCTTCTGAGGCCCTTTGTGTACACAAAACAACTCGGGCCGGGTCTGAGAGGCTGTTGATGTGGCCCAGTAAAGCTGATTGAGACAATGTGTGTTATTCTAGGCAAATGACAAACCACCTGACCTAAGGTTTTTACTGCAAGCCGTTGAATACATATTGACCCCTACAGTGTAAACACTAGAACAGTCAAATCTAAATATTCTATTATAATCACATGAGAAAAACACAAAATCCTCTTTTTTAGTATCAAACACACTCAGTGAATGTTTGATACTAAAAACACTAAATGCAGCTTTACAATGATTGATTGACATCAGATGCCAAAGACTGTCAGGTTGGAGCTTCTCACTGGATATGTCACTCTGTGAAAATCTTTGGGTTTTGAATTGTTGATAAAACACAACAAACTATTTGTGATGCATCGCCTTGTGTTGGAGGAGGCAGATTAATTGTTCACAAATGTTTGCATATAAACAAATTGCTTCATGATATTGATTATCCATGAATGTATATCCATCCATCGATTTATATAACACGTGTTTTACCAAAAATTTACACCAAATAAAATCAAAAAGTCAACAAAATACTACAAATACTTAGTTTTTTCATGTAAACACATTGCTTCATGTTATTGATTATTAATACATGTATAGATCCATTCATCAATTTAAATAACACGTGTTTTACACGCGGGTCACGTCTACAGCTACAACACACAAACTGATCTAAATGTGCTAACATCAATTTAACAGTAATACAGTAGCCGATCAAAAACGTTGTAGTGCTAAAAGGCCAAACCACCATATTTGACTCACCGGCTGCTCATCCCTGCTCTCAAGCGGTGGCTCCGTGGCTGCAGCAGCTGTTGCCGCCTCGCCCCCGCTGTCCGCGCTGCCGCTGGCCGGTGGCTCTGACAGCTTTTCCAGACATGCAGACCCCAAAGAGGAGCTCTTGTGGTGGGACTGCACCAGCTGAGCCACCGTGGGCTTGTCCGGGGAGGCGGACTTGTGCTGGGAGGACGACGGCAGCTTCTCCCACACGGATCCGGAGCCGCTCGCCGCCGCTTCTCCCTGGAGCTGAGCCTCTGTGGCGTCCACGTCCCCCGGGGAGGAGAAGAGCAGGTCGGGCTGTGAGGAGGAGATCTCCCGGTCGTGGGCGACATTTTCCTTCCGCTTTATCATCTTGAACATCCACATGCCTCGCTCCCTCTTGTTCTCCGGGTCTCTGACGCCCAGCTTGGGGCTGAGCAGCGGCTTGGCTTTGGCCTGGAACTGCTTCCACAGCGAGTTCTGCTGGGACGAGCTCCTCTCATCCTCGTCCCCGTCTCCCCGCTCCATTCCCGCCTCTGCTCGGAGCTCAGTCGGGCTGTCACGCCGATGTGGAGGCTGTGGATCCAGCGACTTATGTAAGCTGTCTATTTCCCTGTTCGGCTGCAGCGCTGGGGGTCCGGGGCCAGCCCTCTTTTAGATTTACAACTCCAGACAGACTATTGGATTTCTTCTCTGTCACATCAGTGAACAACAAGCTGACTGAATTTACACTTCACCATATCATTATCACAACAAAACAGGAATATCATCATCAAAACTAAACATAAATAGCATCATCCCAACTAGATATCGATACAAATATCTTCACCACACCTATATATTAATATGAAAGTGAATTCCTTTAACAAATACAATTTCCTCCACCTATGTAAGCTTTACTCCAATTAACCCCTCAAGTCAATGGTTGAATGTTTCCATTGTATAAACTGAAAACGTTTTAAAGGGGTTGTTCACCGAAAAAACGAATTCACGCATTATATACTCACCACTATGCCGTTGGAGGAGTGGGTGAAGTTTTTGAGTCTTTATTTTTTTTTTTTACATTTGAACAATTAGTCACCAGTTAGTTCAATTGTATTGGATTTGGCTGCAACACTGTTTGCCTCTGAAACTCCTAAAGTATTTTGTGGACTCGATCACTTCACCCACCCCTCCTTCGCCGTAGTGGTGAGTAGATAATGAGTGAATTTTCATTGTCGGTGAACTATACTTTTGAAACAGAATACTTTAATTGTCAATCAATCAATCAAATTTATTTACATAGCCCATATTCATAAATCACAATTCGTCTCATAGGGCTTTAACATGGTGTGACATCCTCTGTCCTTAACCCTCAGCAAGAGTAAGGAAAAACTACTAAAAAACCTTTATACAGGGTAAAAATACGTAGAAACCTCAGAGAGAGACACATGTGAGGGATCCCTCTCCCAGGACGAACAGATGTGCAATAGATGTCAGGTGTAGGAAAACATCATCAAGATTAAAGTTTTTAGCAGCATTGATGAGGGTAAACATCTTGAAGGATAACTTCAATACTATATGTCAAGCAGTCCTGCTGCAATCATAGTCTATGGTCAGCAGCCAGCAAGATGATGATCCATCATCAAGATCGGATCCAATGTAGTCCACAGTCTTTGTCCACTGCTGCTTATTAGAATCCATCATCAGCCACCGACCTCGGTCGTGGTCCACCACCAATATATGATGCCAACGCGACACAGGATCCTCCATTACCACTACGATCAGCCCGCACGATAAAGAATCCGGCAAACTCGATCCACCGTTGCGACCTCTGATGCGCAATCCAATTGTCTGTCTGTATCGTCTGATACAAGTTACTATTTTATTACGATGAGTGTATGAGTGTGTGTGTCCAGGTGGATGTCTGCATACATCTGAGCTCAAAATTAAGCCACAGAGTCACTGTACTGTGAGTCACAGCCCTATATGAGCTGACACCATGAATGAGATCTGTATCAAACTGTGTACCCTTTTTAAATGGGAACTCAGGTGTCCCATTTACACAAAGAAGCTCGGGTCATTCTCGTTTTCACCATGGGGTCTAACTTGATGGGGTGGACCGTAATGAGTGATTAGTGAGCTTGGTCCAGCGGTGTATGACAGATGCAGGAAGTGCAGCGTTTATCCTTGTCGCAGTGTGCAATGCCTTTTGCGGGCTTTCATTAGATCAACTCCATGTTCTTTGAATGTCATCTCAATGAGATGGAGATATAAACTACCTCAGTATATATGATTTCATCACAAGTTGTGACCGTGGTGTGACATGTACAGCTCAAATCATTTTGTATTTGTGATGATGTGATTGGTCACAGGTTTAAAGCCACACCTATTTAACATTTGCCTGATGTCTAGGACATGAAAAAAAGCATTAACATTGCAAGTCAGAAAGTCTGCAGGATTTTTCTTGTTTTTTTCGCGATCCTGTTGTCCCTCTTCTACACACATGTCTCATGAAATAATTATTTTGTTCTGGTTAATTAGAAAATGTTTTCTTGTTATGCCAATATAGAAAAGACAAACGTTAAAGTGTTGATTTACAAAAGAGAATACATGAACATTAAAGTGTTCGAAAATATACTTACTTATAAACATAAAACCTACAAGATGTGTACAGCAAAATACGTGTGTGTGTACGTATTCAACAATAACAATAAACAAACAATTTTACCCTAGGAATGGAACTTACAAGCGACCAGATAGGGTTTAAGTTGACTGGTAAACCTATGATGACTAGTAAAATTACTCGTACAAATTGAGCTGTTTATCTGACATGACTACAAGATTAGCATTATTGCTAACCATGTTGTTCTTCCAATCCTGCCAACATTGTGCACAAACGCAGCTTTAAATGTGCATCTGGATGTTAGTATTGCCATTGGTGTCGAGCAACATAGCATGTTGAATTGAGTATTTAGCTTTAAGACTTTGCTTGGTTACAGTCTCACAGAGCTGCTAGCATGGCTGTAGGCTCGGTGCTTTACACGATTTGCCCCAAAAAACCCAAATAAATAATTGAGACAAAATCAATTTTCAATGCAGCTTTTTGTTCATTAACAGAATTAACATTACACATTCCTTAAAACAAAGGTGACTATAAACTATCAAATGAAGGAGGTTATGTTGCTGATTAAGCTGTCTTTAATTTGGCTGCAGTGGCTTTGAGACAACCCTCAAGTCCTTCTAAATAAAACTGTCATAAATTGCAGTTTAAAAAAATTGTACAAATACATACATTTAGGACAGTTTTGTTTTTTGAAAAATATGAAACAACACAGAATCATCGACATCAGTTAAGTCAATCCATACATTTACTCACTAGCATATAAAATCAAATGTTTTATTTTTTAACCCTCACTTACCCCGTTTTAGTTTGAAAGTGCTATATAAACAAAAGTTATAATTACTATCAACATAAAATCAACACAAAGATTGTTTATGTAATTTTATGAAGTCCTTATTTAGGTGTTGTATTATGTATTTCTTGTAAGTTTGGTAATAATTATCTCCGCCAGGGAGGTTGTGTTTTCACCCCTGTATGTTTGTTTGTAAGAAAGATTAAACAAAAACACTAAACTTGTTGGAAGGATGTTGTATGGGTCAGGCAAGGATACAGATCAGGGGTTGGATGCAGGAATTCATTTTACTTTCTGTAACTTTGTGAGGTAGTTTTTTTTTCAACATATTTATTGTCTTATAATTTATGAAATATTATCAATGAATGATAGCAATCTATGAGTGTGTGAAAATTTGCTGCTGCTTGATTGGGATTGTTGGGCCTTGGCATGTATGTGCTCTACTTAGTGTAGTGTTTATTTTATTCAGGTAGCTATTTGATACTGTAAAAGCAGGTGAAACGTCATGGTTGACAGCTGAGACCCACACATTGGTGAAGTCACCGAATTGGTGGTTCCTCGCTACCAAGGCTTCATCCCACGATCACTACTTTACAGAGTCTGGCTCAAATGCGCAACACGGCAGCAGTATCCTAGACAATTTCAACTCTTTTCTGGATAGTGAGAGGATTGGATACGTGTCTTTCTACATGCAGTCTATGATTGACATACATGTGATAATATCTATAACCGCTCATGGCAGATGGAGAATTATTGATAATGTTGATGATGTAATTCTGTATATCATGCGGCCGGACTCAACAAAAAAGTGCTCTCACAATTGAATTAGTACTTTGCATGTGGGATTGATTTTGCAAGAGCTTTGCATCTTTGATGATAACAGTTCTGATTGTACATTGAAATACAATTTGGTTTGATCAGATTCATGGTTAAAGATTTTAAACAGTATTTGGAGGATTAGCATTGAGGGTGTGCTGCATTCATCTCATTAAGTTTTTAAAGTACTTGGGAATCTACTGTGATCTAAACGTAACAAAGTACAAACAACTCTATTGCCTAACGTAACTCACTTAGCTAAAGACTGTTCTGTAAGGTTCTATCATGCCAAACCTTTTTAATTAAAATTAAAATACATCTGCCAGCATGCTGTCATTCCTCTACAGTTTATTGGTGACTAGTGATTTGAATATCAGATAAAATATTGAATGTTATCATAAAAACATTTCCTAATTTCGTCCTCTGAAGAGACAGCATTGGGGAAAGTACCAATCGTTGCTGTGTTTGACCCTCTTGGTTTGTCTCCGAAATAAAAGGTTAGAGGTCACAGGTCCTGCTCATGCATCTGCTGCTGCATCTTCTGGAGCATCTGCTGCATCCTCTTCAGCTGCAGAGGCCGATGACATGGTGACAAGGGACAAGGGAGCAGCAGTGGATGAGAGACAGTTTACACACATGGGTCATCAATTCACATCAACATCTTGGTTATGTAATACCTGCTGACATGTATTATTCATTGTTTGAGGTATAAAAAGGCGTCATACAGGATTAATTTTCCACTCACCTCGTCATCTTTGTTTTTTATGATTTTCTCTGTCTCCCCATCTGGTGTGGGCAGCGGCAGGATCGGGATGGGGCTCTGCACCCGCTTGTCTGCATTCATTTTACTGTTAAACAACAGATAACATGAGGCATGGCTGCAGCACAACACTGGCTCATGAAACTGTGAGTGTTCAGAGTCTGGAATGCTCAAATAGCAGTGACAAAAGACTTGGCTCTGGGGGCTATTCCATAGAGAAATTCTTAAAATCAGACCATACATGTAAAAAATAAAAAATATTCGTTGTAGAAACCAGTCTTCTTCCATTTCCCACCTTCATAGAGGCAAAACACCCAAACAGAAAGCAAATAAACCTATTAAGAAATAAGTATGGCCACCAGTTGGCTCTACAGCAGTTACAGAGAGAGCAAACAGATGACATAGATATATATGTATACAAACCGAACCAACCAAACAAACAGAAACGAATGACAACTCATTCATAATTTGGATTGAAATTGAAAGGAGGGGGAGCGCTAGCTTACATATTACTGTCAAATTATTAAACATACACATATTAGCTATACTGTCATTTAATTTGTCATTCGCTTCCAAATAAGACCAGGTTATTTGTGTTGCCTTTACCAAGGGGGTTATGTTTTCATTGCTGTCTGTGGGCAAAGAAGCCATTAACTTGAAATGAGCGATGCCTTTAATATTTCAAGATAGGGCTTTTTCTGTTGCTTTTTGTGAATTTCTCAAAATATGTATATTGGGTAGATCTTGATGTATGACATCGAACTTGAATTTAAGGGCACAGTTGGGCCTTGGAGAGGGTAAGCGCTCAACTGAGTGCTATTCCAGATGTCTTATTAATTAATTGTTCCAACTAGGACTCATCCTGTCTTTCCTGTCCCTTTCTCTTCCGTCTCCTTCCATCCTACGACCAATCACCCACTTCTTGACAATAGTTGCTGGGTTCCACGACTCTAATGATGGAGCCCTCTACAGAAATAAACCTTAAATAAGACAAATTGTGAAAAGTGGTGACACAACAGTGTTCATAACACCGTCTTTCACATTCAGGTACAGGAACTGTATGCTAATAGTAAACTAGTTACCATTATTCTCATCAGCGTCTGAAGATAAGCTCCTAATATCTTTAATTGTATTGGATTTGGCAAATACACTGTTTACCCATGAAACTCCAGCAGTGTTTTGTAGACTCAAACACTTCACCCAACCCTCCATTGGCATAGTGGTGAGTAGATAATGAGTGAATTATCATTTTTGGATGAACTATTCTTTAAAGGTGAATTTTGCAGTTTTGCAATACAAACCCATCATCCTCACACACAGGTTTCACTATGCCGCCTGACATGCTTTCTTCTAACTAGTTAGGTACCAAGAGCCAAATTTTTTTTTAATTTATACTCAGAGACATTTTGTGGTGCAGTTTATCACACCACAAAAAGTGAATACATTTATTTGTTAAATTATTTCGCAGGGTCACTGTCACCTCACAGCAAGAAATGCTCCTGTTTCGACTCCCAGTTCGGCCAAATTTAGCCGCAAACAAAAGTTCTCAAAAAACAGCTTAGGCAGGTCAGGAAGGAACTGTCGTGATATCAGAGGTGGAGGACACTCAAACAGATCCAAGAAGGATGAGAGTGGGCTCAATCTGCTCAACAGCTGTTATTTCTACAGAAATAACCAATGATTATATTATATTTCTGACATGGAGTTTATCGATCCCATACTGATGTGCTTCTATGAATTGTGCTCATTGTATACTGTGTAATGTCCGGGGTTTTGTTTTGTTTTGTCTACCAGTTAATTATTTTGAATGGTTCACTGTCCCTGCAAAAATGAACATAAGCATGAAAAGGAAATGAGAGGGAAAAAGGGCAACTAAAGTAAAGTAATGGGAGTTTTAGACAAACATCAGTCATTTATATAAACACACACCTGGTCATGGTCTGGATGCACTGAGCTCTGTAGTTCTCGTAGTGGCAGTCATTGGTGATGTCCTTCAGGTCGTGCATGTGGGTTCGGATGAGCATGGTCCTGAGCTTCACAAAGTCGCAGTGGGACGGGTTCTCCACTGCACACAGGAAAAGATAGACTTAATACAAACAAATGTTGTCATGGTAACTGAGACGTCAGGCCTTGTGCAGAGGGGTGGGGACAAACACTAAAGTCCAGTTGAGAGATTCTTACCCTCCACGATGCCCCAGGGGTAGAGCCTCCCTCTCACCCTCTGACCTCGGGCCTCTACCACAGTGTTGCTGCCGATCACTGCAAACGGAGTGCTCTCCTGCAACACAAAAACAATGCATGTTGACATGTTCCTGGAGACTTTACTCAAAGAAAACTAGCAATCGGCGAATACGCTTACCCAGCATTAAGATTGAAATAGATCAATTCTAGCACTAAGTCAAATCTTAGAAAGCAGAAGGAAACAGAAGAAGGAAATTAACATGACGAAATGGATATTGCTATTCTGGGTATTGTCCTTTAGTATCCTGCACAGGCATCTCACACTTATAACAAGAGCTGCCAGATATGGTAGTGGAGGAGAAAAGAATGCCTGCTTAAGTGTTGTGCTGCAGATGAGAAACATGTTTTGGACTCACCTTCAGCTCTTTATCTTGCTGCTTGAACCCCTCATCTTCATCAGAGTCGCAGTCAGGGAACCGGTAGACCTTTATCCCATACCAACCTATCTCCTCTCTCAACTAGGACAAAGCAAACACACATCAAAGATATGTTGGACAATAGGAACACACACACACACTGACACACACGCGCACACATCCTCCCACTGAGTGCTAGTTTGTGGCTGCCCTATATAAAAGCTTTAAAGCTCCAGGTAAGATATTTCACCACTAAAACAAGCTGACAATGGATCTCCCATCTAGTTTCCATGTATTTGACCAAAGCAGCTCAAAAGATCAATATACTGTGTATGAAATCATATGCTTATGATTCACATTTAAGCTTTGGCATAGACAACTATTTTAGTTTTGGCAGCATAATGTGGGAGTAGCTCCATGTGATGGGTTATTTGTTTGTTCTCACTTCTTTCTGAGAGCAGGCTGAGAATGGATACTCTAAATCACATGATAAGCATGAGAAGAGGTATATGGGGAGCAGAGTTTATCACCGGAATCTGCACTTGGCACCAGTGCTACAGATGGTTTTAGCATCTCAGCTCAGTGTTTTTCCCAATTTGCATATTTGTTTATTTGCACATTCTTAACCAGGCAGAGTTGTGAATTATGTACAAGCCATGTTAAGGCCATGTAAGGGAAAAAATGTATACGTATGTAATTTTGACATAGAGCTAGCCCAGGTAAACAGTGAGTCTACCTTAGCATTAGAGGAGGGAGTGAGACTTAATATCTTTAAAGCTAACTAATGAGCACATTGTGTCTCCACAGTGCAGAGGTACTAGTAGATAAACTGTTATTCAACAAGCAATATAGTTGTTACCTCCAGCAAGGAGGTTTTTTTTTTTTTTCTTGTCAGGATTACACAAAAACCACTGGATGGATTATCAAGTAACTTGGTAGAAGGATGTTGTATGGATTGGTCTCGAAATAACCCATTTAATTTTCGTGAGGATCCAAATAACTGATCCGGGAATTTTGTTTCCCATTCTTTTCAGTGTATTAGCTTTGGCAAAATGTATGCACTCTTATGGCGCCATTCTAGTACCAATATGTAACCACCAGTTTGACCCTCTCCACCAATGAGAGACAATTAAAGCTGTTTATGCAGCATTTCTTTTCGCTGATGACTATTTATTATTTTAATAGAAATTTCTGTTGATAAATGGGTTATAGTATTGTTTAATTTGTACATAACAGAAAAGGATGGGATGATGGAGGGAGTTATGAATCATGTGTGGTCTGACCTGCTCTTTGAGTTTCTTTATCTCACTGGGAGTGAGACAGTCTGCCTTAGCGATAAGAGGAACCACATTAACCTTGTCCTGCAGGGCCTTCATGAACTCTACATCAACTGGACGAAGCCTGCAGGAGGACATGATCTATACTGAGTATTTTAATGCATGCATGTCAAACAGTAGATACATTGTGTTCACATGCCAGTGTGTATATTACCCGTGTCCAAACGGAGGAATGAAATACAGGCAGCAGTGCACCCTGTTGTCCTGGATGTTTTTCCTGTTGAGTCCGCTCTCATCCCGGAAGTACTGTTCAAACTGCAGATTGATGTAGTCCGTGACAGGCCTCCAGCTACCAAACACAAACATGCGTTTTTTTATGTCAACACAGCAAACTTTTTGAGTAATAGTTAAGACAAAGATCGATCAACACAGTGTAGGACAGTAGGTCTATTCAAGTATTGCAGCACAGATTTGAGGAGCTTGGAGTTTTCTTAAGTACTTTAATTCTATGCTTGATAGAAACATTTAAAAACTAGAAACTTTTTACTCCAATGCATTTATCTGATGACGTCAGTGAGTGAACAGAACAGCTTTATGAAATACAATGCAGAGTAAAATATTAGCAACAGCAAATGCAACTCCCCGATGCAACTCCCGGAATGTTTTTACAGAACATTATGATGCTACAGTAAAGTTGACCTTTGAACCTTTCAACATAAAATGTCATCAATTCATTATTTTATCCTCTTAGAAAAAGTAATCTGTTGATTCTTGAGTCCCGGCCAAAAACACCTGTTATGAGGTGTCAGTGGTCTTTGACAATGAAAATAAAATCAACCAAATTTAAAGACATTCCTTCAAGGCGTTCACTGGAATGAGACGGATTGACGGCCGACCTGTAAAAATAAAGCTTCCAGTGACGGCTGTCGCTGGTTTGTGGACATTAAACAGCAGCAATAGCAGATCAATTCAACAGGGCAGTGAGGCCGTGACATATAATCTACGTCCTAATAATCCTAATAATCTACGTCGAAATATAATCAATAGTGTAAATGTGGATAAACAAATGGATTGAACGTGGCGGATGGAACAAAATGCACAATCCCTCACAGAATGATACAAAATAAAAGCTTTAAGAAGAGAGCTTTTCTGGCAGGTTGTGGTGAAGCTGCAGAGCTCTCACAGGAAACGCTGGTCGGCCGTGCAAGCATTCATAAGCAAATAAAACGTAAGTCTCCAGGGGACATGGGGACATTAAATCCCCAAGATTCAGTCATGCAACACTTCATTGAATTTGCTCTGTAAATAATAAAACAGACACAGAACAAAAACGAGGCCTCCAACATATAGAGGTTACATTCTATTTCATGAACGGGCAGATGGTAAAAAACTTTCTAACAGTAACATATACACAAACCCTTCCTTTGAAGTTCCAGTTTACTTTCTAATGCACCAAGAATATAGTTCACCCATATATGGTACCAAGGTTAACCAGATGATATGCACAGTTAAACTGAGCGCACGTAACTGATCATAGGTGAACTGTCATTTCTCCCCCTTTGCCATCCTTCTTTACCACTCTCCATTCAGTCCCCCTTTCACACTTCTTCTCCTCTAATGCCCTTTTGTTTTTACTGTCCTCCTTCAATTCATATCTCACTCCACTCATGATGTGCCACTTCAGGTCTATTTGCTGTTTGACTGGACAAACAGAGGATCCATTTCTGCAGTTTAACGACCATTACCAGATGGCTCACAGCTTTCACTACGACAGACTATATATGACTGCTATCTAGAAGTGAAGACGCCATCGCTCCCTGGTGTCTGGCTGCACTATAGGTAATGAATCCAGCATCCCTCATGTTAGTGGGCAGGACATGGAGCGGTGTTAATTTCGTTGACGAAAACAATGACGAAATATATTCGTTAACGACCCTTTTTCCATGACGAAGACGAGACGAAGACGTAACGAAAATGGATCTTTGAAAAAAAAAACTATGACTAAATCTATTTTTAACTTTCGTTGACGAGACGAGACGAAAATGTTGGTGATTGACTAAGTCACAATCATTTTTTTAACATCATCGTATCAGGCCGTCATGAAGTATCAGGAGCGGGCGAGTGAGTGTGTCTGTGTGAGTCTGTGTTTGTGTGTGTGTGTCTGTGCGCTCCCAGAGAGCTCACCCGTCCCGAGGCTCCGCCCCCCGCCCCGCGCACTCGCTCAGAGACACAAGATCAGAGCTAGAACACGTGAGGAAGCCTCAGTGACTGACTGCTTCTTAACTATAGAAACAGTGAAAACACAGAGTTTCTCTGGTCTCAGCTGATCAGAGATCAGCACCTCAGCTTCTTGATCAGAGCAGAAGCTGCAGTTGGTTTGTACCAAGCTGAAGTTTCTGTGTCTGCCTCCAGTCTGACCTGCTCTCCCTTTTTGTTTTCACATTTAAAATTAAATATATATTTTTTAGCTATTAGACTCCAGCTATATGTTTTTATAGAAAAGGAATTTAATGTGGCTATTAAATGTGACTAAAACTAGACTAAAATTGAATTTGTTTTTGTCGTCTAAAACTAGACTAAAATGGAATTTGTTTTAGTCGACGAAAACTAGACTAAAACTAAGAAGGATAAAAATGACTAAATGTGACTAAAACTAAAATGCATTTTCGTCAAAAGACTAAGACTAAGACTAAATCAAAAATAGCTGCCAAAATTAACACTGACATGGAGCAGCTAATAAGGCAAATACGAGTTACATAAATTTTTTTCAGAGATAGTTTTGGTCATTTTAGATCGTTCCTATCTGACACATTTTGTCTAAGTTGTAATTTTTCCAGTAGGTTTGGTTTTGATGTTAAAGAGGATGAAAAACATCAGGATGGCTCCATCTAAATGACCCCTACTGCAGAGACCATGGCTCCAAATGCCTTCAACGGTGCAAGATGGCAGCGTTCACATCTGGGTCTAAATTGTACGAATTGTTGCTTTCCCTAGAATGGGGCCTTTATATTGAAATACATTATATTAACATCAGTAGCAGGTCTTCCCTACGAAGGCCGCCATGTTTTTTACAGACAAACTAAAGACCTTTTGAGTTTTTATAACAACTGACGGTTACCACAGGTTCTCTCTCATGTTTGAAAGGGGAGGGTGGGGTGAGGGGGATTTAGCTGCAACAAGCGGCTTCACCACTAGATATCACTAAATTCTACACACTGAATCTTTAACTTAAAGCCAGAGAAAGCTAACAGTATTATTTATCATACAATCTCAGAAATCCATGTTAATTGATAGTTATCCAAATCTTTGGATACACAGTCAATACCTACCACTCTGTGTTATTGACAGCGTCCCCAAAACCTGGGGTGTCCACAATAGTTAGTTTCAACTTCACCCCCTTCTCTTCGATGTCCACCGTGTGCTTCGTGATCTCAACTGTCTGACTGATGCGCTCTGAAACATCAAACACAAGGAGACATTCAACAAAGTCCATCTCCTGCACCGGCCTCTTCAGTTTATCTGGGCTGGAGACAAAAACATAGATATAGATATAATATGGGAACGTCTGATTGGACAGTGACTCACCCTCAGCATTGAGTAGTTTTCTGTCCTTATGCAGATCAGTGAGGAACAAGCTGTTCACCAGGGTTGATTTACCAAGACCAGATTCACCTGTAAGACACATACACACAGAGGTGAAGTACCGTGCTTAAGAACAGTTTTATGGGAACTCATCTTTACTTGTTAATTTTCATTTGATGTTTTCTTTTTACTTCCAAAAACCGAGAGAAAACACAAAATAAACAAAGGTATGAGTTTGATTGACACAATATATAAAGGTACATATTTAAGGAAGAAAATAAACAGCCAAATCGGATGAGTATTTTGAGTAAGTCAATTTAACCTCCCTTCACAAAAGTAAATCAATTAATCATAATTGTATAAAAGTACTGAATATACAGATGACAGCGTTAGCAGCAAAGAGATAATTAAATGTATGGATTAATGGACAAAGCTGAATAAACTATTGAAGTGCATGATCAAACAAATACAAACAGTTACAAGGTAAAATAGATAAGCGAAATGGGCATTCTGTGTCTGACAGCCAAGTGGCAGCAACTTTGCCTCAATACAGGAACCTGGGGCCTGAAGACATCTCCATGGCAATATTCAGTCATGATCGCTTCAGCTACTGGACACAGGTAATGACTTCTTCTATCACTGGGTCCAATCATGCAGTTATATATCTCATCTGAAACTGCTATCAGACATGCAATAAACTCTGGAGAATGTCCAGACATTATCAAGGAGCTGTATGTGAGAAGGCAAATGGCCGTTTGCAAATGGCCCCACATGAGAACACAGCAGCAGACCCCCTGCAGAAAACACTGCACGCAAATGAAGGATGATCACAATTCGAACACACATTAATACAAATAACTCAGCATAAAAAAGTGGTTCCATACACATAGAAGACACAGATGATTTTAAAATAACTGTGCTGTACAAATAAATGTGATTTTCCTTTCCTTATGCAGTCCAGGGCAGGTAATGAGTCAGATACAAGTCAATCAATCAATCAAATTTTATTTGTATAGCCCATATTCACAAATTACAATTCATCTCATAGGGCTTTAACAGGGTGAGACATCCTCTGTCCTTAACCCTCAGCAAGAGTAAGGAAAAACTACAAAAAACCCTTTAAACAGGGTAAAAATATGTAGAAACCTCAGAGAGAGACACATGTGAGGGATCCCTCTCCCAGGACGGACAGAAGTGCAATAGATGCCACGTGCAGGAGAACATCATCAATAAACAAAGTCTCTAGCAGCATTGATGAGGGTAGACATCCCGAAGGACAACCCCAACATGACAGTCCCGCTGCAAGCACAGTCCATGCTCAGCAACCATCTAGACCACGATCCACCATCCAGACCAGACGCCACTCCAGTCCTCAGTCACCGTCCACCGCCGCCCACCAGGAGGACCCATCACAAGCCACAAGTAAGAAATGGTATGACATCACTTCTCACCTGCCACCATGAGGGTGAAGTCAAATCCTTTTTTCACAGACTTCCTGTGCACCTGGTTGGGCAGCGTCGCAAATCCAACATAGTCCTTTTCCTTGAGTCACATGGAGACAGAAATGCAGTCTTAAATCAGTGGCAGTGACTCTGGCTCAGCAGCGGTAAGTAAATGTATACTGATGATGATGGCTGACACACAGGATGCTGGGTCAGATCTACTCCTTTGTGGTACAGCAACTGTGTTAGTAGGACACTCCCATGATTATCTTCATGTTTTATTGAAGTGGCAAAGAGAATGTGGTGGAGCGACTGGGAGCATGCCCTGGGGCACAGCAAGTATTCATAATGTAGAGAGGCAGGCCGCCACTGGCACTAGAGGAGGGGGGTGGGGACCAACACAGCAACGATATACAGTATATGTGAATCTGAATACTTAGAGAGATGAGGAAGAATAAGGTTAAACAGGGTATGTGCAGCTCTTAAAACTCATGAAATTTGGTTTTATATTGATATATGAAAAAGTCTTGAATTTTATTTACAACTGTGTTGTGTGGTGCGGTTTGAATTTAAGACCGTTGGGCCTTTGCAGATGTGCAAACTACTGAGGGACCTTCTAGTTGAAAATCTCTTTGTAGTCCTTAACCTCAGTTCTGTCATTTTCAAACAAGAAACAGTCCCTTTGAGGCTGTGGACCAGGGCCTCCCCTTCTCCCCTCGGGCCTCTGCCCTGCAGGCCTGTTCAGTGATCCATACATAGGTCCAGATCATGTTAAACACTGACAAATACAAACAGTTGATATAAAGTTAAATAATGTACTTTATATGATATCAAAAAGTCATGATTTGAATTTGACGACTTCTGGAGAAACGCTGAGACAACGACTGGAACAGGAAAAAAACAGCTCTGAAGGAGGCAGATGGTGTATGATGTGGAATAAGCAGACTGGTCAGAGAGAAGTACAGCTTCACCCCATCATGCACTAGATTTCTCTACTTGTGGATACAACCAGCTTTTAATGTCAAATCTAATGTAGAGAGCATTAGCTTGACTTGTTAGGGAGCGACTGAGGAACTGTGTATATGGGGATGTGTGTCCGAGAGGGGGGAGGCGTGTTCTCTGTGTGTTTCTGTCTCCTTGGTTTCAGTAACGCTTCCATATTGACATTTTGTCTGTGGATGCATTTCACACCTACACACATTTCAAAGAAATACACATATCCAGACTGCTGGATAACACCACACTGGTCTGACTCAGAATCAGAGCTGCTGTCCAAGACGACATGAAAACACTGAACTGTGAAGCAGGACAATTGCAAAAATAATCATGAGAGGAAAACTGCTCCAGGGATTTTGGGAGCTATGCAGAAAATATGAAAATAAAGATATTCACACTGGAGCTTGTAAAGAAGGAGATGGTTCATGCACTGGGAGATCATATGACCCCCTGAAGTCTGATACACATGTCAACATACAGCCTAATTCCTGATATTAAGTAGTTTTAAAAGTGGAATAAATCATTGTATTCCATGTTGTCTCACATGATTTCTTGATGCAAAAGCTTCTTCCATGTGGATATTTGTTGTATCCAACTTTAAACTGAAGGTTGTTTTTTTACATGTCCTGCTGTTAGTTGGACAAAATTATGTTTGAACATGTAATTTAGGAGTTTATAACATATAACATGAATGATTAAAAATAATCATTCATTCCGTATCATATCAGAGAATGGTTGAATTAGTGCATGGTGAAATGAATGTCCTGCATTCAACTTTATTTAAGATGTTATGAAAAAACATCTATAGATCAATAGTCTGTCTTTAAACTGTCAGACAATAGTGTCTTTAGTCATTTGATTCCAGCTTTTCAAATGTGAGTATTTAATCACCTAAACAATGAATTGATTGGTAGTGATAATGAATAACGATAGTTGCATGTCTAACCACCTTATACTGTTATATGCTGTTTTCACAGAATACTGGCTTTTATTATTGCTTAAAGGCGACTCATTGGTCAACTGACTCCATGACTGTCCTGCTCATCATCAGCTGCAGATTCACGTTTACAGATGTTGGACAGATGTTATGAAGTTATGGAAATGGACTTGGGTAAGTGAGCGTGAGGACAAGATATGAACAACTTCAGATTTGGTCCATGAAAACTGAAATAGTGACATTGTACAGTACTATATCATGTGGCAAGGCAAGGCAACATTCTGATTTGTTCACAAAGTGCAACAAAGCTAAGATTCTAAATACACACGTAGTAAGTCCCTATGACTTCATAGGACATTACATTGACTTACACTACTCCTTGGTTGTTACTACCTACCTTATCTTATACCCCAACCTAACCCTCAACTTAAATCTAAACCCAACCTTCAGTTTCCATCTTAAAATGTAAAAATCTATGTTATGGGGACATTATTTTTGTTCCTATAAGGAAGACAATTCCCCTATAAAGTGACCGTGTAAACAGATGTAAGTCCTCACATCATGAGCAATATTTGGAACACACAGTCACACTTACACACATTCTTACATGTTAGTCTTTCTTTAGTTCTGAGGATCCTCATTGACACAAAGCATTCCCTGCTGGCCCCATACCCTTACCTCACCATCACAACTAAACACCTAGACCCAAACCTTACCGTGAACGAAAGCTAATTGTAACCCTATCATAAAACCAAGTGTCCTTTGAGGGTTTGAGGACCAGACAATATCCTCACAACAGCAGACACATAAACACACTGTGTCACACACGCCCACACACCTTTGTCCCCTGTGTTTCTCTTACCTCTCCATCATCTGAGGACAGATTCCAGGGACACGTCGTTGCGTTTGGGCAGCGGGTGCCAGCCACATGCAGGAGAATGTCCGGAGGGAATAAAAGCACAGTGTGGGTTTCTGGACAGTCATCGACCGATCCTTGATGAATGTGAATTGCTGGCGGTGAGTAGTGACCTGCAGGTGCTCACCTGACCGGGGCGCACGGCTCCTGAAGCGGCTGTTGGCCGTCATGTTGGACACGCTCCGTGGAGGAGGAATCTGGATGAGGGGCGGCTGTGGTCTGGTCCCTTAAACGACGTCTGCACGGGGTATCACCACTGCAGCAGCAAGATGTGCGTCCAACAGCGGCAATTAGACCTGCGGGAGTTCATCTATAACACACGCACACCAAAATCTCCGCATCCATCATTTTACACTGTGTGTTGTCGTGTGCCTTCACTGGTCTACTGGTCGTGCGCAGACAAAGTGGTTGCAGTTCACATGCATCTCCAGGGGGTGGCAGTGTGACTCTGTTCCTGCGAGATCAATCACAGAGCATTGAACAGCCTAAAGGGATAGTTCGACCAAAAATGAAAAGTCCCTCATTATCAACTCATCATTAAGCCAATGGAGGGATTGGTAAAGGGTTTGAGTCCACAAAACTCATTAAGAGTTTAAGTGGTATTTAATGTATATATAAAATACAATTGAAGTGACTGTGGACTTATTCTCAAACGTAAAAAACAACCACGTTCTTAGCTTAAATGTCCAATGTGATCCACATATGAATGTGGATTATATCAGAGCAGATTCAGGCTAAAAACACAGTGTAATCAACGCCTGTTCAAGTCAAATTTTAATGTTGGGGTTTACAGACACTTGGGTGAGCCAACGGATGGAAGCATTTTATGTGTTTTTCTGTTTGTTCGTTTTCTAGGTTTGACGAATCAGTCACCAGTTACTTCAATTGTTTTGGATTAGGCTACAAAACTGTTCACCCCTGTAACTCCAAAAGTGTTTTGCAGACTCAAACACTTCATCAAAACCTCCATCATCATAGTAGTTGGTAGATAATGAGTGAATTTTCATTTTGGGGTGAACTATCCCGTTAAAGTCCTCTGGCCCACTGCGTTATCAGGAACAAAACAGAACTTTTTAAACATTAGGCACAAAGTGTATGGTAAAGACAGCCCATAGCATTTTACACTTTGATGCAATTATATTCAATGTAAAATTCAATTTCTTTCCTTTTTATAATTTCCACAATACAAAAACCCCACTGACAATAACAAAAGACCCACGCAGTTGAATCAAGGTCAAATATTATCTGACCTCATCAAGTCCTACTCAATATTAGGTAAGGTACTCCAGGTTTACCACATACAAACATAATCTAATCAGGTTATCATTTTATAAAATCTCTAAAAATGTGGTCATGGGGCACCCCTCCTAACAGAGAAGAAGGCTTGAGCAACAATACATTGTATGGATCTTCAGACTTTTTTCTATTCTAATTCTCTATATTCAGACTACAGGGTATCTGGGGATATACATGTTTATTATCTCCTGTAGAGAGTATTGGTTACCCTAGTCCAGACCATTGGACAGGATCACTGTAAATGCAAGTATGTGCTGATCCCTCCAGTGCCATGCCAGCTTAAATCAGAGGTATCTGGGTCCATTTTGTAAAATTGTAAAAATCTTATTAAATGAAATATCACACAGTTTTATAATGCCCCCATTATTTCTATGTTTTATTCACATGTGCACGATTGAATGTCCCTGAATGTTAAAAGGCTAAAAAATTACAAAGGAGCTAAAAAATAAATCCTGCATCCAGCCCCTGATTTAAATGAACACTCACTTTTTCACCAACACACACATGGCTCATTCCACCAAGTTTCATGGACATTGGTTCAGTTTTTTTGTTTGATCTTGCTTAGATAGAAACATACCAACAAAACACAAAGAAAGAGGTGAAGGTAACCTCCTTGATGATGGGAGATATTTCAAACGAGCTCCATGAGGTTTACATCTGCAGACTTTGCAAGTCTTTGTTCCAACAGCCATCACTGACACTGCAGCATCATTTGCAGTTTCTTTAAATGAAACACCTACAATGGTCTGTGTGACTTGCTTTGTTAATATGGGTTTCTCACCATAACATTATATATATCTTACTTCTAGCAGAGCACTTGTCCTAGCAATGAATCAGAGGCTGTAGTAACTCAATCTGCAAGTTAAGAACAGCCATAAGGGTTTTATAGGATAGGTAAACAAACAAATAGGTGGCTGGAGGAGCGGTGACAGTTCTCTCTCCTTTTCACAGTCATTTTCCTGCATCTGTAGTCTTTCTTCTGTGCAAAGATCATTTCAAATGTTTAATTCTATGTATATTTTTAATTTGTAGTGAGTTTGAATGCAGCAGTGTTCGTATGGAAACCATGATTTACACCTGACTATAGGAACATTGTGAACTTGTCCTAAGCACTACCTGACCCGATGCTAAGTTAGAGGCTGTTTCAGAGCTTTTCTCTTATCAATCAATCAAATTTTATTTTGTATAGCCCATATTCACAAATCACAATTTGTCTCATAGGGCTTTAACAAGGTGTGACATCCTCTGCCCTTAACCTTCAACAAGACCCTCTTGTGCGGCGCACATCATCCTGCAGCGCACATTCTCCTACAGCGAACATCATCCTGCGGTGCAATTCATCATTCAGCGCATATCATCATCACCGCACATCATCGTGCTGCGCACATTATCCTGCGCGCATATCATCCTCACCGCACATCATCGTGCGCACATCATCCTGCAGCGCACTTCATCCAGCAGTGCACATCATCCTGCGGCGCACTTCATCCTGCAGTACACATGATCCTTTGGCGCACATCATCCTTTGGCGCACATCATCCTGCGGCACACTTCATCCTGCAGCGCACATCATCCTGCAGGACATGTCATCATCACTGCACATCATTGTGCAGCGTACATCATCCTGCAGCGCACATCATCCTGCAGCACATATCATCATCACCGCACATCATCGTGCAGCGCACATCATCCTGCGCACATATCATCATCACCGCACATCATCTTGCGCACTTCATCCTTCAGCGCACATCATCGTGTGGCGCACTTCATCCTGCAGCGCACATCATCCTTCTGCGCACATCATCACCGCACATCATTGTGCGGAACACATCATCGTGCAGCGCACATCACCGTGCGGCACATCATCGTGCAGCACATATCATCATCACAGCACATCATCGTGCAGAGCACATCATCCTGCGCACATATCATCATCACCGCACATCATCTTGCGCACATCATCCTGAAGCGCACTTCATTCTGCAGCGCAATTCATTCTGCAGCGCAATTCATTCTGCAGTGTACATCATCCTGCGGCGCACATCATCATGCGGCACATATCATCATCCCCACACATCATCCTGCAGCGCAGATCATCCTGCAACACACATCATCGTGCAGCGCACATCATCCTGCTGCGCACTTCATCCTGCAGCGCACATCATCCTGCTGCGCACATCATCATGTGGCGGACTTCATCCTGCGGTGCACATCATCCTGCAGCGCACTTCATCCTGCAGCGCACATCATCCTGCTGTGCACATCATCATGTGGCGCACTTCATCCTGCGGTGCACATCATCCTGCAGCGCACATCATCCTGCTGCGCACATCATCACCGCACATCATTGTGCGGAACACATCATCGTGCAGCGCACATCATCCTGCGGCACATCATCGTGCAGCCTACTTCATCCTGCTGAGTACATCATCACAGCACATCATCGTGCTGGGCACATCATCCTGTGGCACACATAGTCCTGAGGCGCACTTCATCCTTCCGTGCACATCATGCAGCGCACTTCATCCTGCGGCGCATATCATCATCACCGCACATCATCCTGCAGCGCACTTCATCACCACACATCATTGTGCGCCGCACATCATCCTGCGGCACATATCATCATCACCACACATCATCCTGCAGCGTACATCATCCTACAACGCACATCATCATGCAGCGCACATCATCCTGCAGCGCACATCATCCTGCAGCACACATTATCATGGGGCGCACATCGGCTGCAGCGTACTTCATCCTTCGGCACACATCATCATGCGGCGCACTTCATCCTGCAGTGCACATCATCATGCGGCGCAAATCATTCTGCGCACATCATCATCGTGTGGCACACTTCATCCTGCTGTGCACATCCTGCTGTGCACATCGTCCTGCGGCGCACTTCATCCTGCTGCACACATCATCACTGCACATCATCGTGCGGCGCACATTGTCCTGGGGCGCACATAATCCTGCAGCTCACATCATCTTGGGGCGCACATTGCCCTGCAGCACGCATCATCCTGGGGCGCACTCAGCTCTAAGATAGACTGGCGACCTGTCAAGGGTGTACCCCGCCTCTCGCCTGTTACTCCCGAATTGCTTTTTCCCCCTCCTCTTAACCTTCATTTAAACACCAGTAAGAAACAGGTCCTTCACTGACACGTTCCTCGATTCACAAAATAACAAACAAATGTCCATCTGTAAATACCATTTTTTTATCTCCAAAAAATCTAAATGGACCATTTAATGAAAGAGTAAACACACAGCCAACCGCTGCCTCACAGTCAGACATGCTGGTCTTTTCCCTGCTTCATGAATCAAATACAGCTCGGTGTCAGAAGACGTGTCCCAGCGGTCAGTGACAGTGAGGGATTCCTGCAGAACGCACTTGGTGAGACGCTACAGTCCAGAGACTTGTCCCGCTGCGCTGACAGCTACCTGGGGGAGGAGGAGACAGCGGGGAAACAATGATGAGAGCGTGGGAGTGGAGGCAGGAGCAGGGTGCCATAACTCACTGTTTCCTGTGCTGGTTACATGGGTGGTGCTGGGTCTGGGTGTGTGTGTGTGTGTGGGGTGGGGGTGGGGGGGGGGGGGGGGGGGGGGATATCAGAAAATGAAAGAACCTCCCCTCCCACTATCACCCAAAACACATTGGCTCTGATCTCAGGGCCAACAGGATCACAGTGACCTCTGTGCACAAACAAGATTAACGCTGGTCTGACTCTTTATGTATTTCTAATAGTTTCTGCATGCTTCTCCGGTGCCCCCACTTCTGGCAAAGCTCAGTTACAGCAGCATGAGCCAGAGACCCCCCCCCCCCCCCCCCCCCTACAAAGTAACATCATCAATCACAATGATGACAATTTTGATGTTGTCTTCAACATTTTTGAGTTGTGTTTGTTGTTGGACACTGGATCTTGTGTCCTCATGTTTTCTGTTAAATAAAAGTAAAACTTTGATATGTGACAAATACTTTATTCTGAACAAATCAGTATTAAAAGTTAACTGATAATGTCAAATCTCCACCTGTATTGACTCCATCATGTTTTGTGCTTCTGTTATGACTCTCACAGCCCTGGGTAAGGGTTAGAGAAAGATCACATTACCCACACAATGTCTTTTCTAGGAGGTGGGCATGTGTGTGAGAAACATGCTTGTGTGTACCGTGCCCATGTGAGAACATCAGTGTGCAATAATATGAGCGTTTCCTGCCCAGAGACAGAGATGCAGCTCAGGGTCACACAGTGACTTCAGCTCGGAAACAGGCTAACGCAGGAAGGCCTGGAGCTCAGTGGCGGACAATAGCCCATCACATGTGCCCGACGTTGATTCCTTGGTTGCTGTCGAATACGCCACCGCATAGGAGGAAGTGCTCATTGTTCTGAGCCAGCCTTCACTCTTTTTCACTGCAGAGGAACAATGGAACCCGAAAGGGGTAACGGCAGAGATAGAAGCAGGAGGAAAACTTTGTTTTTACTTGTGTTAAAACAATACTTAGTAAAAACACAGGAATTCCAGGAAAGAAATGGATCAAAGAATTAAGGTTCATGCTGATCCACTTTGAGTCAATTGTGTCATTCCTTGGTCCATCTAAAAAACAAAATAAAGGTCAAAATGCCAAGAAAACACACACAGTGAATGAGATTAAACCTGATTTTTTATTTGTCAGACCAACATTTGGTGACTTCCAGGTCTTTATATAGTACTTAAACACTAAAGAGACAGAGATAAAGAGTTGATGAGGACAGAGACATGCAGAGGCCAGGAATAGAAAGAGAAACACACAGAAAAGAAGGAGATTTAGTTTGGCCGTTGGGTTATCTCCCTGATTGTGCTCCACAGAGACGGGAAATGGTGGCTGTTACACACAGGAAATGAGCTGATGGCACTGATAAGGCGGGAAAATCAACTCCGGAAATCAAAACATGTCCATGCCGAATTGCCGATGTAGCTGGGTGACAGGAGACGGGACTGCTGAGGATTAAAGGAATAGCCTCTTGGAAAAACTCTGTGTAGGCTTGAAAGCTGCTTCTGAAAAATGTGTTGTTTAATTCCTTTGGCTGGTTTCAGTTTTTCTGACTCAAATTTCCCTCCCACAATATCTTTGCTCGCACTCTCCACTGTATGTGAGAGTCCATGTTTGGACCAGGGAGTACAGTCTGTCCTGAGCACAGTAAATATTTTATTAGACTTCCATTGTTGTGTTGATCTATTCTGAATGACATAATGGTAAATTGTTTTTTAGTCTGATGATGAACACTCAAAGCACTTTACAGTACAGTTTTCAGGGTTCAGCTTATTGCCCAAGGACACTTTGGTGTGCAGATGGGGAAGACTGGGAACGAACCTTCTGGTTGGAGGACGACCGCTCTACCCTTCAGCCAGACAGCCTTATTCTAACATTTGCTCAGAATGTTTGTCTTATAGCTTTTGATCCAGACGTCCAACGACTAAATTCTTCATGCTTTTAGTGTGAAAATGTGACTTGAAACTGGATAAAATGTCCATTTAGACTTCTGTTAAGCAAACACTAGGCTGTCACATGCACAAAGGGAACATGATGCCACTGAAAGGCGGCAAATTAAAATATTTCTTTTATTTCTCGAGACAAAATAAGTAACAGAAGTCAAGTTCTTTTTTGACTTTTTAATGTTGAAAAGTTGCATATCGTATCTTTAAAAGAATTGGGGTCATGTTTCAATGAAACCAACAGTGAATGTGAAAAGGAAACAGGAACTTTGAAATATTTAGTTCAGAAATACAGCCGTAAGAAGGCTGAATGAAGCACAGACCAATAACCTGATTATTCTTTCAGCATTTTGAGGTCACATATGAACAGGACTGCTGGGACATGTGTTGGGGCAACATCGATGGACCACAGCCTGGAGGGGTCATATTGAAGAGCTCATTGACCTCCATGTTCAGTGACATGTCTGTAAAGTGTGTCTCAGTGACAGCACATCTCCCTGCAGCAGCAGATCAGAGTCATCGCACATCCATCATCATGCTGGAAAGATGCTTTACATGAACACTGACCTTGTGGTGTGGGTTTATTAACGCTGATGCAGACGCAGTACTCACATCCTTTACTTTACTCCATTATAAGTACTATGAAAAGACGTACATTCAAAATGGTACTTAAATAAAAGTATGTGAATAAAGCTCAGTGCAGAAAAACGCCCCCTGTGCCTGTTTTGTCAGTAGCAGTGTTCAGCCAAACATTTAAAACTAATTCTATTATTTAAATTATTCAAGAAAATCAGTAAATCGTTGCATTGTGAATTTGGAGGGTAAAATTTAAGTATAAAGTGGCATCAGAAGAAAATAAAAAGTATATCTGCTTCATCACTTTTGTCATAAACATTATAATTATCATGTGCTAGGGACTTGAAGTGAAATCCATTCAGAAGTTTACCACATTGAAGAAGTTTATATGTCGGCTGCGATGTGAAAAAGTCAATTGTTTTTAACATGAATTACCATCAGTGTAAAGAAAATAAATGACATTACATTACAAGATAAAACAGAAATAATTATCTCGTTTCAGCTTCATAACAGGAGTCTTTGATGCTTCTTATTTTCTTCTTTCTCCCTATTTTCGGAAGTTATGCGTTAAATTACATTCAAGGTTTAACTGAACAATAATGACTTAACAGGAAAATGAAGAGAAGCTTTTCAAGTGTGGAGCTGAACTGACACAGGACGACTGTGCTGTGATGACGCTCTGAGAGCTGAGTGACCAACTCATGTCCGCTGTTTGATAGAACAGGTGGAATTAGTCACTAGAGGAGGAGGAGGCTCAGCGGACATCGCAGCCCAGTAACACAGCACGTTTACCTCTCATCATGGCACGTTGATGACTCTCTAGTGCTGGGATTTCCTCCACTCTGAGTCAACAGTCAAGTCATAATTCTCAATGAGCTCTATTATGACAAATTGGCTGCTGACACCTTCGTCTTTCATGTTACGACTGCAGCTTCCTGTGAACTTACGTGGAGCTGATTCTGCAGTTGCTGACATTACACCTACTTTATCATATAATAATAGACATAAATATATATGTGCAGTCTATATATAATGTGGTGGATGGATTAAATTATCTGACAGTACAGTACAGCATATTCCATTCTGCATGAAATGCTTATACCTTGTCAACTCCGTTCACTGCGGTGTTAAGTACACATTAAACTAGTGTATAAAGTAGTTTGTTCACAGCAGCTGTGGACGTACTTATCCTCAATGCACAAGGCAGTTACAACCTTACGTCATATGACCGACATTTGTTGTTACCCCTGCTAAGGAGGTTGTGTTTTCACCTCTGTCCATTTGTGTGTTTGTGAGCAGGATTACGCAAATACTACAAAATCTATTCCCAGAACTCCTGGAAAGATGGGACATGAACCGAGAAAGAATCCACCCAATCTGCTGGGGTAGATCTGGATAAAGGGCCAGATACCCCATTTCTTCTTTCACTTTCTTTTACTTTGCACGAGAGAAGCCAATTTTCCAGGATATAATTCACAGATCTTGATGAAAGAATCTGCATGTTAATCCGGTTTATGGAACTGAAATACATGGTGTGCAATTTGGTGCATATCAAAATGAAAATCCAGATCTCTAAATGTGGTTTCACAGGCGGTTAGGTTTTTCAGTTGCTGTACGTAACAAATAGAGCTAGAAACCTGAGATAGAGTAGTTCTGTGGCCTTAGATATGAGGCTTTAATTGAGTTGAGCGGACTGTAGGCGGTATGCTTAAGTTTAAGTTTTTAGGATTTAGGAATGAACTGGATGAGACATGTGGCTTTTGCTCCAAAGTTTTTTTCTAACCAAAGATCTGACTACATAGTATTCAAATTCTTATACCGAATAAAAATAAATAATTTCCATTTCAACAATACTTGTGCCTTTGGTTCAGTATCTCATCGACTCATTCAAACATTTTGGTTGTAAATGAACAGTTTTCTTTTGGAAGAGACCAGATTCATAACTGGGATCATGAAGCTTTTTTTATTTCATGTAGACTGATTTTGAGTTTGTGTTAAAATGATGTATTTGTGGAAACAGGTCAACAATAAAATGTATCAATATCTGTAATGATGATCTTATGCTGCTGTTCCAAACTTTAATGGTTTTGCTGTTTCAGTGAGTGACAGCAGTGCGACACACACACAAAATAATACTGAAGTAGTACTGTCATCTCCTGTGAAAAGATAGACAGACGGGGTGAGTCACTTTGAGCACCCTGTCTGTTGACTCACAAACCTTAATATGTATTGAGCACTTAGAGTGTGTGGTCTCAAACTTCTGTTGGTCACTGACAAGACAGCATCCATGATTGATTACTAGCTAATATTAAAGACGCCGGCTGACCCTTGTGCCAGATATTGGTAGCGGACAAGCGCAAAACACAACATCATGCCAAGGCCGCACACCTCTCAAAGTGCCAAACATCCAGTGCAGGTGACATTTCATTGTGGATAATAAAAACAGTTGATGTTGAGGAGAATGTTCCCAGTGGCTTGCAGAAACAATGGAGTGGAAGGGAAGTGATAAGAGACAGGACATCCTAACACTGCTGCATCTCAGACCTCCCACCCACTGCCCCCACGTCACCAGAGATCCACGCAGCAGCTGTCGGTCTTGGTTGTGCTTTGCCACGCTGACTGACAGAAGAAGAAGAAATGGTCATAAAGTACTTTTAAATGTATAGTTCACAGAAAAATGTTAATTCAGTCATTGTCTACTCATCACTATGCTGATGGAGGGGTGGGTGAAGTGTTTTTTGGAGTTGTTAACACCATATTTTAAGACTTAATATGCTCCAAAATCCACCTTCACTTTCACAGACACACAAGCTTTCGCCGTACTTCACTGAGTGCAAGGGGAGCTTAGTGAAACTGGAGCTGTGTTGATCTTGGTCTAATTTAAACAGGGAAGTGAAGCTAGGTCTGAGATTGACTGCGTTGCACGAAAGATGAAATGAAGTTTGTGTCGAGCTGAGTTAAAAGTAGGGTTGATCATTTGTCTCTGAAACACTTTTTATCTTATTTGCTAAAATCCTCTTCACGTCCCAAAATGAATCAATAAATAGTTGTCTGGAATAAAAAGAATAAAGTATATCCCTGCTCCTGCTTTAACAAATGTTTGCTATTAGCTGATTTTAGTAAAGGGAAGTAGAGTTTTCTTGAGCTTAGTTGAGCTGAGTGAGGGTGGAACTGGAGTTAGGTTGAGTAAGTTTATTTAAGTTATGTTTAAGTTTGGTTGATTTAGTTAAACTAATCTTTACAAAGTTATAGTTCACTCTGGCGACAGTCAATCTAAGTGTTTCTATATCAGCACTGACACAATGAGCTGGAAGTAAACAATCTGCCATAGAAACAGAGGAGGAAGCATCTGGCCCACTGAGAACATGCATCAAACCATGTACACACACACACACACACACACACACACACACACACACACACACACTCACACACACACACACACACAGCACTGGCAGCGACCACAGTCTTGACTGTAATTAAGATTGTTGGATTCGTGTTATCCAGCCAACAGGAAAACTGTTTTTTTGACCCACTCACCTACTACGTGATAAAATGACTTATTCGCCTTCATGTGCACGTGCGTGTGTGTGTGTGTGTGTGTGTGTGAAATAATGAGCTTTCCAGACTCAGAGCTGATTGTGTTTTGTTGCAGGAATGTTGTTTGTCAGCATGCTGACGTCCATCGTGCACCGACACCTGCTACCTCTGTCCGAAATCTGAAAATCATCAGTTTGGTGTAATATTATCAAGTCAGCAGGAAACTACATGCAGCCAGGTCAAAACAAAAAACCCACACACACCATGCAGAGTTATTTTCAGTATGTGCAAGAACAAATATTTACTATTGAGCACAAGTTTGCTCCTGTTGTGGTTATGTGAGACTTTATCTCAGCAGCCAGCTCTTCCTCCACCCTGTTTGTGTTTATATGCTATGGCATCCCAGTGGGTCAGTCAGCAGGCAACCCCCACCCCCACCTCCAGGGCCTGATACCAGTGGTCTGACTCAGCCCCTCACTCTCTTTATAGAGCAGCTTCATGACTAAAGCTGAAAGACTGAGATTGGGCATCTTCCACATTAGTAGAGTAATTAGAGCAGGTGTGGTCCGGCTTTTTATCTACACGCACCAGTTTGTCTGCAGTAAACACAACTGGTCACAACCACACGTGACATTAACCTCTGCACAGGATGCTATTCTCAAACTGACCAGTTTCATCTCAATTAGATGATGAAGAGGAACCCGGAGGAAGTCTGTACGTCATTGAATCAAATTTAGAATAACAATTTAGAAAAGTAAAAAAAGAAAAACCGGTGCCAAATCTTCTTCTGGCGTTGTCTGTGGTATTGTACTGTGCTACTTTCAACTGAAAAGAGTATTTAGTATTTTGTCTAATTCCTTCACAGGTCAGTTTTTGGAAACCGACCTGCACCCTCAAATCTCCCAGCTCGCTTTCTTCAATTATCTCCAAATCAATCACAAATGTGATTTAATACATATGCTACATACACAGCCACAAGGATAAACCTATTTCTGGCTATGGCCTCCTTGTCTCCCCTTTTTGGTGGTTGAGTTGTGTGCTCCCTCAGCAGCCACATGCCTATACTTTGTGGCTATCAAACTATCCGCAAGTCACTGAGAACATATTCACTACTTTGTGATCCATTTGGTTTCCTGAGTAGTGACACTCATCTTAGCGGAGGTGAAAGGGTCAAAGTTAGTGTCATACACTTTCACAATAAAGCAAATCCATGCAGCTGACTAGGTTTCATATGAACTCATTTAGATGTTGAAACTGAACTTAAAACAGCCATTCATGGTTCGCAGATGTTGTACGTGAGGATCATGGGCCTAAAATTAAAAGTTGTTTACATTCCAACAAAGCTGAGAGCCAGGAGTCAAATTTGGGTTAGATTTCATTTAACGTTTGAGCGGTTACAGCCCAGCATGCTCTGATTCTGGCAGCTCAGCGTCTCTCATCACTCTGTTGACGCTGCATTCAATTAGGATGTGTATGTTAGATGGACTGCAGCCATACGTCTCTGTGGTGAGTCCACTTAAATCACAAAAACAAAAGGGGAGTCGAGGGCACTTCTCATCAACAGTCAGAACACAATGGAGCATTTCAACATGGTCGCCTTGTCCTCCACACACAGTGCATCCTGCGTGCCCCTCTCTGTTTGTCACATGCCAAAGACTTGGGTCAAAAATATAAAAAAAATTATGCTTGTGTGGTCTCAGTGTTGAAGGATCAGTGGCTCAGTTTCATGAGGGTTGTCTTCACTCTAAATGTGGGGAAATCTTCAACTAATGTAGTGAACAAAGTTTCCAAAAAGGTGAAGGGATGAGTACATGGGTTTAAACTGATCTCTGAACTGATCCATTCAGTGGGTTTTTGGGAGAAACTTAAAATTCCATTTTATAAAACTCTAATCAGACTGATAGTTCCTTGATTCTTTATTATAAATAATAACAATAATACTAATAAGAATGTTGCTATTATTATAATAACTGTAATTATTATTGTTATTATTATTATGATATTATTATACATTTTGAGTTGGACAGTTGAAATAAATGTGTTAAAGCTGCATTCACTGTTTGTAGAAACAAGCTGTGAATAAATACAACATCACTTTGACTTATTAACTAAATGAAGTTGATGTGTTATCAGTCTCATTTTTGCACATCAAGCAGTTAAAGTAATATGACTTTCCGTCTGGAGTGATGTTTTTGTATTCCCTCTCTTTTATCTCAGTGTTTGGCCTCCTCCACATCCAGAGGGAAACATCTGGCTCTAGCTGCTCTATAGAAGATTCACTCCACTGCTCCAAAGGATGTGCTTTGGGAGGATATGCCCATTTCCCCCAAATATTGATTATTTGCGGTGTACATCAAGGTGTCTGTAAAGTGTTATTTCAAGCAGAATGGTTTATTATTATGAGCCCGAACACTAACTTGGAAATCCTGATAAACTGCACATTTCTGCTTGCATGTCAGCTGCTCTGCTTTGCGTCTCCTCCTGCACACCGAATCACAGGAAGACCCAACACATCTGCTGCTCCGATGGTAAATAAATAGTCTCACACGCATCAGTGCGTTCACGCGCACGCCCGCGCGTGTAGCACGCTGCCGCTTCAGCCCTCATTGGCTGAGACACAGATGCTGTTACTGTTGATTGGCCCAAAGTTTGTGAGAGGTGTTTTGCCGGAGTTGCTGCAGCGGCAGCGTCAGTGTGATGGTTCCATAAATGAAAAGGCTCAGAGTCTGCGCGCCAACTCAGTGACCAGAGGCACCAAGACCCTCCAGCTGAGAGGAGAGACCACCGACACGACCCTGTCACCTCACCTGTCTCAGCAGTGCGTCAGGGAGTTGGAAAGGCACAGCCATGCTTGCTGCGTGCTTGGAGTTCGTCGGCCTGGCGCTGTGCCTCACGGGCACCCTGCTGGTTATGGTCGCCTGCGGGCTGCCGATGTGGAAGGTGACCGCTTTCATCGACTCGAACATCGTGGTGGCCCAGACCATCTGGGACGGCCTGTGGATGTCCTGCGTGGTCCAGAGCACCGGGCAGATGCAGTGCAAAGTCCACGACTCGGTCCTGTCCCTGACGCAGGACCTGCAGACGGCGCGGGCGCTGACGGTCATCTCGGCAGTGCTGGCGGTGATCGCCCTCACGGTGACGGTGGCCGGGGCGCAGTGTACCAACTGCATCAGGGAAGAGACCGTGAAGGCAAAAGTGGTGAACACCGGGGGGGTCCTCTACATCCTCAGCGGCCTGTTTGTGCTGGTGCCGCTCTGCTGGATGGCCAACAGCATCATAGTGGACTTCTACGACCCGCAGGTGCCTCCGTCCAAGAAGCGGGAGATCGGGGCGGCGATCTACATCGGCTGGGCGGCCACCGCGCTGCTGCTGCTCGGCGGGACCCTGCTCTGCTGCTCCTTCTCTCAGGCGGTGAGGGGCGCGTATCCCATCAAATACGCCCCCACCAAGACCATCACAGTGAACAGCGACTTTGACAAGAAGCATTATGTGTAGAGTCGAAGTTTCACATTGGGGACCTTTCGTTTTCGGGCTGAGCTGGGACATTTCTGCTGTTAAAGTCCGAGGTGATATGTGCCAAAGAGCAGGGTCATACCTGGTGACGCCCAAGTGATGCTCAACAGACGTTGAAGCACATTGTGACTGTAACTCTTGTACTATGCATGATCTGAATGTAATTTCTCTGGGGGGGTTTTCATGCAGCAGAAGTTGTTGGTGCTGCGAGTGCTTTAATCAGGTCAGGGTGCAGGTTGGGTCAAGTGTGGACCCTCAGCTGAATATCTTCTTCTGGACTAAGTTTGCTCAGTTCCCACAGTGAACATGCAGCAGACAGTGGAGCCCATCAGACCGACGTGCACTCATGTTGTGATCAGAGGAGGGAATTTGCATTTGAATACATGTACAGTGTTTTGACCTTCATGTCTTTTTTCAAGTCTCTCAATAGACACATTTTCTAATAAAAACATGTAACTGTCTTTCCTTGTTATTCATTATCAGATGTAGGCCAATGTTTTTATTTTATTTTAAAGGTAGATGTGATTTATGCAGTCATAATTTTCATAAACATATTATAGTTATCTCTAAAGCCTCATTAGGTTTATTTTGTGCTGCAACCGATGTGGTTTAAAGTTTTGGTAATTAATTAATTCTACCCTGAAACTTTAATAATGATCCCATCCATCTAATGGGATAGTTCATTAAAAAATGTAAATTCACTCAGTCTGTTCACCACTATGCTGATGGAGGGTATGGTGAACCGTCGATTCCACGAAACACTTTGGTAGTTTCATGCGTAAACAGTGTTGCAGCCAAATCCAATACAATTGAAGCAAATGGGGGATCACCTCTTCAAACGTAGCAGACGTAACAGAACAAAAACTGAAAATGCCTTCAAGCAGTCCACACTATTAGCCTTAATGTCCGCTGTGATCCATCACAGATGGAAATACTGTTATTTAACTTGAAAACATCATCAGATTGTGCGACCCTTCATAGGTCTGTGATAAACTTTATTACATCCGTTACTAAATAGATTTAGCATGTGTATGTGTATTTTGACATATCCACTTATAAAAATAACAGTCTCATCTTTCAGCATCCCATAGTGAAGAGCAACATCACTATTTGTGTGAGTGATGTAAGGGTTTTCCCTCTTTTTGATCTCTGTGTTTGGTCTCCACCACTCCAGAGGGAAACACCTGGCTCTTTAGCTGCTAAAAGCTCCCCTCCACTGGTCAAAGGATGTGGTCTGGCAGGATATGCCAATACCTTCCCTGATCCCTAACCCAAAAATAGTGATTCTTTATGCAGCCCCGATTTTAGTGCCACTACAAAAGCCAAAATGTGAATCCAACATCAGTTTCACTTCTATAAAAGGGTCTTGGATCACCTGAGAAAGGTTTTCAGGAGGCTGGGTGTGTAAGCCTGTGCACTTGTTTGTGTGTCAAATAAAGGAAACCAACCAGTCAGAAAATGACGTCAAAATACTAAAGACCCTGGCTCGCACACCCTGACTTTGCGGTAAACGACCTGTGCAGGAGCACCCGGACCCGGTTTGAACAATGCACCCAGCGGACAATCACCAGGATCAGCACAATCAGCTGGGTGCAACTCCAACGTCAGGAAGCTTGGCCTGGATCTGGGCCACAGACGAGCAATCAGTGACCTCACATGGACAAACAAAAAGAAAAGTGTGCATGTGCACATACACACAAACATGCTAACAACACGGCAGTGTGCACACATAACACTGAATGGCCGGGATGGGGCGGTGGGGGGCGCACAGAAAGCAATTTCACATGAAAGGAAATCCCCCAGTAAGAGGAAAACCAGACTGAAACTGAAGTCTGGTTTGAATGAGTTGAACCTGGATTAAACCATCGTTACTACTTGCCTAATCCTAACCATTACCCTAGCTTTGAACTTAACCTCAACATGTCTTCCGTTAAAATTGAACATTCTCTTTCGAGGCTGACGGATGGAGAGCACGGTGCAGGCAGTAAGTGGATCTACCCAGGGAGGGAGTGTAAACCAGTGATTGAACCATTCACAAGTCTTTAATGTTTTATGTTATCTGCTTTTTAGCAGAAAATATGACATCACATCACTTTTTACATACATTTTGTGTTTTCATTAATTTGGACCATTTTATGATAAAATAAACTTGTACTTAACATACATTGAGGTGTGGTGGTGACATTTTGTGTCCGAATAAGGCAGCGATGCACATACACATTTCAGTTTGTGGAAACACTGCTGTTGTGCAACTGTGAGAAGTACATTCAATATAGTGAGGTAGATAAACAGGAAAATGAAATACTCAAGTCAATCCTAAGCTTCCATCACATTTACTACTGCACTGTAATGAAATCCATCAGCTGCATCTACCAAGTATTGTAATTTAGTTTTTATTATCATTTGCACATAATAAATTACAATAAAATATGTACACATATGTCACAGAGGAACAAGAGGTCTGTGAAATCAGCAGATACAATTCATGACACAGCCTCTAACAAGCTCAAAGATGTATTTGTTTGAATGTTGAGGCAGACGTTCACATTATCATTCAAATATCTGCTCTAACTGCCATCCACAAATGTAAATCAGAAAAGCTGTCATGTAAAATGAGAGGAAATGGTTACATTTGATTGGTTTGCAGTGAGTTGTGATTAAGGTTGAAGCAGAAGTGGGTCAAGAAACATGAATACACAGCATTGCCCCCTGGTGGTTAAACTTAGAAAGCATAGAGCAGACAAAGATGTCTAGGCAAAATGAAGCCTCATGTAGATTTAAAAAAGGGTCAGTTCAAATTTCTGTTAAAACTAGGTGAGCTTAGAAGTCTGTTTTGACATTCATGACTACTGTGGTGAGTGGAGGTGCTTACAGATCCATGTGGTTCTAAGGGGCTGAGACCTCAGATGGACCTGTCGACGTGTTCATCAGAACTGATGTCGTAGATTCACATTTGATTGAGTTACGATTAAGAGCCCAGCAACATCTGATGGTCTTCATCAGTGACTGGGACATCAAGCACATGATAACAGGTAACATGTTTCCTTAGTCTTTCTGCTGCCAGTTCCATTCATTTAATGATGACCATGTGCAGCAATGTGCACAACATCAGTGATTAACTTAGCTGATGTTGACTGAATGATAAAGTACATCTAATTAGTTGTGTTACTTTTGCTTGTGCAGTTGAGTGAAAGAAATTTCTAAAACATGCGATCAATGTGACAAAATATGAAATATGAGTGAACTGACCCTTTAAAAAGGCAAAGCACTTGTATCCTCTTTAAGGCAGTTGAGGTAACTTGTTTTTCATTCAGTTTTTAAAGTGGCAATCCCTAAAACGTTCATGTAAATACATGTCTGTTAAGTTACAGTGACATAAATTCATTATTTTAAGTTGATGAGTGACTTCTTTATCAAAATGTTAATAGCTGGTCACTAAACCAACTAGGACTCAAATCTGTTAGATTGCCACTTTAAAATTATTCCTGAATTCCCTTGGATATGACACAATGGAGATAACGGATATGTAAAATCAAATAAACCTCCTATAAAGTTATGTACTGTAGTCTCTGATCTAACACTGATACAGTATTAAAGAGCTTAACACACTGGCTTCCATTTGTTTCTGGATGATTCCGTGTCTCTGGGTTTACTTGTCTGATTCCAGTTCTGGGATTAAATCTCAATATTAAACCAAAGGCGCTTACAGAAGTGTGTCTATGACTCATATTCCTTCAGTAACTGGCTGGCGATAACCAGTCTCTGGATCTCACTGGTGCCTTCGTAGATCTCAGTAATGCGAGCGTCACGGTAGTGCCTCTCTGCAGGCATGTCCTCAACGTAACCCATCCCACCTAGAACCTGGATCGCCTGATTTGAAGTGCAAATAGACAATGTAAGACAGTTGTCTGCAGGGATTTTTAAGTATCGTGACACAGAACTCATGGCTTAGATTTCTTACCTGATGTGAGCACATCGTTGCAGCTTCAGATGCTGACAGTTTGGCCATAGCTGCTTCCTGCAGGAAGTAAAGCAGAGGGTCATTTACTGTGTGCTGGACTGAAACAAAGTCAAATGTGTGGTGTCAGAGGCGTCTGAGTACCTTAGTGAAGGGTTTCTTTGAATCCCGAAGAAGAGCAGCTTTCCATGTGAGCAGACGAGAGCTCTCTACTGCCACAGCCATGTCAGCCAGTTTGAACTAAACAGATTATTTGATAAAAAAATTATAAAGAGCAGATATTGATGGTTCCAGCATTTAAAAAATTGAATTCCTGCCTAAACCTTTGTGGATTATTGCAGACCCTTCAGATGTGTTTACTTTCTGATCTTTATGTATAACATGGTATCTTAGATCATCTCGGATTAGCTGTTGCCTTGTATCTGAAGCCGTTTCCAGACACGACCTCTGGGTCAAATACGGACAAATTGGCTACAGAGTTTACCCACAATTTGTCTTTCACACATGTACAACAGGGCGGTAGACTGCAGAGCGTCTGTCGGACATTTGCAGCTCGATTGTGTTGATTTCCCTAGCTTAGTTACCATGTTCCCAGATCTCAGCACAAACTTACAGTTATTAAAGCTACAAAGGAGTAACTAATTGTTTTCTTTAAAGCTGGTAATTCTGTAGTTTAGAATAAGTGAACAGATTGGTGGTGGTGTTACCTGTATCGACTGCAGCTTGCTGATGGGGGCTCCGAATGCAGTGCGTTTCTGTGCATAATCTGCAGCACAGTCGAGAGAAGCCTGAGCGATACCCAGAGCCTGAGCTGCGATACCGATCCTTCCACTGTCCAGCGTTTGCTGTGACACAGACACAGACGTGAAATCACCGCTCCTGCAGGGACGCTTCAGTATGGCTACGTTTTAATAAAGAAGTGTCACATATAGATGGTGTGTTTGTGAGTTCAGTTTCAAGTCACAGTCACTAATAAAGGGCAGACATTAAACATTGAGGACTAATGGAATTAACCGTTCTCTAATAGCTCTCACATTCACAAAGAGAACGCGTTACATGACATTACTGTCAGTAATGTAACTGATTTTAGCAGGAATAGGGCAAAGACTGGTGTAAATTAGCCAAAGAAAAGTTTAGGAGTTAACAAAGAGGATTTTAAAATCAAAATATGGTTTAAATATGTTGAGAAATTTGAAAAAGGCCTGTCATTAACAATAAGAAGTCAGCTTCTAACACAGTTCTGATTCTTTCTGCAGCTGTATTCTCATTATGTTTTGGCAAGTGTTTTTTCCACATGAAAATGCTCTGAATTGTCCAACATAAAGCTACCCTACATGCTATATATACTTTTCACAGGAAATTAGTTTTATTCACCTGCAAGTTTTGCAAGGGTCATCTGCTTAATCTCATACAGACTTGACACATGGTGACACAATTGTGTAGAGAAAGATTGAAGTAGATATTCACGAACTTGTTACATAACACCTTTTCATTGGATTAAAGGGGACATATTATGCCCATTTTACCGCAGTTGATATTGTTCCTTGGAGTCTTAATGAAATGTCTAACATATTTTGGTCAAAATACCTAAAGGATCATTTAAAACAGCACCTTTTTACACTGTCTAAAACAGCCCTCCTCAGATTGACCTGTTTTGAGTGCCCCGCCCCCCTCAGCCCCGGTGAGCCTGGCTGCGAGAGCCCCAGCTCCCCAGCGCAGCCCCGCAAAGGGAGCAGTGGGAGCTTGAGCTGGCGCAGCAGCAGCATCCTTCGTCACTGTTGAGTCAACGTTTAGAGGTGTCCCGGGGGTACCTTGTTTATGCGGCTACTTAAATGTCTGACTCGCTTGTCCAAGGCCATGTAGTGAGACTCCCTACATGGGCATGGTGTGACTATGACGTTTATTTCGGTCGTAATCCCATTCTATGCACTCTAGCGTATCCTTTCTGACATAGAGGAACCACAACAAATCGCGGGAGTTGTTTTTTTCCAGAGTTTTTGGGACGGTAGACATGCCAGATACCAAAATTAACGTGTAAAAGCACTACAAAAGTGGAATTTTCATAATATGTCCCCTTTAACAGTTCTGGCAAAGGTCGGATCTTCTTTGAGGATGTTTACAGAGACATTATTAATCAGATACTCATTTAATTATGGAATAATAGTGGTATAACAGGCTCTATGTAAATGCAGTTTCTGTGCAACAGTGAAGTAAATACTAGTAAATACCATGGCGATCTTAAATCCAGCACCGCGAGGACCCAGCATGTTGCCCAGCGGTATCCTGCAGTCCTCAAGGATGATGTTAGCAGTGGATGAGGCTTTGATGCCCAACTTATCTTCCTTCTTTCCTAGAGAAAGCCCAGGGTGTGGCATAGGGATCAGGAAGGCACTGATACCCTGCACACAAAAAGCAGTTATTACCCGTGGGACAGCTATACTGCTCAGTTGAAACACAACTCTTCAGCTCTTTGCTCTGAACATTAAAATGTGCCGCATCGTGCCTTGTGTTTGAGTTTCTTGTCAGTGGTGGCGAACACGACTGTGGCAGAGGCGTCCCAGCTGTTGGTGATCCAGGCCTTGGTTCCGTTGAGCACCCACTCATCTCCCTCCTGATGAGCCATAGTGGAGGCAGCACCTGCATCACTGCCATTACCTGCAATATTAATTGAATATGTCTTATTTAAAGTAGGAGATGCTAGGAAGAGGCGTTATGGAGTCAGTGTGGGATCACTGAAGAGACAAACAAACTCAGAGTGAGGAGATGTTCTCAACAACCTGCCTGAAAAACATGCCGGTGTTTGAAGGAGAAGTCGTGTTGGTGTAAAGACAAAGTATGAACCCAGCATATACACCTTACTGGCTCAGCTATTTGTACTTCTCACAATGATATTTCAGATTCTCTTAAGTAGTGTTTTGCTCGGTTGCTTCAGTGTACATCTTCCCCGCTCCCCGCTCCCCGCTCTAAAACACATACATCTCCTATGCCTGCGTGTACGTCTACACAAATCTTCAGAAAAACAGTTTTTCAGCTATGGACAGATCTCTCCAGTAATGCCATCCCAACACCACATGAGGGACTTTATTCTGAAGGCTGTTGTTCACCTCTCCAGTAGGGCTCCGTAGACTTGGACAATCTACAACAAGTACGAGTGATGCTGCGCTGGAGGCAATATTTTTTAATGAAAGAGTTTATCCCTGAAAGAGGGAGCATGATGGCTTTTTAAAACAGAGACTAAATCCAATGCTGTCACCCTTTGTTCACACTGAGATGTTAACAACAGCAGCTCAACTTCGACCTACATTTCAACACCTAACATCTCAAAAGTCTTTCTAACAGTGAGTTTTGTCAGATTGTTGGTATAAGTGCTTAAGAATCAGCATTGTGTCCTTCCCTGTTGTGTTTCAAACAAGACTTCCTACAGCATCTGCTAACAGCTGGTATTGCAGCAGAGCTTGCCAGCCCATTTGAAAGCAGTTTATTAATGCACATACAGATGTATAATATGTTTGTGTGGTTATAGGTTTTTACCTGGCTCACTGAGTGCGAAACAGCCCACTTTCTCTCCGGTGGTGAACGGTGTGATCCATTGCTTTTTCTGTTCCTCTGTACCAAACTTCAATATTGGTCCGATGTACAGAGACTGAGAAGAGAATCAGATTCAGGTTCACTCTTCTGCACAGCCATATATGCTTTTACTCAAAGTTCCTCTATGCCGACAGACTGTACTCACATTGTTTACGGAGACCACAACTCCGGTGCTGGCGCAGCCTCGACTGATCTCCTCCATAGCCAGACTGTAGGCCAGGTAGTCCATCCCTGCACCACCCAGCTCCTCTGGTACCTCCATGGCCATCACCCCCATCGCCCCCAACTCTTGAATCTGGACAATTGCAAGAACGTTGACATACTTGATACCATCTCCTGAGGGAGATACCTGGCTCTCTAGCTGGTAAATGCTCCACTATGTTGACCAGCTGCTCTCTGACTGACTTTGGACAGTGGCACATTCAGATAATAATTAATCGCTACCAGAGACACCATTCACACAGCCATTTCATATTGCAATTATAAAAATATAAATTTTGGCAATTTTCAAGTGGCCTTCTCTTCTACACTGGTTTTTGCAAAACACTGAATTGTAATAACCAAATGGGTTAATAAAGGCATCAGACTCTGTCTACTGTATGAGCGTGTACCTGTTGGGCAGGGTAACTGTGCTCTTTGTCGAGTTTGGCGGCGATGGGTATCAGTTCTCTGTCAGCATAGTCTCTGCAGGTCTGCCTCAGCATCTGATGAGTCTCTGGTAACTCTGCTAGTTGAGACAGACTTCGACAGCCTCTGAGACACAAGCCTAGAGCTGAGGGAGAGAAAAAAAACAAAGGTTTCAAAACTGCATATAACCTTGGATGTGGGTTATTCTAATGGAGTGATATACAGCATTTTACTATTAAACTATGTTTTTTCAGAAATAAAATTAAAGTTTCACAAATCTGAAACTGTGAATCCAAGCAGTCTTAAGAATCCTGTTTTTTATGTCAGAGATCAAGGTCGCAGCATTGGATTGGATTATTCTGCCTAATACAATCAAATGAATAAAACCATTTTGATTTTGACTAAACCTTAAATGCAGACTGGTGGACTGAGACATGCTATATATAAATGAGAAAGATGGATGGAAAAACACTTGCCAATACCCTATGAAATATCTTCACAAAGGTCGGGACTTTGAATATCTATCTCTAATCTTTATAAATCTTGATAGATGTCTTCAAATTTGTACCTGAAGACCCAGAGATCAAAACTAGCTGTGCATGCTCTGGAGGCACGTTTTACCGAAACGTTAAGCGTCAAATAGCACCATAGCTTATGAATCAGGATGCCTTTAAGTGACCCTGATTAAACTCGCTTGACATATTGTGCTGTCTCCTGAACATACATCAAGTTTCCTTCACATGTAATGAAGGGGATATGGTGTTACACATCCTCATCCTCATCCTCATCGTCATCCGCTTATCCGGGGTCGGGTCGCGGGGGGAGCAGCTCAAGCAGGGGGGCCCCAGACTTCCCTTTCCCGGGCCACATTGACCAGCTCTGACGGGGGGATCCCGAGGCGTTCCCAGGCCACTGTTGAGATATAATCTCTCCACCTAGTCCTGGGTCTTCCCCGAGGTCTCCTCCCCATTGGACGTGCCTGAAAAACCTCCCAAGGGAGGCGCCCAGTGGGCATCCTTACCAGATGCCCGAACCACCTCAGCTGACTCCTTTCTAAGTAAAGGAGCAGCGGCTCTAATCCGAGTTCCTCACGGATGACTGAGCTTCTCACCCTATCCCTAAGGGAGACGCCAGCCACCCTTCTGAGAAAACTCATCTCGGCCGCTTGTACCCGCGATCTCGTCCTTTCGGTCATCACCCAGCCCTCATGACCATAGGTGAGGATAGGAACGAAGATCGACCGGTAGATCGAGAGCTTTGCCTTGCGGCTCAGCTCTCTTTTCGTTACAACGGTGCGGTAAAGCGAACGCAATACCGCCCCCGCTGCTCCGATTCTCCAGCCAATCTCACGCTCCATATTACCCTCACTCGCGAACAAGACCCCGAGGTACTTGAACTCCTTCACTTGGGCTAAGGACTCATTTCCTACCCGGAGTAAGCAATCCATCGGTTTCCTGCTAAGAGTCATGGCCTCAGATTTAGCGGTGCTGATCCTCATCCCAGCCGCTTCACACTCGGCCGCCAGCCGATCCAGTGAGTGCTGAAGGTCACGAGCCGATGATCCAATGAGGACCACATCATCCGCAAAAAGCAGTGACGAGATCCTCAGACCACCGAACTGCAACCCCTCCCCACCACGACTACGCCTCGATATCCTGTCCATGTATATCACAAACAGGATTGGTGACAAGGCGCAGCCCTGGCGGAGACCAGCACCCACTGAGAACGAAACTGACTGGCTGCCGAGGACCCGAACACAGCTCTCGCTTTGGGAGTACAGAGATTGGATGGCCCTGAGGAGAGACCCCCTTACCCCATACTCCCGCAGCACCTCCCACAGTTTCTCCCGGGGGACCCGGTCATACGCCTTCTCCAGATCCACAAAACACAAGTGGACCGGATGGGCATACTCCCAGGCCCCCTCCAGGATCCTTGCGAGAGTGAAGAGCTGGTCTGTAGTTCCACGTCCGGGGCGAAAACCGCATTGTTCCTCTTCAATCTGAGGTTCGACGATCGGCCAAACCCTCCTTTCCAGCACCTTGGAGTAGATTTTACCAGGGAGGCTGAGAAGTGTGATACCCCGGTAATTGGTACACACTCTCTGGTCCCCCTTTTTGAACAGGGGAACCACCACCCCGGTTTGCCACTCCTTTGGCACTGTACCTGACTCCCACGCGATGTTGAATAGGCGTGTCAACCATGACAGCCCCTCAACACCCAGAGCCTTTAGCATTTCTGGCTGGATCTCATCAATCCCTGGGGCTTTGCCACTGCGGAGATGTTTGACTACCTCAGTGACCTCCACCAGGGAAATTGACGACGGAACACCATCAACCTCGAGCTCTGCCTCCAACATAGAGGGCGTGTTATTCGGATTCAGGAGTTCCTCAAAGTGTTCCTTCCAACGTCCGACGACCTCCTCAGTTGAAGTCAACAGAGTCCCATCCTTGCTGTACACAGCTTGGATGGTTCCCCGTTTCCCCCTCCTGAGGTGTCGGATAGTCTTCCATAAACACTTTCGTGCCGACCGAAAGTCCTTCTCCATGGCCTCTCCGAACTTCTCCCACACCCGCTGCTTAGCCTCCGACACAGCAGCAGCTGCAGCCCTTCGGGCCTGTCGGTACCCTGCAACCGAGTCCGGAGTCCTCCAGGATATCATATCCCGGAAGGCCTCCTTCTTCATTCGGACGGCTTCCCTGACCACCGGTGTCCACCACGGTGTCCGAGGGTTACTGCCCCTTGAGGAGCCTAAGACCCTGAGGCCACAGCTAGCCACCGCAGCTTCAGCAATGGAGGCTTTGAACACCGCCCACTCTGGCTCAATGCCCCCAACCTCCACAGGAATGCCAGAAAAACTCCACCGGAGGTGTGAGTTGAAGATACCTAGGACGGGGGCCTCCTCCAGACGTTCCCAGTTCACCCGCACTACTCGTTTGGGCTTACCAGGTCTATCCGGAAATTTCCCCCATTCCCTGATCCAACTCACAACCAGATGGTGGTCGGTTGACAGTTCCGCCCCTCTCTTTACCCGAGTGTCCAAAAAATGCGGCCTCAGATCAGATGACACAATCACAAAATCGATCATTGATCTTCGGCCTAGGGTACTCTGGTACCAGGTCCACTTATGAGCACCCTTATGTTCGAACATGGTGTTTGTTATGGATAATCCATGACTAGCACAGAAGTCCAATAACAAACGACCGCTCGGGTTTAGATCAGGGAGGCCGTTCCTCCCCACCACGCCTCTCCAGGTGTCTCCATCGTTGCCCACGTGGGCGTTGAAGTCACCCAGCAGAACTACGGAGTCCCCTACTGGAGCCCCATACAGGACTCCATTCAGGGTCTCCAAGAAGGCCGAGTACTCTGAGCTGCTGTTTGGTGCATACGCACAAACAACAGTCAGAGTTTTCCCCCCTACAACCCTTAGGCGACCCTCACGTCTACCGGGGTAAACTCCAACACCGCGGCGCTCAGCCGGGGATTTATGAGTATCCCCACACCCGCCCGGCGCCTCACGCCCTCTGCAACTCCGGAGAAGAATAGAGTCCAACCCTTATCCAGGAGTACGGTACCAGAGCTGAGACTGTGCGTGGAGGTAAGCCCCACCAGATCTAACTGATAGCGCTCCACCTCCCTCACAAGCTCCGGTTCCTTTCCCCACAGCGAGGTGACATTCCACGTCCCCAGAGCCAGCTTCTGCCGCCCGTGTCTGGTCCGTCGAGACCCCTGACCTTCGCTGCCACCCATGTGGCTGCGCACCCGACCCCAACGGGTCTTCCCACAGGTGGTGGGCCCATGGGATGAAGAGAGGGGGGGTGCCACGTAGTTTGTTCGGGCTATGCCCGACCGGGCTCCGTGGCAAACCCGGCCACCAGGCGCTCGCCATCGAGCCCTCCGTCTGGGCCTAGCTCCAGACGGGGGCCCCGGGCTTCCTCCGGGCCGGGTCACATCTCCTCTTTTTTCGTTATTCATTGAGGTTTTTTTAACCATTCTTAGTCTGGCCCCTCACCTGAGACCACTCTGCCATGAGAGACCCTACCAGGAGCACAAGGCTCCAGACAACACAGCCCTCAGGTTCATAGGGACACGCAAACCTCTCCACCACGATAAGGTGACGGTTCCAGGAGAGGCGTGTTACACATCTTAAAACATAATTTAACAAGCTGAAGTGACTGATTGTTTTCTCAATTCTGAAACCTTCTCAGTGTTGTAATTTATAGTCCTAATCATAAGGACCCCACATGGTTTATCAAACCTGAGCTCACACTCAATTAAACATTTTTTTGTCTTGTTCTTATTTTTCTCTGCCGGGCTTTTAACAAGAATCAAGAGATGTGATCACATCACTCCAGTTTCGCCTCTATATATTAGCTCCCAGTATGTTTGAGAATGGATTTATAGATTTTAGGGGTCACTTTTAAGGCTCTTCATGGCCTGATCTCCATCTTATATGTTTGTATCTTCTATCCCCTAAATGCCTTGAGATCCTCTACCAGAGGCCTGATATACACTCCTGATCAAAATCTTAAGACCAGTTAAAAAATTGCATGAATTTGCTCCACGAAGGGCATCCACTGTCTGGAACTGAAATCCAGTTTTGTAAACTTCCCTTGCCATCCATCCCCAAATGTTCTCAATTAGATTAAGATCAGGGGAACACGCAGGATGGTCCAAAAGAGTGATGTTATTCTCCTGGAAAAAAGTCTTGGTCAGACGGGCATTGTGAGTTGTCCTGCTGAAACACCCAGTCGTTACCACACAGACGAGGGCCCTCAGTCATGAGGGATGCCCGCTGCAACATCTCCACATAGCCAGCTGCTGTTTGACGCCCCTGCACAACCTGGAGCTCCATTGTTCCATTGAAGGAAAAAGCACCCCAGATCATGACATGCCAAGCAGTCCTGCTGCAATCACAGTCCATGGTCAGCAACCAGTAGGACCACGATCCACCATTCAGACCAGACGCCACTCCAGTCCTCAGTCACCGTCCACTGCCGCCGCCCGTGCCCAATGCCAAAGCGACACAGGGTCCGCCACCAGCACCACGATCAGCCCACATGACTCAGAATCTGCCACACTGGATCCATTTGTTTTAAGTGACTATTAAAGGATAAATCAGGATCGAAGAGCACTCCCAAGTTCCTGACTGTTTCATTGGAAGCAAGGGCAATGTTGTCTAGCGTAGCTATATCATTAGATTGTAGGGGACAGGTGATGATACAGAATTCACCAAAGACGGTTACACTAATGAACGTTAAAGCGGCAACAGAGTTAGTTGCCGCTTTACCGCTGCGGCGCTGACCACGGCCGCGTCCCCCTGGCGCCATGGACCGTCACTGGGTGAGTCCTTAGCCGCCGCGCAGCTCTGCTGCCCTACCAGGAAAAACTTGTCAGCTTCCTCAGCCAGTGCCCGGCAATCCGTGATGCTCGTGTTGGCCATAGCAGACCGCACCTCGACTCCTTCAAGATGTCGAGGTGCGAAAATGTATCTCTAAGGTGTTTGGGGCCAAGAATTATAACCTCTGTTTTGTCTGAGTTTAATAAGAGAAAATTGCAGGTCATCCAGGTTTTTATGTTCTTGAGACATGTTCAAAGTTTAGTTAATTGATAACTTTGTTCAGGTTTTATTGACAAGTATAACTGGGTGTCATCCGCATAGCAGTGGAAATTTACCGAGTGTGTCCTGATAATGTTTCCTAGTGGAAGCATATATAATGAGAATAAAATTGGGCCGAGCACAGAGCCCTGTGGTACACCATGGTTGACTTTGGTGCGCACAGATGACTCATCATTAATTTGCACAAATTGGGAGCGATCAGAAAAATACAATTTAAACCAGTTAAGGGCGGTTCCATTAATGTTAATTAACTGTTTGAGTCTTTGTAATAAAATTTGATGGTCAAATGTGTTGAATGCTGCACTGAGACCTAACAGAACGAGGACAGACACAAGTCCCTGATGTGAGGCTATTAAAGGGTCATTAGTGACTTTTGCCAAGGCTGTCTCTGTACTGGGAGTTACATTAGTGTTAATATTTCTTTATGGTTTTCTCCTCTTCAGGTGGAAGTCCAATCCCTGTCCGACTGGTCAGCCAGTGTCTCCTTCAGGTCTCTGCTGGTTAAACACTGCCAGGCAGAGTTCAGGAAGAACTTGGACAAGGAGGGCATTTATCAAAAGAGTGGGTCCTGCCTGAAGCCAGTCCAGGACGCGAGGGTCCTCGACCAGCTGAGGGAAGAGCAACAGACCGCCAAACCTTCCGATCACTTCCTCTATATGCTCAGGTTTATTGGGGAGCTGTTCCTCTCCAAGGTACTGTCTGAGAAAGCCATGCACTGCTGCATTAGGAGGCTGTTGCAGAAAGGAGACGGGCCGTCTCTTGAGAGCCTCTGTCTGCTCCTCCAGCTGATCCAGCAGGACCTGGAGATGGTGATGTCAAAGGAAGTGATGGACACCTACTATAACCAGCTGGACTTTATCACAGAGAAAGGGAAGAGGTAAATGGACAGAAACCCCCCACTGCAACCCCTGCTCCTACTCTGTATAATTTTCACTGGGTGACATCATGTCTGTCCTCTGTTTGGGGTTTGTACTATGTTGTCGACTAATGGAATAAAATGTTTTAAATTTAATTTGGGTGTTTTTATGTCTTGCATGCAGCTGCCCTCACATTTCAATTAAAACACACGTGGGAAATACAACTCATACATTTCCCTTTTTCCCCAATAATCAATGAAAAGCACAGATGCCCGGAGAGATTCTAGGACAACATTTGACAAAAGTACTTATCCTGAACTGAACATCAAATGTAAATGAGAATTCAGTAAAAAAAAAAAACGAATTGATCTAATATTTTATCTCCTAACAGCTGGTTGTGTAAGACTAGTTTCACTTCAAGCTGTGAGAATATTCAATATATTCGATGCAGCTTTGTGTTGAGTAACAATATTTTCAACCAATCTTTTAGATATTTCAGTGCATGTGTAATAAATATGGCATCCGAGGTCAGACTCCTAAAATTAGTTCAGTATCGTCTGCTGAAACTCAGAGACTCTGTCAGTGAGCTTATGTTTGGGCACTGGACTAAAAATGTGTTTCTTTTGGGAGACAATCTCGCAGCATGTGTCAGGATTCCAATAGCTTAAGTATGACATTTGTTGCATGGATGGGTGGGCCTGGCCTGCCAAAATGTCCTATGCACTCACTTCATGAAAAGTTATGGAACAGGCAGTACTGCACCGATTGTCTTCCTTGGACCCATGAGCTTCTTTGAGTTATGTAAATATATAGTCATCACAACATAGCCATTAAAATTAAGGCATATTACAACAGTGCTTTAAGGATTTACTTCTCTCATTTGTACACGTATTAAGAATATGTTCGTCGCTTCATGAGTTCCCAGATAATAGGATAGACAGACAAACAACTGAGATTATTCCTGAAAAATTAGCAACTGAGAATTTGAAATTGCAGGACAGTCTGACACTTGGTCCGCACAATACTGTCAGTGTCGGCTTTACTTATGAGCATGCGATTCTTCTGTCTTCTTGCCATATCATGCACCAAAGAAGGAGGCTGTGAATGAATAAATAAAATAATAAAATATAAACATTAATAAATTGGGGAGACCCATTCAAATGAATGGAGGTTAATTTAGATTTTGATTTATCCCTGTCTTTGCATTCGGTTTTTAAAAGAACATTTTACTGATTTCCTAGGGAATAATCCTATTTAGGGGTAAGATTTTAAGCAAAATCATTTGTTTGAAATGAGTCAAAAAGAAAATGTATTCAATGTATACAAGAACTATGATCTGGTCCCATCTGTGCAATAAATTATTAAATGTAAATTAAAAAAGGCATTTACAGCATAAGACAACACCGTGGTAGTCAAGTCCCTCTGTCTGTCAGTGAAGGCAGCACCAGCTCAGTAGTTGGCCAGTATGCTATTTAGGTGAAGGGTCATCGTCCACATCAGTCACCTTCGTGTCGGTGTCAGAGTTAAGAACATGTTCGAAACCCGTCAGAGAAACACTGATAGCAGGTGACCTGCTTGGTGAGCAGCAGCCACGACACTGAACATCAGCAAATAACTATTTCAGGTTAGCACCTCGTCAGCTAACTGTATTTAGTCATGGAGCTAACAGCTAAATAACGTGATTTAATGTGTCACTCCGTTACTTGCGTCACTTGACTAAAGCTGGTTCACATTTTCTTGACAAACCGGTGTTTATCTGGTGTTGAATTCAAATGTCCTTAGGGCAAACACTGGCTTCATAGCAGGCTAAGCTAATTGTAGCTCGGTAGTATCCCAGTGCTCGTGTAAAGCTAATATGAGGCTAGCCGTGTACCCCGCGTCCGTGTTTCTCATTCGAACCTCTCGTTGCTCAGCGCGTTTCGTGTACTCACCTTTCCTTGCTTTGATAAGTGCGGCCATGTTTCCTTCCTGGATGAACGACACTAACCGCTGTCTCCCCAGGAGCTTACCAAACTGCTGCCTTCAGGGCCTGACGGAATTTGTAACTGTCAACTTTGACATCGTATTCAACCTGAATGGTCCAGACTATTCAAATAACTGTTCTAAAGTGTATTTGCTTCTTGCTCACTTGTGATCCTGACACATTTATTTGTCCTAAAGTACACAGCCATGGAATTATAAAACAGCTGCCAAGCATTTTCAAGGAGCATTCAAGGAGCCCGGAAGGCAACATGTGCCCCAAATTGACACCAGAAGAAGGACACATCAGACTTGTGATGATGGACGTTTGTAGACTTAAAAATGCATAAAAGGCCTTAATGTAACTTCCCTATCCAATGTATATGATTTACTATTGTTTGTGAATGTATTAAAGACTTGGTTCTACTCATAAGTTATAGTTGCAGTTGAGGGGGTTCTATGGGACCCATATAGGGGTCTTTTTGGTTCCTTAAGAGCTTCAAGAGGGAGGTGAGGAGCTTTTATGGATTTTGAAGAGGTTCTGTGATCCTTTAATGAACTGTAGCGGTCATTCTGGGGTGCATTGTGGTCGGTGAGGAGGTTTTTGTTTCTATTAAAGGGGTTTCAGGGGTCCTTTAGGGAGTTTGTGGCCTTTAAAAGTTTCAAAAAGTCACCAAGGAGGTTCCTGAAGTTATCAAATAAGTTATATTGGTCAACGGAGATTATAGATCTTACAAGGGTTTTGTTGAGGTTTTGGAAACTGAAATATGATCAGTCAAATTTGCTTATTAGTGTATTTCACTGTGAGATTTGGAAACATTTATGTTCATAGTTAATAGACGGTTACTGTCAAATTGTCTTTTTGGTATAAATGTAAACAACATAAGCCTCAATGATAATCTTGTCAAAGGAAAACATTTAAAAACAGTATGTAGTCATTATTAGCAGTGCAATAGTCTGGTAAATTATATTCAATTGATTAAATTATATTATTATAGCGATATAGCCCTAGGAGATACAATAAATTCAAAATGTAAACTCTTAACAAACCACCTAAAAAGAGTAATTTTTCTGTGGAATGAATAAAGGTAATCCAACCAGGGAGGTTTCAGGTTTTTCACAACATGTTTATTTTTTAGCACCATAAAAAGTCAGTTAAGGTTGTCCAGTGTATTCGCTCTCATTCTGTCTTTCCTTTGGGATGGAGCGTTGATGGTGGAGATTCAGGAAAGGATTGGCGAAAGCCGGTGTTTGGAGATATAAGCGATAGGGCTGTAATGGCTACAACAGCACCCGCCAGCCAGCAGGTGTCATTCACTTGCTGGCAGAGGTGAAGGTGAAGCATCCTCTCTGGTGGAACTGCATGTCCCTGATACGACGCATGGACTGGATCTGGGGCTGGAAGGCGCAGAAGTCGTTGTAGTGTCTGTAGTCACCACACTCAAACAGGTACTGGTAGCCTCTGTATCCAGGGTACTGGTAGCCCACCCACCTGAGAGACATGGAGCGAGTGGGGAGAGTTAATACTGACTCACTGTAAAAGGTATCTAATTCTCTAAAAGTTTTGTAGTTTAACATAACTCACTTGTAACATTAATATCATTTTGATCCTATTGTGTTAGTATACAATGTTTATATGGTGTTAATATATATATATTATTGCTAAAACTGAATGATGTGATAACAAAATTAATTTCTTAATACAGGAATACACTGATGATTGTCCTTCAAGCAGATCTAAAAAAGTGATTAATACTCTGTGGGTCCATTTGGAGGTCAATAATTTCAGGCATTTAACGGTGACTCAATAGGTTATTAGATAAATTCAACTAGCTGTTAGAAGTATTCTAGGTTGTTGAATTGTCATTTAAATTCTAGATAAGAGGTTCTATTGATCCTGTAACATGTTGTAGTTGTCACATGGAAGGTTCCACTGGTCCCTATACATTTATTTTGGTATGTGTGGTATTTTTATCTAGTGTTGAGAAGGGGAATTGAGGGGTTCTAGTAATGTTTTTACCGGATGAATAACTGGGAAGGTTCCTGAATGATGCTGTATTGTGCTTTAGAGAGTTTAGAAATCTAGAGATTTTAGTCACTGAGAGATTCCAACATTCCCATAGAAATTCTAAAGGTATTTTAGGAGTCACTGAAGAGGTTAAGGGCTTTTTTAAGACTTGTAGTGATCATTCAGGACAGTGGAGAGCTTATAATGGTTCTTGAGGAGGTTCTAGGGTTAATTGAGCCACAGATGAAATTTAAGTGGCTCTTAAAAAGCAAGGTTGAACAGTTAGAAACATGTGTATTTCACTGTGAGACTTTCGTCATAATAATATGAGGACAAACAACTAGGCCACAAATATGCATTTGTCAAAAAGACAAGTTAGCTTTAAGCCTTATGATGACATGTCACACTACTGTTTATGAACAGCTACATTGTAGTGTAAAGAAGCCTGCAGTTCCCTTCTGAAACTATGTCTATGTCTATTTGCAATACAGAGCCTCCACCTTAGTTATATATAGAAAAGGAGGTTGTTCTCCCAGGCTGTATGATAAGTCTTTTCTCATTGTCATATTGTTTTAGAAATGCCTACTGACTCTTGATCAAATCTATTCATATAGAAACCCAGCAGTTAACTACTGAAACGTGAGTCTGAATCTACTCACGCTCCTCCGGGCACCCTCACGCTGCCCACTCTGTCGCAGAAGCCATGCGCCCAGAGGGTAGGCACATCATCCTCCTGGATCTCCATCTTGTTGCCCTTGAAGTCGGAGAGCTCATACAGGCAGATCTTGTGCTCCAAGCTGTCCTGTAGGGATGAAATGAGGTGTTGGCAAATTAACAGATGCTGTTAAAGTAACATTAACTACACATGCATCAGTCATATTCCTGTTTGTTTTTTTGCAATGAAATGTGGTACAGACTGCTGATGATAAAACTTAATGTCTCAGGTGACTTTCACATTTCATCTGGCACCCCCTGTCAGCTACCCCTCACTATTAATACCCAAACGGAGTTAAACATTTTTTTAAAGGCCATCAGACAGAGGATGAACCCTTTGGATTTAGTATTGACCTTTCAACTTTAGTACTTAGGATCTAAGAGAGTCTTTGGAGGTGGAACAATTCACTGCTAAATTACTGTATCGGTAGGATATCAAAAAAGCTAAATCTTTGAATCCATAAAGAAAATAATTGGTAGCTATATCAGTGGTTAATTTCAGCTTCATCAAGTCAGTAGCAAGGCTAGAAATGGATAGTCTTACCTTTTCTGTTCTTTTAAAGAAATGTAGTACTATATGCTTACAATATATTAAGTGAAGGATGAGGCTAGTATATACACTGTTACACATACCATGCGGATGGGCCTGAGGGACATGAGGCAGTCACTGCGGTAGGAGTTGCTCCAGGTATCCCAGCGAGGATACTCTCCCTTCTCCAGGATGAACATCTCCCCACGGAAGTTAGTCTGCTCAAAGGCAACAAAGCTGGAGAAGGGGGGCCGCCGGGCACAGGGGGGGCACAAGGGGGGAGAAGACAGGAGAGAAGAATTAGAGGAGAGGTAATATAAAGTGACTAGAGAAAATACATATAAAGACAGTATCAGACTGTGGGTTAAATCATGTTTGTCCAAATGTGTGTCCATCCACTTACGGGCCACACTCCACAATGATACTACGCACTCTATCCAAGCCACGGTCACACACGTTCATGCACTCATTCTGGACCTCGATCATCCTGCCCTGGAAGTTCTCCTGGTCGAACAGCATGACCTGAGCACAGTAAATATTACAAGTTACAAAAACAGATACAACAATAATCATCATATCCTTTGTGAGACCCATCTGAATCTTCTCGATCTAAGTAATCAGCTAATCATGAATTCTAATATCAATCTGTAAAACCCTAGAAATAACTGACTTTTGTTTGGCAACAGCACCTGTCACACAGACTGAGACTGGCATTAAAGGTGACTTTATTCTGTCCGAGCATGAAAAGTATGCACAGGTCTCCAATATGTTCAGTTACTAATGTATGAGGCATCAGCATCATAATTTACTCATGGACTTTAATTTCAATCACCTTTCAGAATGTTTTTTAGTCAACCATGTTAATTTGAGAGCTAGAGTCACTGGTTACTTTGCAGATTAAGATTTTACCCACAGATATTGATGTTATACTATAGGAATGTTATAATGTATAAAATATCACACACTAAGTGTGTATAAATAAGTGTCATATTAGCGCCACTGTCGCCAACCACAACATGAAAATTCCACTTCTATGTTAATGCAATCAAATAAAAAATAATAATAATTAAAAAAAAATATACATATATATATATATATATAGCTGTGTATTTTCACACAAGGGATATTGCTACAGTACTTATTTCACCCCTGCTATTTTCACCAGATGTAATCTAATCCTGAACAAAGTTAAATAAAACCTTGCACAGAAACAAATCCCTTTAAAGTGTCTGTCTACTCGATTCTCAAAGACATTTTTTTTTGTCCCATTTACAGAGTGGTTGCAATTATTGCCATTAGTTTTTTTAAGTTGCCAAATTAGAAAAACATTGGCAATGGGATAAGATTTCTAGAAACATATTTCTAGAAACAGACATTGTTCAGTTTTTCAAATGCTGTTAGCACCTCTAACTGAATTCCATGGCAATATAAATAGGGAAATCCCATGGAACATCTTAACGCCTGAAAATAGGTTTTCATTGTAATTTTGTTGCACTGAACCTGACATTGAGTATTCTGTAGAAATGTTGTGTGTGCGTCTGTCTAACACAGCTGTGACTCACTCTGAAAGATCCCATGCCAGGCTCTCCGGTCTTGGTGGCCTTGCTGGAAGCAGCTGGAGCTGGGGCTCCCTTGTCCTTGGCATCTGTGCCCTGGCTGGAGGCGGACTTGGCAGTCTGAGACATGGTGAGGGGCTTCAGGAGAGTCTGGGTGAAAGGATGGAGGAAGACAAGGGGATGAACAGAATTATAGGTGTAAATGGAGTGAAAGGATCATAGATGAGATAATGAAAGGGAAGGTGAAGTGAAGTAGAATTCAGGGTTCAATGTGGCTTTAGTCGAGGTGTAAACTTTGTCAGGGGGTGGTAGGTAGGTATGTTTTGGGGATTTGGACTAAAGCACAAGACTGCCGTTTATGTGGAAGGCTCATTTAGGCCCTGGATTTCTGTTAGGGTCTTTCCCCAGGCTGAGGGTGGTTTGCCTGGGTGTGGTGGGCAGGGAGTGGGCCCTAGCTCTGGATGATGTATGGCTGCCCCCCTGGTGTGTATGTCTGTGTCTGTGTTTCCTTACCTGCGTTAGTATAGCTTGCAGTGCCGTGTGAGGGAGGCTGGCTCGTGCTGGTCCCCTCAGCGCTCGACCCAAGCTTTTATACTCTGGCAAAGGCCAAACGTAGAAGCTCATAGCACAAAAGAAAGCCTCTCGTCATCACAGTTGGCCTGTGCCAAAGCCACCAGGTCATCCCATAGCCTAGAAACGCCACCGGCCCCACTGGCCTGCCTGTAAGCGTTTTACTATCAAAGGAAAGCACTGACCAAGGCATTTTTTACATGTGTTGGACTGGTGGGGCTGTAAGCTAGATACATGTAGAGAAGAGGAATGCAAAGGTTCTGGGGGCACAAAGAGGGGACCCCTCTCAATCACATAAACAGGCACACACAAATATAGCATATTCTCCAGCTAAAAAAAATCATTAAAATCATTCTTTCAAATGATCTATTCCTCTTATTGATTTTGACATGCCACATGAAATGAAATGAAAGAGGCCTTTTTACACACCTATTTTCTAATATATATATATATATATATATGTATTAGAAAATAGGTGTGTATATATAGATGTATATATTTTCTAATATATACATATATATATTAGAAAATATAATAATAAGGAAAATGTTCTGTTATTATAAGGAAGGATACCACATAATGCAATTATTTATTATATGTTGCTTATATTAATCAACCCAAAGGTTGGGAAAACTCATGACAAACATATTTACTGTTTCCTTGCCTAATGAGGGTGAGAGCAGACGCTTAATATCGCATGTTTGTGTCTAGGCTGGAGTCAGCAGACAGATAGCCTAACTTAGCATAAACACTAGAAACAAAAAGCAATTGCTAACTCTGTCCAAACGTTAGAAAAATATTTTTGTGGATATCCTCTCTAGATATACCAGGACTAGTTTGTTATAGCGCTGTGAGCGGTAAGGTGATAGCTAGTTAGCACTATTCATCCATCCATTATCCATAGTGCTTGACCTTTGAGGGTCACAGGGGGCTGGAGCCAATCCCAGCTGACATTGGGCTAGAGGCGAGGTTTACCCTCTAACCATAACACTAACGTGTCCTAGGTTTAATGTATTTACATTACGATTAACTACAGGTTAGCAGTGCAAAATTAGCATTATTCAAGTTTATCTCAACTCAGGAATTGTATTGGTCATCAATTCAAGAGTGATACACTGGTTGCTGCAATTCCACTGGAAATGTGGTATGACCATTAAAGGTGATTATTCTCAGCCAGAAATTGGGTAAAAAACAACAATTTGTTGTTCAAGATGAAATAGTTTGGTCCATTTCTGTGCAGTGTCGCCAACTATATCAAACACTTGCCAATTCACTGTGATAGTTGAAGCCAGCTGTTTTTATCACTCATCTCTCATCTCATTTTCATCCGCTTATCCGGGGTCGGGTCGCGGGGGGAGCAGCTCAATAGTTTTTATCACTATTTGAGTAAATTGTAATTTAAACATGTAAGTATTTGTAGTCTGTAATCTTTAGAGGTGAAAGTTGGTGGTTGAAAGTGATAATTAATTTTAGATTACAGCTGGATTATTTCTGGATTATGTCACTTTAGAGGATGTGATTTCTACTATGGAAACAGGATTAAATTGTGTTTGATATTTTCAGATTATGTGGGAATTAAACTGGTAATCTGTCTGCTTCCTATTTGGCTGGGTATCAAACCTCTGTACGCTTTTGATGGTGATGGCAAAAGAATGAAGCAAGTATCAAGTTCTAAAACATGGTTATCTGTGCTGCGTTAGATTCCAAATCTTTGTAAACAGATTCAAACCATTTATATGAAATAATTAAGTCTTTGTTAACACAAGGCTGGTGTTCTTATTGTCAACAAAGCTGCCATAAAAATAATAACAATGAATAACAATTCATCAATTCACACTTTTTATATTGCAACCGGTTCCTACAGAAGACAAAACATTATCAATATAGGCTAAAGGGGAGGAAGTGAAGTTAAGTGAATTGATTGAGGACTATTTTTAGAGGTGGATTGATACTCAAAGTTAAGTATATGATCAGAATCATCCTTAAATTGAGAGACCTTTTTTACATTTGTCAGCATTAGATATTATTCGGTACAATGAAATAAGTCAGTTATCAGCAGAAATCTATTGAATACAAAGGAAATTTGTGCACATGCAACAGGAGGACAGCCATTGATTTTGAAACCTATTGACCTTGTGGCCAATGCATCTACTTACATCGACACAAAATCTACTGCACACATTTTACTCTGGAAGAAACCTATTGATTTCTAACACCCTGTGACTATGTGACCTGAGATTTTAGAATGACTCCTCGTCAGGACCTCTTAAGGCTTCTCCAGATGTAACATTTTTTGCCATCTCTTTAACTTATCTCTTTGCTGTTAAATCTTTAATGTTCCTCTTTTCGGTTCGGTCTGATGAAAGCGGAATTTCACACAGACCCTTATACAATGATTAAGTAAATGTGCCTGTTATGGTTTAAAGGAATGTGACGTGGTTATATCTAGAAGTGACTGAAATACAGGTCGTGCACTTAAATTAAATTCCTGTAGGCTCACAGAAGGTAGGGCTGCTGTTCAGAATGTCCTGTTACCAAGTGCCTCGGCTCTCTTATTTACAAGTTGTTGAGTATGTGAACCGTCTCTCACTAACTCACTCACTCACACACACACACACACACACACACACACACACACACACACACACACACACACACAGTGTTGATTAGCATCAGAGGATATATTGTTCTATACTTGACAACCTCTTGGTTAAACATGTTTAAACAAAGCTGACATTTATCTTTTATAACAAGGCGTGACTTCAATTTTGAAATCTGGATGTAATAAAATGTTATTAAACTGCTAACACAATTCTACCAGATATTCCTGGTAGGACTCTCATAAACATTTCTCATATTCTGCAGTTCAGATTATGTGAGAGAACAGAAACTCTCTAAGGTTTTATACTTTTGGGTTACAGCATATCACAGAGTCATCAAAGTGAGTGTTAATGTACTAACATGTGTGACAGGGGAAGTATTTCAATTGATTGACTGACTGAAAATGTATTATCAAATAATTTGTTGTTATTGCCTAAAATTACCAAACATTTCCTGTTTCCAGCTTGATGAATGTGAGGAGTTGAGGTTTTTTCTTTCTTATACATGTAGGTTTTGGTTTTGGACTGTTGTTCAAACAAAACAAGCAGTTTGAGATTTTGTCTAACATTGAGACAGGAAATGACCCATGGATTAATGTATAATCGCAAAATAATTATTGAGTAATAAAGCGTAAAAAAGTATCCTGTTAAAGTTATCTCCCTCCTCCGCTCCCTCACATCTTATGTCCTTATTTTTTTTATCATCCTATGTCTCATATTCCCTTGTACCCATGTCCACTGCACAGGGTGATAATGTGGTGTCTGCACTTCTGCCCCTCCACAGATTAACCATGCTTTTGTCGGGGGGGACAAAGACAAGCCCCTCCCTGCTGCTGAGCCGGGGCTTTCAGCATGGCCCCTTGCCAGGGGAGGCTTTAAAAGGGTGGGGGCGCGTGTCTACTCTCACTCTCACGGCAGGACATCCCAAGGGCATCAAAGCAAGGTGAGTCCCTGTCCTTTACCCGGAACAGGGCAGCTCAGGGCAGCATAGCCAGGGTACATCAGCCCCATAAATTCACATATACAAACAGCCCAACACCGACGGCCTTCACTGTACCTGGTGGGCCGGATAAATGGTGATGATGGAAAAGAAATGGTCAGAAAGTTAGATAAAGAGATAGAATTGGTGAAGCCTCTGGCTTCTTTGACCTTCTTCATATTTGTTACTTTAAATAGATGCTTTCAATTCAGGGATGATGCATTCAGGCTGATTCTAGTATTCAGGTCACTTTTTTTACTGCTGCTATTCAGCCTTAAAAAATAGTTTCTGATGCTATGCGTAGGTCATTTCACATGTTGTATAGCAGTCCAGGCTTGTTATTTTCACAGAATAACACTTTCAATAGTTGCTTCTGTCCGGTTTTTAGATTTGAGTGCAATTGGATTCTTTGTCAGCCAAACTTTTGTGTATAGGCTTTTTCAGAAATAAGTGCATGTTAACAGACCTCTCAGACAGTGTTTGCACAGGCTGTGCCCTCTAGTCATTGGGATTTCTGGAAGTGCACTATGTCCCTTTCAACAATCTTACATTTGTCTTTATTTCCTTGTTCCAGACAAGATGACTCACCATTGCACCAAGTTCTCCGGCCACTGGAAGGTGAGTCTGCAGACGGAGGAACAGATTCATACATCACCTCAATAGAGGTCCTTTCAACCTACATGTTTTCCCCGGGATGCCACCGACTGCTTCTAAATGTCTCGGATGAAAAGACACACAATTTATCACCAGCTCCTTGAGGGGAGCTACCATTTCTTTCCAAGCAGGGATCTGAATATATGTAGACTAGAAACTAGAAATACAATATATCATATAAATGTACCTTTAACTGTCTCTATCATGATTTTAAATGCATCCCATTTGGTGCATTTAACAAACAAACCTAACATAATTTTAAGCTTCTAAAAGTTGCTGTTGAGTTTGTTTCCTACACAATAAGCTATCTCTTTGTGTTTTAATGTGCTGATGCATCCATACTCATTCATCATATATCAGCTGCCTTAACATCTCCTGATTTGTCCCCGTCAGATCATTGTCTTCGACGAGGAGTGCTTCCAGGGCCGTCGCCATGAGTTCACCTCCGAGTGCTGCAACGTGATGGAGTTTGGCTTTGAGACCGTGCGCTCCCTCAGAGTGGAGAGTGGAGCGTGAGTAAAAAGATATTCACATTCTGAAAAAAAGCTTTTAGATTTGAAGAGAGGAGCAGGAGAATGCCACACTGCAGCTGTCATAAAACTGAAATGAGAAGGTAATAATTCTGAACTTTTTCTCCCCCAGCTGGGTGGGTTATGAGCACGCCTCCTACCAGGGACAGCAGTTTGTCCTGGAGAGGGGAGAGTACCCCCAGTGTGATGCTTTCGGCGGTAGCAATGCCTATCACATTGAGAGACTGACCTCCTTCAGACCAATTGCCTGTGCTGTAAGTTCAGGAGTTGTTTTCTCCCCCTTCCATTTCACTCAGAAATGTCAACATATCTACCGTGTCTGTGAAACCTTTGTGTTTGTCAGATGGTTGCGTTAGACTTGACTGACTGGAAAAACATCTTTTATGCTTTGTTGTTCTCTCTTTTGCCCTCCAGAACCACAGAGAGTGTCGTATGACTATCTACGAGCGTGAGAACTTCCTGGGCCGCAAGGGTGAGCTTAGCGACGATTACCCCTCCCTCCAGGCCATGGGCTGGTGCAACAACGAAGTTGGCTCTCTCAGGATCCAGTCTGGAGCGTGAGTGTCCTCCAGCTGCCACATAACTCCTCCTACATTTCACCTTTTTTTTTATTTCATACTTCACCATTAAATTGTATTTTTTCAGCCTCTTTAGCAGTTCGGAAAAAATATTCTCACAACAGTCTACTTTTGCAGCATTTCATGTGCGTTGTTCTTTCTCAACAGATTTGTGTGCTACCAGTACCCTGGCTATCGTGGATACCAGTATATCATGGAGTGTGATCGTCACTGTGGGGAGTACAAACACTTCAGGGAGTTTGGCTCCCACTGCCAGACCCCTCAGATCCAGTCCATCCGCCGCATTCAGCAGTAACAACTTACTCCAAACTCCCCAGACCCCCCCTTCCCATCTGACCCTTCACCTTTTACCCCTGCTGCTACCTAGTGCTGAATAAAATGTATTTCTTAAACCCTACTGGCTTCCCCCTATGTATTTGCTTATCATCTGATGGATGAATGGATGGATGGATACATGGATTTATAGGTAAATTAGGTAGATAAACCCAAAAGTTCAGTGAGAGTTTTGATAAACGGGATAATCCAAAATTACTCTGTGTGGCATGTTGGCATGTACATGCAAAATACAATCAGCGTACGTAATCACATTGTTCCAGATCCAAATGTCTGGTCCAAAAGAAAAAGGAAATAAAATAAGCTCCGGCAAAAATAAGCTGTTTTCATCCAATAACAATGTCAACAGCCACTTCTCTAGCGAAACAAGTACCTTTTTACTTTTGATAGTATATTTTGTTATTAATATTGTTAAAAATATAATACTAATATAAACTAAAAATACAGATATTGTATGAAAAATGTAAAGGAAAGTAAACATCTTTGGGTTTTGGGCTGTTGATTTAAAAGAACATCTGTGGACGGTAAAAATTGCCAAATGTTGCAGTTTTTTTGCGGGACTGAACAGTCGTAAACATCACTTCATACTTCAACTGTTCTGACCTACAAAATGACTACAGATGCTAATTATCTACAAGCTACAATTTGGTACTTTAGCTTCATGTTTGAACTGGAGACCAGCCCTTATAATAAATACAATAATAATAATAGGTGTGGTAAATTCTGCAGATATTTCATGTCTTATTGTATTTTTGTCCTAAGATTAATTTTAAGTGAATCTAGTAATAATCTGGTAAACAAAAACCCAGAACTAAAAAAAAAGTTTTTACTTTATGTCACATTATCATATTTATTGGCATTTTCACACACATTAGTGAATTTGAAAATGATAAATAATGCAAAAGCTTTGATGCAAATTATAAAGTAAAAACCTCCCAAACGATCTTAAACTTTTTTGTTGAAGGACCAAATTTAGCCCAGAGGCCTGTTTGCCCCCCACAGCCACATGTGCAGGCCTGTGCACTGCAGTGCATGAGGAGCAGTACCGCTGATGGCCAGGAAGCGGCGCTGCGCTTCCATCAGACACTACAAAGTCGGTTCACCGGAGCATCAACAGAAAACCACTGACAAAGCGGTACCATGCATTATGAGAGGCCGCTGCTGCTGCGTGACCACTCAGATGCAATGTGAACAGCGACCTATGTGCCACAGGCTTGGGGCGGAGGGACATTATTATTAAAGCCTGTTTGTATGCGAGGCTGTAGCACTTATCCAATTCAAATCTTTAAAAGCGCCCCCTCCATCATCCGTGAAATATCCTGTAAACAGATGCTTTTCCCAGTGAAACGCTCAGTCATAAATCTCCACTGACAAATATGCTCCAAATATGGACAATCCTGGAGATGAAGCTGCGATCACAGCAATAACTGCGCAAGAGTCACGTGTGTGGTTTGGTTGACGATGCTGTTTTGACACAAACGTAAAAAAATAAATAAAGACTTAAAAAACAATGTTATTTCCCCCCTCTGTCGACACCCAGTGTGGCCCAGGCCCAGTGCACGCTGAGCCGCTCCGTGTTTTACAAGCCTCTCCCCGCCGCAGTGGGAGGAAGTTGAACCACAGAGCAGTGCCACTGTGCTAATAGAAAAAACACAGGACAAATAACCCAGGCTGTGGGTTCACTGACACATGTGCCACACCGGGGCAGGGGAACCAGCAGCTTGATCGGCTGCGGCGGACAGAGACGTTCGGCACTCACGACCGACGGACGGACAGCTACTTGGCCGAGCGTGGACTTCCCCAGCACGGAGAGCCTGGTTGGCCAGGACCCAATCGACTCGTATCGTGCCGGAGATCTGCGCCTCTGACGGGAGCGACGGTGGACTCTGTCGGGCGCCTCTGTGTTGCCAACCCGAGGCCTGGAGTATCACCTGATCCTCGACAAGTTTACAGCGCCGGGGCAAAGTTCTCGGTCTACGGGCAGCGCAGCCACCGCTGCTCCAGCGGAGCACCATCTCCAAGCAGCTCTCCCTCCCCCTCCTCCGCCCCTTCCTCCACGGCCAGCTACCAGCGTCACTATCGGCGCACAGTCAGTAGCTCTGTGCTGGGTCTCCAGGTGAGGAGGGTCCCCCCCAATGCTCGGGGTAACACAACAAGCTGCCATGGATTATTCTGTGCCATCGTGTTGTTTTGGACTCGAGTGAACCCTCGATGACTGTTCTTTCCGGGGACGCTGCAAGACTTCCCCAATCCCCGCAGCGGTTAGCTTGTCAAGCACATCGCTGCCTGAAGCCGAGGCAGTTCTAGCCGTTGGTGCCAGCTGCTCACCGCGTTTGCTGCTGACAACCGGGACATTTAACGTGTCCGCCGAGCTGGAGGAACCCAACCTGGGTGCATAGTGAGATTCACCTCCATACATGCTGCTCGGTAGTTAGCCTACTGGTTAGCAGGTATCGGTTTTTTGCTAGCTAGCGCGGAAGCTAACTAGCAGACGAACCCAAATATCGACATTGCAAGCGGGCTAAAGCGAGCTAGCTCTCTGGCGTTGAGGATTTGGCAGGGGGTTAGTTGATGACGCCCACCTGTTTGGGCTGGATTGGGTGCTAAACCCCTATGAGTGTCTAAACGCGTCTTTCTCGGGCGACATTTTTAGTGCATGTGTGTGTGTGTGAGCGGCAGACAGAGAGAGATTGATGAGGTGATAAGCAGGAACATTGCAGCCTACACAGGAAGCCAGCAACAACGACGGCAACACAAACACGACCGCGGTGTGTGGAGTCTTTCTTGCGGGGGGATGTAGACCCAGAGTCCCGACCCATTTCCAACCTGTGGTTATAGTTGTGCCAAAACGCGCCTGAGAGACTTGCGTGTTTTCTTGTTTGTATGTGCGCACAAGCCGAGATACATCCAGGACCTCGGCGGTGGACACTTCAACCTGTCGTCCACTGTCCCCCCCCACCTGAGCCCCCTTCATTTTGCCACCTCTCTGAGACCAAGAGAAAAGACCCGACCACACGTGTTGTTCTAACCAACGTAAGACAGCTTTTTGTTGGTTTCCAGACACGGAAGGAGCTAAGTGTTTTTTTTTCCTCTGTCGGCGTGTGTTTACACTTTAAGGGAAAATCCCAGAAAACACATGCTGCACTGGGGACAGACCCGCCGTGTGGACACATTTCCGTGAGGAGGACCAGAGGAGTCCCCAGTGACCCGTGGGATCTGACAGCTGTCCCCAGAGCCGACATCTGGTGCACCTTCCCCTCGCTGCGAGGCAGATTACTAAAAAGCGAGGAGGAGCTGGCCTCACATACAGATCTCATCAGCTTTTCCTTGCATTGTTTGCCACCCCCCAGAAGCCCGCATGCATTTTTTGACTCCCATTCTGCACTAAATGGGATTACAAGAAAGGTGATCAGGCGGGCCCCGTGACTGTCGTTTCTCACCTAACCTGTCACCCAATGTCTCTCTCCCTGAATTTCCCCTTTTCTTTTGCAACGATGGCAGTTTGAGGCGAGGTGAACACACCGCAGCCGGAGACAGCGACGCGGTTCCAGTCGATTGTCCGCCCCGCCGTCACGCACCTCGGCCCTTGATGTTGGTCACATCTGGCGCCGGACCCAATTTTGTTATTCCCTGATACCAAACCCATCCGCATCTCCGGTTCTTGTATCAGCTGTGGTCGTACCAGGGTCGAAAGATGGCGGACCTCGAAGCGGTACTCGCCGATGTCAGTTATTTGATGGCGATGGAGAAGAGCAAGTCTACACCGGCGGCCCGGGCGAGCAAGAAGATCATCCTGCCCGAGCCCAGGTAAGCACATTTACCAAGAGCTGTGGTGCTGCGGCCCGGGCTTGTGTTTGTTTGCTTGTCAGATTGATGGATCTCTGTTGTGTGTGCACGCTATGCAGCCATGTAGGGAGATGGAGTCTCGCTTCCTCTCAAACCTGTGACTTAAAGTGAAATAAGACCGTGGAGCTTTACAATGTCACCAAGACACCCACGCAGCGGTTCAATCAGCACGTCATCTCCAACATATACTTCTATACCGTAGCCAGAAGTTAGTCTTATGTTAACCTCTCGGGAATTCCAGTGTATCTTAATGGAGGCCGCTATAACAGGTCGTGATGCAGCCACACACACACAATCTCTGTGATGGTATTTTTTCAAACACTACCATCACGTGTTGATTATTTCCAATCCCTGATATCCTGGTGCACAAGTGTCCTGTCAAACGTCCCTCAGCTGCTGCCAGCCCTGCTAGACTGACAGTCTGATCACAGATGAGTCTGGTGTAGCATGTGCCACATACTTGAGACTGCTCAGTCTCATCTGTGGTGCTGTGTACCTTCCCAGCCCTTTGGTGCAGTTTCACTATCAGCATATGCAGCTCTTGATCCGGAAACCCCAGCTCACTTGTGCTGTCTGCAGGCGCCCAGTGCGACCAGGCCATCAGAGCAGACTACAGCTAAAATCGGCTATACATAATACACCCCCCACCAACCGCAACTCATCCCTCCACCAGCTACATGATCGTTTTGTCTCTGCTACTGCAGCTTGTCAGGGGCTTGAAGATGTCCCTATAGGCCAGGTTGTAGGCTTGTGGCACGCAAGTTGCTGGAAGGGGAGGTGTTCACATGTGGGACATTGTAAGTTATGGCACTTGCACTGCGCACATATGCAAATATAGTGGCTGTACACTGTGAATTTACAGGTTAGATGCAGTTTCTATTCAAAGCTGATCTTTGGAGGTCAGCTATTTCAGTCCTTAATGACTTGTCTCGGCAGATCAGGCGAAAGCAATGATCCTGACAGGGACAGACACAGTACTGAATACATAGCCTGTTGATTTTTTCCCAACTGAAATGGGTTAGTATTCTTTAAATGTGCCAGTCCATATCAATTGTCGGAGTCAAAGATATGATACAATCTGTCACCCTCTACCACTCATCTATACATTAATGTTTCATAAAAAACTGGAAAGCCCTGCTTACTTGGCAGGGTTTCTAATGAATTCTCTCTTCTGGCAATTGAGATATATCTTAAACATCAATACTGAGAAAGGTTAACACCAAACTGCTCACTCTGGGACATGATGGTTTTATTACTGATACATGTATGACTCGTTATCTGTTAAAAAATATTTCTCAACATGACTTTCCCCCGTTACATTACTGCCAACCTTATTTGAGTTGTTGCAAGTTGATAAATGTTGGATTCTCTCCTTCAGGTTTGGATTGGTTTCAGCTCATATCTGTATAATATTAAAATGAGCTTGCAGAACTCAAAGCTTTGCTGAAAAGAAACCAACCCATTACAGTGTACATTCTGTCACATTAAATATTTGTAAAAACAAAGTTGTGTTAATCTTGCATAACACCACAGTTGCAACACAGCGTTACAGTCACTGATGTTCCTGAAGTTTGCAGTAAATATGATCATGCCTGAGCGTTCAGCACAGACACAAAATTAAACAACCAAGTTCTAATGGGGATTTTTTTTGGCCCACCAGTGACAGTCAGGGTTGTACTGTTGTGTCTGGTTCATTGCTTTAAACAAATGGACTCTAAAGGATAACTACTATAGTTATTAATTTAGCTTTTTAAAGGAGAACTCCACTGATGCATGTTTTGAAATCACTAACCCCTGCACGCTTCAAAGTTTGCTTTAAGTCTCAGTTTCTCACTAATTCACAGCTGCACCTGCATGCTGGTCACTATATGGCATTTGGGGAAATGTGTAATATTCAGCTTTTTTTCTTAATGGTAATGATCTCTCTCCAGAAGAGCTCTGTGTCAGGAATTATCCCAGTTTAGCCAACACTTGAAGATGCACGGTCATTCATATACACTGGTCACGTGCATGCTGGTGTAAACCAGAAGCAGATTTTCCACCTGGAACTGGTTGCTTAGTTGCGGATTGATGAGACCCATTCAGGAAGCCAATGCGGGTGACTGAGTTTCCGTTTCTCCTTCTCCAGTCTAAAACACATCCCCCAGAGTTTTCAAACTAAACTGGGGCAAGAATAATTTCCAAAGTTCTCGGTTTTAGGTGTCTGAACAGTCTGGAGTAGTGCGGACACCAGGCATAATACATCTGGGGAAAAAACTATGTGGATGGAGCCTAGGAAATTACAGATTGTCACAATGTTCTATAAATGAAGAAGCATTCAAATCTAAGACCCTTATTTGATTGGATTATCTGGAGCAATTGTAGAAATTACTTTTATTAAATCTATAAATCTGTATGAAATCCAACTCCCTAGGTGACAGAAGACACCTTATTGATTGGCAGTTAGTTGTTGTGTGGATGTATAGAGTAGTGCTGTTGAAGGGCCACTTCTTCATATACACTGTTGAGTTGTTAGTATAAAGTTTAGGTTGTGTGTTTGTAGCCAGTGAGAAGGTTTTCAGGATCAGCTTGTCTGACAGTGTCACTGTGAACTTCTAATTGAGTTCATGGCTGCTCATGAGATGTTCAGTCTAGAATCCACATTGCAAAACATTGACGTGAGAAGTTAATCCAAGGATTGGCAACCGTGTGCCGCTGAGATTTAGGATGACACCAGATCATTTGACTGATTAGCACCTCATCAACCAGAGAATAAGAGGTAAACTGCGATACCTGCACACACTTAGTTTCTGTTGTTGTCTGCACCAGCCAGAGGTGTTTCTATATGAACCAAACCAGCAAGTGCACTGATTTTATGAATGTGTGTGTTTATCAAGAGGTTTCATGTTGACTTTATTATTTGCAGCAGCTGCAGAGATAAAAGCCTCAGCTAACAGACTTATAAAGGCATTAATAAACATGCAGTAATATGAAAACTTATCCAAAACATGTCAGTTAGGTCATTGTTATTATTATTACAATAAAGTGTCAGACATAACTGGATTAAATCGTATGTAAAATATTAGTGTGATAGAGACAACACAAGAGAGGAGTGAGAGGGAAAAGGGTGTATATGTATGGTTTTGGTGTAACTAGTTCCTAAAAATAGCAAAACTAAAGGGCTGTGGGGATTGTGTGATCACCTTCAGACGTTTATGTATGCACAGGCTTAGCAGTTGCAGTAAAGCATGTGTGAAGCATTCAGCTGCATGCATGTGGGGGGCAGTTAAATGTGGCACTTGGGAGATAGTGTGGTGCTGCCACATTCTCAGCAGGCCTAGGCAATGTCCTCTGGCAGAGAGGTGAGATTTTGACAGCAACACTGGAGGCAGTTGAGATGAGGGGTATGGGGTAGACCCAACCAAGTTATCCGGGAGGTGGAGATACAAGGAAACAATCAGACTCTGGTGGTTGTAGTAGTAAAGACTCAGAACTACAGGCTCTGAGCCAGAGTACGCCTTTGTGATATTGACCCTGTAAAAGGATCAGACGCCCTGTCACTACACCCTCCCTGCCCCCAGACAACGCCATGAAATCAAGAGCAGAATAGATGCTTTTAGCAGCCTTCTTATTTTTAGATTTTATCAGCTGGAGTTGGCTTAACTTGTTGGCTGTTTTATAGTGTCTGTGTTCTCTGCGGGGCGGTCACTTTATGTTTGAAATTCAAAATAAATTGAAACGTGGCAAAGAAAATAAACAACCAAACAATTTGACGTCTATGGCCCTGTTCAGACCTGGTTTTACATTAGTCTTCGGTGATCCAATCACACCTGGCATTATAATGCATCTCCACATGTGTCCTCTGTGACCATTTGTGTTGGATCACACTTCCTCACTCTATATGCAAATAAGCACATCTTTTCTGTTCACAATAAACCCAAACACAACTACGATTCTAAGATTAATGTGACAAGTGTGTTAAGCCAGTGGAGTTGTCCGGCTGACGGTGGCTGGTTAGAGCCCTGACGGCATGTGTGTACGGTCACATATGGTTATAATGAGCTTTCATAACAGCGCTAGCGTCCTAGCAACCATGCTAACTGCGGTGGTAACTGTGAAAGAACATGTTGTCACGACTTTCAAGGCAATCATGAGAACACCGACAGGTTAGAAGCAAATACTTGGTAGTAGTTAGTATCGGGAATCCCTGCTGACTGTTTGTGGAAGCAGGGGGGGAAGCTAGCTATCCCCGTGTAGCTTCAAGCTGTTGAATTAGCGACCCAGTTCGGAAACAAGGCGGGGAACCGCTGCGCTAAGAAGCGATAACATAAGCATTGTGACCCGCTGGGTGTCACTTTATTTTATTGAGTTACCGGGAGCAGGTAAATAATGAACGTGGACTTCTTCTGAGAACTCATGAGGTAGGCTTCTCTAAGCTCGTCTTCCGTTGCACCACCTACTGTTCTGGCACCCAATTGTTTTCAGCAACAGAGAACTATAAATCAAAAAGTGTCCGTCCGATCCGTCCGTCTGTAACGGACTCGGAGAAGCATACATTGGCCTTTACTCGTTATGAAGCTTTAAAATGAAGAAAATTTTAAAGCTCAAGTTCAAATAGTGAAAACAGAAATAGAAATTCAACATTTGATCGTTTGTGTAAATATTTTGGTGTCGGCGACAAATAAATTGATCAATCTGAAACACATAAAATGTAAAGATATTTTGGCTCATCATGAAACTTTAGCGGATCACTAAAATGTTAGTAGAGTAAGTAGTCCGTCAATATGGCCCAGAAAATATTTGCATTGAAAAAGCTAAAATAATATGGCTTTAGGCCCTCTCTCCCTGAGACACTTTTCTTTAACTCTTTAGTCTGTGCACCTTTCACTCAGAATCTGTTGCAGGTGCATGAATGCACTCCAGCTTCCGTCACAGATTGACTTGGTCGGTAAACGCTGCTGAGAAAGTGGAATTCGCCCTCAGAGTTCGCACAGTAGTTTGTGTCCTCCTAGTAGTTATACAGTTTTGTTTATGTCCCTCTTGGATCTGGCAGTGACTCAATTGTAAAGGGCTAATGGGCCCATTTGACCCCTCCAGGACAATTCTTCCTCAAACACTTAAAGGAGTGTTACACTCAGTCTTAGCAGACAATTTTCCAGTGCACCATTGTCTCTCCTGCTACTCATTATGGGTTTCTGAAAACTCATAGATCCTTTTTGTCTACAGTTTCAGTTAACTCCTCAGTATTTTAGTGAAGTGTTTGTCGATTTTTGTCCCCCCTGGCTCTACAGAACTCGGATCAGAAACTAGATTGAAGTGTCAGATTCAAGTTTTAAGGTATTAACTAGTGCTATCAGTTAAACGTGTTATTAACGACGTTAACGCAAACCCATTTTAACAACGTCAATTTTTTTCTTGCGAGATTAACGCAGAGCTGCCAACTCTCACACTTTTGCCGTGTGATCCACGCTTTTGCATGTTTTCACATGCACTCACACCACACATCCAATTTCTCACGCAAAAAAAAACGGATCTTTGAAAATAAAAACTATGACTAAATCTATTTTAACTTTCATTGATGAGTCGAGACGAAAATGTTGGTGGTTGACTAAGTCACAATATATTTTTTTAAACATCATCGTATCAGGCCGTCATGAAGTACCAGGAGCGTGCGTGTGTGCGTGTGTGTGTGTTTGCTCCCCGCCCCCTGCCCCCCGCCCCCGCTCATTCACTCAGAGAGACACAGTGAGATCAGAGCTCGTTCACGTGAAGCAGTCGCTCAGTGACTGACTGCTTCTTAACTATGGAAACAGTGAAAACACAGAGTTTCTCTGGTCTCAGCTGTTCAGAGATCAGCGCCTCAGCTTCATGATCAGAGCAGAAGCTGCAGTTGGTTTCTACCGAGCTTGACCGGTCCTGCTCTCGCTTTTTTGTTTCATTATTTCGACAACTAAAATATATATTTTTAAGCTATTAGGCTGCAGCTAGACGTTTTTATTTATTTCAAAATGGGGTACTTCTTATTTCATACATTTTCCACAAATATGGGGAGGACTCAAATAGCCCTACAAAGTTCTGTGTTTAATTTATTTCAAAGTAGGCCGACACTTGCCTGTGTATTTTGTTTGTCTGTTATTTTATTGCTTGTCTGTTTGAGTAGCTGGCTGAAAGCAAAGAAGTAGTAGGCTTACCTTTTATTGGTAACCTAACTGTTACGGTTCATTGTTTCTCAAATAAAAGGCCTGACTGCTATGTTCACAGCAAACTTGAAAAAATATAAGCCATGGTTTAACTGGACTATAGTCCTTGCTTACCTGAAATGTGCACTTTGTAATTTTATTTTGTACCGCCCTGTTTGGCCTATGTTGTTTTTCAATAAAATAAAACATTTGCGTAAAGCAAGCCAATCCACCTTTCCACGTTGATAAGAGCATTAAAAGAAAAACAAAAATTATAGAAAAACAAATAAACTAAGGTATATTTATGACATATATATGCGATTAATTGTGATTAATTATTTTAATCATTTGACAGCACTAGTATCAACCTGTGTTAAAGTGCACATGATTTTGTTGGAGATTGCACATCAGAGGGTCTTGTCAGATAACAATAACGGATCGAAATTACATTTCACCTTAAGAGGAAAAGCATAATGGAGAAGATTGCATTCGGATGGTGCTGTGGTGTTAAAACCACACAAGGTGCTAAATCCTCAAAGCAACATTGTCACCACTCCTACTTTTTAGCCAACACAGAGTTAACATTGTTTATCTAAGAGCTTCCGCTTTTTTTAGTACCAAAATGTTGTACTCTAACAGGGCATTGAGTTTTAACTGTTATAAAGTTATCTCAACTGAAAATAAAACTAATATATCAGAAACATTTTAGTTCTTAGTGAATTGAGGAGAAACTATTTCTTTGTCTTGTAGGCGGCTCCCTCAGAATCCTACACATGTTCCATTGGAACAGGAGCCAGAAAAACAGGTTCCAAAGTCTAACTATTCTTACTGGTAAAGAGAATAATAACATGCTTGAATGAGCTGAAATAGGTGTTGTTTCCCACTGCTCTGGATGTGTTTTTATCACATGGTATTATTAACTATATATATATAAATAAATAAAAAATGACAACTAGAGACCAATTTTTTTGAATTATCCGGTCAGGACATAGGCCATCAGCTATCATCTTGTGGTTCGCTATCATCACAGTTCAAGCACATGCCCACAGACCGAGCTATAGAAATGCCAGTGACATCCTGTTCATGTGTTAAATATTTACACATCTGCATACTTGCTGCAGCAAGGGTCACCGACACAAAGCTGTTACCATCGTTAGTAGTGGAGATCAGCACCTAATGGAAGCTGGGTGTTTGTTCATTTACACACATTGGCGCTGATGCTTTGAAACTTGGCTTTCTTCTTAAAGGAAGACTTAAAACGAAACTAATCAGAGGAGGATAAGAGAGACGTTATCAGTTCACCATGTTTGGATCCTCCACACAGTGTATATCCTGAGCTTTTACTGCTGCACTGACAGTGACTTAACTGAGTCCAGAGCACTGTGGTGCACATACACATAGAACAGGTGGGTTTCGAATCCGACTTTGCCCACCTAGTGCTCAGTGTTGTTGAGACTAGTGTCACTTAAGTTAATGTACGCTGAGATTACTTTTCCAGAGGCCTTGACTACACTGCCAACAATTTCATAATTATTATTACTATTATTATGTTATCAAAACAAGTGCTGTGTAAAGATCAATATTTTTTCAAATGCTTTGCAGAGTTGCAACTACCTGATATTTAATATATTCTGAATTATTTGTATCCCTGATTATTTTCTTGAATTTAGAACCCAAGTTCTAGTGTTCAAATCTGTGTTTCTTTTTGGCGTATTGACAGCCCAAAACTCAAAAAGATTAAATTCACTCTAGAGAATGTCTATAAATCAACCAATTATCACGTGTGTTTAGGGAGACACCTAAAAAGGTCAGATAACATTGGAAGGGTCTTGCTTTTGGTTTAAAAAAAAGGGCCACAGTAAGAGGGTAGACGAGGCTTTTAGTACCTTTTGGCTTATTATAATAGTGGAAGTTTGATTGGCAAGCGCATTCATTTTGAAAGAGGAACAGAGAACGTGGAGGCGACGCCAAAGCACCGCGCTAATCCCTATCGCGCCGGCGCTTGGCTGTTCACACCGGACACTGAAGCGACGCTCAACCGCTGGGCAGCGCTAATAATATCACCCGTTGATCCAGTAGTATAAAAGCATATACTTACTTGTTGCTCCAACATTAAGCAACAGCGTCCCAACATTTGTCTTTCTTCATGTTCCGAGGATCATACAACTCACTGTACTTCTCCACTTCAATTATTAATTTAATGTCATCTATGTTGAAGAACTTCGCTGTTTGCTCCGTTAAATGTCGGGTGTCGGGGGTAAATTACGTATTCTCCACTCAAGCCTATGTGGAGAATACGTAACCCCCTCTCTCTCTCTTTTTATCTGTATCACTGCTTGTGTGGCTGTAGTGGATGGGCAGAGGGGCACATTTGGTCAAATTAAAACTCCAGGACAACAGAAGGGGACTTCAAAGTATGGGGTGCATACTTGATCATTTATATCATATAAAATATGTCATCAATATAGTTTAAGATCATTTTTCAGTGTGTTTCCTGGTGCGATACACTCGCGGCAAGCGCAAAAAATAGACTCGACGCCGAAACGATCGCTGCACGGCGCGAGGCAGCCGTGGCGCAGTGCTGTGCTTCAGCCTCCGGTGTGACCCGCACAAAGTTTTAACATGGGAGTAGATGGGAGCCAGCTGTTATTTAAGGCTTGGCGCTGTGCTGAAGCGTCGCTTCGGCATCGCCTCAGCGTCCGGTGTGAACCTGGCGTTAGTAAATAACTCACAATGCGTTGCTTAACATACATCACATACTACGTTGCTCTGATTGGTTGTAGGTCTATCCAATTAAGCGAAGAGGAATTTTATTTCCTGGTCAGTTGAAACACACCCCATAATCACAGCCCAATGGAGCGGTCTCAGACTCACATTCTGACTAGAATTGTGAGTCTGACAACTTCAGGCTAATAGGACTATGGAAAGCAGCATATTTTCAAAACCAGGAATTATCCATTTTCGATATTGTGAAGTACAAAACAACATCAGAGATATCTCACAGATTCTTTAGTCATACCAGAAGGACAGAAGTGTTCAGTTTTCTTCTGAAAAGGTGAGGAATCACCAGAACCAACATGAATCAAAATGTCTGTTTAGTTGATCAATGTATGGTGATATTAGTTTAGGGTGAGGGTAGCTTGCAGAGGGGCGCTACCTTCTTTGGTGATATGTTATCAATAGACTGGAAACAGGGTTGGGGAACAGGACATAGAAATCAGGACTAAGCTGAAAAGAATAACTGGAGCTCTCTGCAGTTAACCGTGTTGCACCGAGTCCACAATGCTAGAACATAGCATCGCACAACCCGTTGGTGAATGTAACATTTTAAATATTTGGATAATTTCATAAGCCACTTTGCACTGTGTTGATTATTGTTTAATCTCGCCCATCTTTCTGTGAGACTCCAGGCTGATTCATAATGTAGCAAATACATACAAGCAAAATTCAGACTCTTGTGACAAGTCCACCACTCATAAGCTGTCAGCATCACGGCAATGCCCTGTGGATAATATTGCCTTATTTACCACTATATCCCAGCAGTCATCCTGTCACTCACACTGCATTGTCACAGCAGGAGCCCCTTTGTTTCTGTTCTGCTGCGGTCATCTGCTCCCGTAAGCTGATGGTGGTGTGTAATGCTGGTGTTGTTACGGACTAAGGTTTGCTTTGGTGAAGAGCAAGGACACATCAAGGTCTTTTAGTCTTTCACAGTAACACGATTGTTGTATTTTTGAATGAGAAGTGGTTATATTAGGATGATGATAGAACTCTAAACCTGTTTTTCGGAAATAATCTCTGGAAGATGTCTGGAGAATTGGGTCCGGACTTTCTACGCAATTTGCCTCTCATACATGCCCGCAGCTTTAAGGTGAGGAGTGGTGCAACAGGCAGGAGCAGGACAATCTATTTACTCTTCTGCGTAGATCACATGTTTTTGTTTAAAGCACATCGACACCAGTGTCAGGCCTGAGCACCAAAGCTCTCTTTAATCATCGTTGTCTTCTACATGAATCAATGTCACTGCTTTTTCTTCTTGAGACATTTTCGTTTTTACGCTTTTTGATTCTGTCGCACGTTAGAAACATCACCACTCGTTTGTGGTGAATCCTGCGCAGGATCTCCTGCTGTGTTCTTGCATCGGCTCTTCCTGACTTTCTGCAGTCTTTATTTTACAAGGGTACTGGCTGAATAGAGTCCGCGGAAATTTGAGTGTTCTCTAGTAGATGATTTAAAAATAGTTTTAGGGAAGCTGTTTTTTTAATCACAAACATCATCAACATCTGTACGACAAACATGATTTAGGTTCGGCAGATATCCTCTATTCACCTAACCTCAAAAACCATACATTTTGCCTCTCATGACACGTAATCTTTGCCTAATAAAGCACGACTTCAACAGTAAATATTAGCAGTAAGTGGTGAGGTTTCATTTAAATCATCCACAGTCTGCCGTGAATGATTCAGTGAAGCAAACAAAAGGGCCTCTGCTAACTAAAAGAGGAAGTGTTTACTTCCTTGGTTCTTGTTCCTGTAACTGCAGAAATGTCTCATCTACTGTTCATTCCACCTCCCATAGAAGTCAGCATGCATGGGGACAGGTTAGGGTTGCCTTCACAAAACCAACTGCAGTAAGAGCATTGGTCTGATGCTCATTCCTTATATTATAAAGCAAATAGAAGAAAATATGTTACCCACAGTTTACAGACTTCTGTTTTAAAGAAACACATTGCAAGATTCGTTCTTGGCTGTACTTGGCCTCCCCCTACAGATTAGATGCCTAATTCACTGTCATAAATTAGAATTGCGGTCTGAGCCTCACCATGCACACAGCTTTTGCATTTTTGACAAGCTGATAGAGAACTGCTCTCAACTCGAAGTAGAACATTAGCATAAAAGTTAACAATCCAACACAGCAAACTAGGTGTTGATGTAGTTATCAGTGTCTGAGCAAGTTTGTATTAAATCACATTGAAGGGTTTGGCTATCTTGACCGCTAAACCTTATCGTGATGGGATTACATGGCTTCTGATTATTTAATAGAGTCGACTTCACCTACACAGCCCAATGTCAAGCAAGCACAACAGCACAAGACATAGCAAACAAGCTAAAGTTACTGTCCTGCATCCTTTAGCCTCTAGAACATGATAAAATATTGTCCAGTGATCACTCTTATACTCTCTAATTTGTTTTGTCTGACAATGTCCTCTTTGGTTTCTTCAGGGGCTCTGCCAAGGTGGCCAAACTGCAGTAGTAACAAGCTTGGTGTCTATTATTGCTAGCTGCAGCTCAGATTGTTGCAGTGACATGGGTCGTAGAGCAGGTTCCAGCACAGTTCAGTTGTATAGTGCATTTCCAGAAATCCAGGGAGAACTGTGGCAATGACTTGGGCTGGCTGTGGCTGAGGGGCTGAGCAGGAGTCCTCCAACCAAAAGGTCGGTGGCTTTATCCCAGTCTTCCCCATCTGCAGTCCGAAATGTCCTTGGGCAAGATACTGAACCCCAAATGGTCCTTAGAAAAGCGCACACTAGAGATGCACTGTATGAATGGGTGAATGGCAAACATGTAAAGTAAAGCGCTTTGATGTGTCATCAAGACCAGAAAGTGCTATATAAGTACAGACCATTTACCGTTGTGCATTGTCCCACTTCTAAGCCTGTGTATCATCAAAATTGTTTGGAAGTTTTACCTATGAAACAATCCTTGTTTTGTTACCTAGACTTTTGATATAGATCATTCATAATTTGTCGACTGACTTTTCACATCGATAAATGGTAAATGGAAGGGCTGCTCGGTTATGGAAAAAATCATATTCACGATTATTTTGGACAATATCGAAATCACCATTATTCAAACCATTATTAATATGTGCCCTTGTTCTTTAAATTATTGTAACCGGAAGTACCAGTCACTTCCGGCGGGGGCTATGAGGGGCTATGAGGAAAATCATCATTTACCCCCGAACCCGGCATTGAACGGGTTAGATACAACAACAAGCGGAGAATTGCGGGCAGACCGGCGCTGAGAAATGTGGGTCCGGTGTGAACAGCCAGGCGGCTGTGCACTAGAGAATGGGCGGTGCTGCTCCTCGTCTGATCCTTCGAATCCGAAGTGTTCCCATACAAGAGAACCCTTTCTACCCTTTTTGTCGCTCGAACGGGGCTGCCCTCCCTCTGCCATTTTCCACTTGCGCTGTTTTTTAAAACCGCCGGTCACCATACACACAAATGGCGTCCTTCACTTTACAGCTGCTTGAGAGTGAGTGCCAACCTTTAAAAAAAAAAAAGTAGTTTGGAGATCGTTTGACCCCATAATCTTCAGGTTGGAGGACGACAGTTGTAGCCCTCAGCCACAGCCTGCAGTAAATAGATAATCCCGAGACGCAAAATATTTCCATCTCACGCTTTGGTAGATCAAAATGCTCAGTATGGGTTGCTGATCAGCTCATTATGAGGCGTGCAGAACAGAGAGTAGTTTTATGACACATTAAAGACTGTTGAAGTCCATTGAGACCCATTGTTTTTATAACTGAGCAACTGCACAAAGAGAAATTCCATTTGAATTTCAAAATGCTCAGTATTGGCCACTGATGGATCATAAGGGTGTTGTTATGACTTGTGCTGCTTTGGAGTTAAGAACATTTGTGCATTAAAGCCTCATGCCGTAGTGTAAGAAGTTCTCTTTCACACACTCAAGACGGCATCAGTGCTCAGTGAAGTTGCTAACATCTTTTTCAGTAGATACCTCTCTGCTTTCATTTGCGCTTAATTTGGACTTAACCTAGTAAAGTTATATGGCTCCTGTTGCAACGATAAACAATAGTACCTAGCCACGCGGGCATATGGACATGGGAGTGAGATCTATCAAAATGTAAATACTGGAAATAAAATGGCGTAGCCACAAGAAGCCAGGGCTGCTTTTTGCTTGCACATATTCAGTGTGATCCTGCAGAGGTGTTTGTAGGTGAACCCTGGGCACCCACCACTCATGTATACTGGGTCCTGGTGTGGTGTTAATGAGCCCATGGAGGGGGTGCTAATTGATTCATTCTCCCCACTCTCATTAACACCTGTTCCCAGGGTAGCATGTATCTCTCCAGGTTCCCCACAGCCTCCCATGTGTCATCCTCTTTCCTTGACACAATTGGACTCTGTCAGGGGACAGGTGGCAGGGCGAGTCCTAAACCGAGGCCAGGATCACACACTCAGGAGGTGGAGGAGGACGGGACTGGCCTCTGACATTTTTTTTAGATTTGCTAATTGTACCTGACTTCATGTGAGCTGTTGATTATGGTGTGTATTAATCCATGTCTCTCTCCCCACACCCACCAATCTGTGTACACAGTATTCGCAGTGTGATGCAGAAGTACCTGGAGGAGAGAGATGAACTGACATTTGACAAAATCTTCAACCAGAAAATTGGTAAGTGTCAACATTTCTTTTATAACATTAAAGGATTTAAGGAAATGCTGTAGAAATCTGCCCAGGTGTCCTTCTTGCATTTTCCAGGGCTGTAGTGTTTGAGAGTAAAGCAAGTTCGATATCTGTGTTCTACAGTTAATTCTAATGTAGTAATAACATTATTGCTGATATTAATATTTTAAGTATCATCCAACTTTTTTCTTTTTTGACTAGGGATTATATTTCCCAATACAGATTGGGAAATATAATGAGTATTCATAACATAAAAGTCTAAGGAATGTGTGTTGGAAAAATATATAACAGTTACTCATTTTCTAAATGACCTGAAACTGTACCAATTTCCGTCTTACTCCTCATCCAACACATGTACTGATTTATCTTAAACAAGCCAATATTTCTTGGTCTTGTTCTGGCTTTATTGATTTCTCTTATATTCTTTTAGATTTTAAATGTTCAAATACTTGATGGATTGTTTTGAAAGTCTGTGCACACATTCATTTGCAGCCTTGCAGAGCTGCTGCCATAGCTCTAGTCTTTTTAAATGTCAGTCATTTTCCAAATTGTATTATTTGTAACAAACTAGCAATAATTGTCAAAAGGCTGAACTGAAACATGGTTGATGTTTGATTATGTGCTCTATGCACGCTTTTTTTGTAGATAAACATCCAAGATCTGAATCACGCCCCTCAATTGTTGCATCAAATAGTCTGTTAAATAGATAAACAGTCTTTAACTTTCTCATGTGTCAGACTTATAATCAGCGTTTTGTATCTTCTGCTGTTCATGTCATCTGTAGGCTGTTGCTGCCACCAATAATTCAGTCAGTGCACAAAAGAGTGAATGTCTCAACTAGGATACTATTTGTTTTGCATTTTTTTGAATGAAAGCATAATCCAAATGAGTAAAAAAGTATCTTCTGATATGATACTGTTCTCTTCAGTCCCAGAATCAAGTGCTATGTGGTTTTGTAAATGCCAGTATTGCTGCTAAATGGAACCTGAACTGTGCAAATACAGTGCAACGTTGTCTATTGCTGTTAGCTCTGCCACATTGATCGCTTGTTGTCAGAGGTTCGGTGTTAACTCTGTTGCTATTTGTCTCAGTGGGATTATTCCCATGCTGCTGGTCCTGCCATCTATACCCACAAAGCCAACTGGACAAAAGCCTTCATCCCAATCAGCCACTAAAGTTTTAACCAGACTCAGTATTTTCTTTATCTTTATTGTTGCTTCAGAGTCACAGACGACATTGGATGAAAAGTCTTTTCTCACTTTCTCCTGAATGTCAGGGTTTTTGAGCATCAGTATGGTGGTGGTTGCTCAGTAACCTTTCATACAGATACCTGCTGTTGCCTCTCCAGGCAGAGTCCTTGGCTGTGATCATGTGGCGGCTCTGTTTGTATTCCGTGTTAGCACTGTTGATGCAGCAGCTCTGTGCATCAGAGCTCAGAGCGTCATGTCTTCCTCCTGCCCTCCAGACGGTAACAGCGCCTCTGTGCCGACTCCTCCGAGTGTTTCCATTCTGAGCAGACAGGCTTTGTGCCAGAAGTTGGGGTGTACCAGGGGACCACAGCTGCCCTGCAGGCTTCTGCTTGGTTTACTTACTGTTCTAGTTATCAGGCCCCTTGTGAGAATAGGCCGCGTTAATTCCCCGCCTCCTCCTCTTTGTCTTCAGTCCTCCCGCTGTCACAGTCATTGCTCTCTATATTTTGTCTCTTTATGTTCAGTATCATCGCTTCCTTTCCTCTTTTCTACTTCTTTTTATGTGTGTGGATGTGCTATACATCATTACAACATGCATCATGCTACCCATCATTGTGAAACTAAATACTTAGTTTTCCATTAATATTGCAAAACTTGATGCCATATGATATATGTTCATTGTCCACAATACGTAGAGGACTAATCACACTATTCTTTTAATGTGTCATTTCTACAATGTTTGATCAAATCTGGAGCTATGGTGAGATGATTATTGACAAACAAATTATTAACGGTTTATGTTAGAAAAGATTAACCTGTTGTTTCCCCCAAGATTTTGGTTTTGCATACAATACAAAACATATTTAAATGAAATGCTGGATAATAATGCTTGTTATTGATTTATTTAGGAATTTTTTTTAAATTGCAGTATTTGGACCAAAGGGTCACTACAGCTTATGATTGGTGCATAGGGGAAATCACTAGAGCGACCCCTACTGATAGATGATCGATAAATCTGCACATCGTTGTTTGTAATAGTAGTAACAATTCAAGTATTGATTACTTGCCCTGAACTCATTTAAACATGGGTATAACTGCGGACATTGTGCTCTCTTGTGGAAGGCATCCACAGTGTTGCACTTAGTTGTTCATAGGACTAGGGCCACAAATATGTGTAACAAAGGAAAAAAAGAAAAGCAGAGATCAAATCCTGTATCTTCTCACCTTCGCACAGCTTTTCTCTGCGACCGCACCATTGCTTTGCTCTTCTGTTCTCCCTCCTCATCTAATATCACCTTCTGAGTGCCTGAGCAGGCCCCCGGGTTTCTGCTGGTCATTAGTCCAAGTCTCAGGTCTCATTAGCTTGTCTGCCTAGAAAACATTCATTACCAGACCAATCAGTGCACCCCTGCTCCTGGGACTGGGACATGGTAATCAAGAAACTGTTGTCTCCTTCCTAATTCCTGGGATAAAGTTTATTGTTATCCATTAATGTTTGATCAATAACAATAATGATTTTGCTCTGATCAATACATAGTGACCAAGGTATCTGTCACTTTTCCGTCAACATCCAGGCTGTGTTAGCTTTTGTATGGAGCATTCAACTCTGTGGTTGTCTGTACAGAATCAGAATTAATTTTATTGCCATGTATATTAGCACATACAGGAAATTGCCTTGGTCAATTTAAAATGAATTTCTATAAGTTTATGAGTTTATAAGGTGGTTTTAGCTTTCTGTTGTCTTTTTACTGTACAGACCTTTTTTTAAATTACACAAACATTGCTAATGAGGCATTTTCATCAATATTATGTATAAGAATTTGACAATTATTAATGACCATTGAATCTGAACTCTTCGGAGGAATCATTTTCTGATTAGTCTTTTGAGAGGCAACTAAGAAAGAAAACCCAGTCTATCATTGGCTAGTAAATAAAGAAAACAGATAGAATTGTCTGCACAATTCCAGAAAAATGTTGTGTCTTTATTGCCATGTCTTCTACTTGGTAAACCGGTGATGATGTTAACCTTTTAGCCTTTAGTCATACAGTGACTAGTCATCCTGAGCATATGTACCACTCTTTTAACTGGCCATTGTTTTTGAAGGACTAAGATAGCGAAGGATTTGTCTGCCAACTCACAGAGCTTCTGTTAATAAGCAAGCTTGCTCCAGCTATCATTGTACTTTTTGTTACTGTGACTGTTTTTTAAGTTGAGCTTTAACTGTTACATACACTGTGTATACTGTTTATTAACTATTTAATATGATCTACATTATTGCTTTAATTTCTTTAAATTCTGTCATTTGCTTAATTATTAATTAATAACCTCTATTTACATGTATTAATTACTTTCTCAGCTCCTGTGTAATTGTATTGTAATTAGGGCATTTTTTGGAAAGAAAGGGCCAGCAGCTGAATATTGCGACTCGAGCCTCCGTCCTGCTCTACTGGTTCGACGTGCTTTTCTCGCTTGGTCCATTAACGGAACAACAGAGAGAAATGAGTGAGCTTCCGACCACAGACAGTGTTGCATTAGCCAGTGCGGCTTCAAGAAATATTGTCGTTGGGCGGCGGAGAGAGCGACAGAGAGCCTGCATTCTGTACACATTTGAATGGCAATTTTGCATCTTAGTAAATACAGACAACTGTCGACCCATCTGATAACTGTTTTTAAGTGTAAAAACCACATGAACACAACCTGCCCATGCAACATTTTACAGACCGATCAACATTTCCAAATGGGACACAATAGGACAAAACTTAAAGTCTTACAGTTTGCCTTTCACACATGCACAACATGGCGGGAGGTTTTCTCCACAGACACATTAACAAAAGCAAAAAATCCTCTGTGTTATTAAGGCGAGTGGTGGAGCAGTCAGTTGCAGCAAAATGAAGCAGGATGTGACATATTAACTCTGCTGCCGGGATCACATGATCATGTTTATGGCACCTTATCAACACAAACTTTCTTGACATCTTCATCTCTGTTCACTGGCAGATATTAGTTGTCTTTAAGTTGTTTTCATTTTTGCGACAGCCGCGTTTTAGAATTGCCGTCATCATGCATGACTGAAAGAAGCTTTATGTTAAACTCTAAATTCCGCATTCAAATTGTTAAGTTTATGGTCATCTTTAGAGCTATTGTGGAATTTTAGTTCATATTGCATTTAAGTGGATATTGACCCGAGTCACAGATTATGTGCATTTCATACAGCTGGATCTGTACAGGGATATATGGGCTGATACAGCTCCTGTGGCTTTGTCTACATTATATCTCCGTCACGTTGAATCGGTTTCTGGACCTGTCATACACTGAGGATTTAGCTTCAGAAGTGGAAGTCAGTTTCAATAAACAGTTGACGAAGCTCAGCAATGTGTTTGCTCATAGCATGCTTTGTCCTTGAGCTCAACAGGCCTTGTAGACTGTCATGACAACCAAGGTCAGAAAGAAGTGCTGCTGGAATGATTATCTTCCTCAAAGGTAGAGAAAAAGTCTTTTGCATTTAGTCTTTTCTGCAAGTGTGTTAGTTGGAATGAATCAAGTCTGACAAATTTGCGCATAAACGGTTATTTGTTCCACTTCTAAATTTCCATCCAGAGAGTGCACTTCAGTGTCTTTGGCAATGAATTGTGCTGCTTGAGTGGCTGAGAGTCAGTGGCCTATTTTTTTAGATCTTTTCACAAAGCCGACGAAAGCTGTGTAGAGGAGATCCACCTGTCAGGCTATGAGTAGATTCCTCAGACAAAATCCCTTTCAGGTAGGATGACCATCAGGGATTCAGTTTTCTTTATTCGAATGAGTCACACTTTTCATCCTAACGCCTCAAAGCTGCACTAATCAATATGTTACATCAACAATGGATCATATAAAGTGAAAGAGATTACCCGTAGTGATAGACAAAGTGTTTTTACATCTTTCACCTTGTCTGCTGGATGTTTGAATAGTGTTAACCAACAAGTATGCCGTAGCCTTATCGGGGGTGGTAACATGTCACTGTTATGATTTGAGCTTGTTCCACTGCCCCCACTCGGGCCAAAAAAAAAGTCATGAATCATGCTTAAAACAGTAATGCACCACGACATTCACTTTTAAAGTGACCTGACTATAAGCAAAGTCATTTTATTTGTACTTCTGCCAAGGAGTGTATGTTTTCATTGTCAGGCAGAAGAGCTATGTCTCTAATTATGGTTCTGAGACCTCTGGTGATGACCACCACCTGATGTATTATGTGGGCTTTAATAATGCTGACCTGCATACCTTTATATTTTAAGTTGTCAATAAAAGAATTTACAATTTACAATTATGTTGATCGCTGGCAAGTGGCCTCGGCATAACCTTGATAAACCACTACAGTTTTTTCAGCTTTTTTTATAACTTGATTGTCCCTTAAATTGTTGAATGGGATTTTACAAAAGGTCAACTGAATATAACAAATTATTTCATTTCATTGTGATATTATTTGCAGATGCATGAAATCATTTTGAAATCATGTAAGGATCAAGTCATCAGGCCGGTTCTCGGTCAGACAGAGATAACAGTGGGTCATAGCAGGCATTCATTAAAAACTTTGTTCAGAAACAAGCGACCATTGTAAAAAAGGAAAATGTCGAAAAATGTGTTGGATGCATAGATGAGAGGGTCATTGATTAGCTCATTGAAACCAATGTCTTTTATCTTATCATCTCTGCCTCTCTCGCAAATCTCTTTCTCTGTTTCCGTTCTTCTTCATTCTTTCCTAGTTTCACCATCTCTTGTCTTTCTCTCACTCTGCCTTGGCATTCTCTCTCTCCATCTGTCAGACTTCTGGAATGGATGATGGAGAGTTGTGTGTTGCCTAGTAACTGTGGTTGCCATGGGAACCTGACCAGAACTGCTGCATTTGCTTGTCGACATGGAGAAATGAAATTGATTAAAGGAGGAATAAAATAGGTGATGAGAATCGGAGGGAGGAAATGGACAGGTTGTCTTTTAAGGGGGAGCGATAAATGGAAATCCTAAGGACCATCTCTCCTTTTTCCCTCAGAATGCAGTGTTTTCCAAGAGGCCAGGTTGTGTATGTCAACAGACTGCCCACGCCTCCAGTCCCTCTCACGTCTGTCCATTTATTCGTCCTAATGATTGACACCATCCTCACATCAGATCAATCTGATCGCAGTAGCAGTCACAGTGCAGTGATGAAACCATGATGTTTTATTTATTTTTATTATTAATCCCAACAAGTACTAAAATCAGAAGATCCTGTATTTTCACAAAACAGCAACTATACCTGTACTGCTGCAGTGTTTCTAAAGCGCTATTTACTCTGGCCGACAACATCCATTAATTTGATTAACATGTGGGTTTTGTCTTTAGCTTACAATTAATTTATATTCATGTAATCATAATAACAATCATAAACTTCGTTGTAGAACATCTGTCTTTCCCAAAGTACAGCCCATAAAGCTTTGTAAAATAAAAAAAGATCAGAGTTTAAACAACAAATACTTAAAATACACAGTGATGCAGTAGTGTCCATACCTGTAAGATATACAACACTGTTAGGTATTGTTGATTTTCTTTTCTGTAACATGTGTTACACCTCCAGGTTCTGTCACTGATGTGTTTTTGTCCGTTGATTATTTCTGAGACAGTTTATATACAACATGGCTGTGTTCCCATGCAGGTTTTAATGAAAAGAGAGATCATCAGCACAACTTTGTGCAAAGAAGTGCTGGGGGGGGCAGGGGCATGACATAGAATAACAGATGTCTGGAAGACACATCTCAGTCTCAAGACTACAGTCTATACCAAAACTTGTAAGATACCTCTCTTGTAAAAATATATAACAAACTGACTACAGTTTATAAACGATCGTGTCAAAGCAGACCTGGTGGAAATCAGATATGAGATTTGCTCAAACCCAAACTTCTGTCCTGCCAGTTCATTTCTGACTGAGGAAACACTGATAATATCGAGAACAACAGACCCAGAAGTAGCTGGATCTGTTGGTGAGATGGTTTTGTCAACTCAAAAATGGCCTGTTTCTGTCAATATTATAATAAATCATTGTTGATAAACTGACTGAAATTGATAGGTAATCTATTATTGAAGTAACTACCAGTTTTAGAGTATATTATTTATTGCAATGCACAAATGACTGCAGTCTAATTTGGCTCCAAAATGTGTGTTCTCACGATTAATTGATGCACATAAACAGTGAAGTTTTATGTCACTGAACATTGTTTACACTACCTCTTATAGTCGGTTTCTGTTTGCCCAAACTAATGCATGGTTGAGATCGGAAAGAAAACTATAAAGGATCACAATTACTTTTCGTCCTCAGGACACGATGGCATACTTCATAAGCTGGGTCACAAGGTTTATAGTAATAATACTGCTGAATCAAAACTCAACAAGGGTGACGGGAGGTGTGATGCACAACTTTTAGAACTATGACTCAAGATACACTTAGTCTGTAGAGTGTAAACACAAATTCAATAAATCATAATATTGATCACAACACACTAAGCAATACCTAAAGGTTAAGTGTGTAAGACTTAGATGAATGGGATCTATTGGCAGAAGCTGAATATAAAATAACCCGAGTGATGTTTTCACTAGTGCGTTTCATCTTTTTTACCCTAGAATGAGCCCTTTGAGGGTGTTCTCACCTCTCAGACTAAAATCTCCATGTGTCCATAATTTGATGCAAACTAGTTGCATTAGTTTCATGCAAGTGCAGCGTGTTCACATGATGAAAGCCCTGATCTTGTTTAGCATATTCAATTCAGCAGTCTTTGTAAACAGTCAAAGTTGTTCCAGGACGAGACATCCGCTTTGAAATTTGTTTTAAGTTTTGCAAACAGTCCCGGGGCGAAGGAGTTAGGAGCTGTCGGGAAAGCTTCGCACCTGCCTCATTAAAAGGACTTTCACTGTTTAGTTTCAGTCATTTTCTTTAGTTAAGGACTTCAAACCTGGACCGGTAATGCGATTGTAGAGTCATAAACAATGTAACTGGGAAATTAGCCTGCTACAGGTTCTCTGTCCTTTTAATTAGTGTTTGCTAATACCCTGGAACATGTGTTCCTGTTCTCCCGTGTGAAGTGCAGAAGCCTGGTCAACTGCAAACTGAACGTGATGTTTAATGTTAGTTTTACTTGTCTGAGACATCTGATATTGTCTGTCACACCGGGCTTACAGCGAAAATGATTAGTCATTGATTAGTTGAGTAGAATTCAGTCTGACTCAGTCTGTTTTCATTCTCAATCTATTCAAATTTAAAACTTTGCTCTACATTTGCAAAGTTGAGATGTTTTCTAGGATTTTTCATTCACTAAAGATTAAAAAAAAGTCTGCAGGTGAATTCGTATTGAAAATAATTGATGCTTTCAGCCCTTACATTAACATTTTTCCAAACATTATAACATTGTGTTTGCTTAGGCTAAATCTCTTCGGATAAATATTTGATGAGAATTTGTTTTTTACCTCAGCTCAGACCTCATGTTCAGGCTGTGGCAACAGGTTTTATCATTATTCAGAGATCTAGTTAGTCCAGCTCTTTAGTCAGCAGATAACAGACCTCGGGGAATACACATTTACTGTGAGCTTAATTTATATATGCTCTGGTTCTCAGGTATCAGCCCTCTGAACCCCAAGACGTTTCTGAGTGTTGTTTTTTCCCCTGTTGCATATTTACCGACAGTGGTTCGTTCACCTCTATGGAATCAGCATAAACATGGTACAAAGGAGATACCTCAAAAATATCTGTTATGTGACTGATGGTTTCACCTGACAACTTCCTGCAATTGATGAAATGTCCTAATTTTATGTCTGACAGAAGCAAAATGTTCTCCATTCATGAACCAGTAGAAGACCGAAATGTAGTTATGATTTGTATTTGTGATAAATGGTGCAGTTTTGGCTTCCAGCTAGTAGAATCCACACCTCTGCCATTGTCCGACAGTCCTCTTATGAAGCTACGGGATCCCAGTTTTTATTTGGATGTGCACCAAATTGCAGACACTCATAGATGCCAGTACCCTACACATGTCTGATGTTTTTCTCATCAAGAACCATGAATTATTCTCCAAGAAATTGACAAAAAAACATATAATCTTAAATAAAATGAAAAAACTGCCATGTATTCATCCATATCTGGGTCCAAAATTTTCATGGTAGACAAATAAATAAACACAGAGGGTGTGAACTTTCCTGGAACATGTAAAGCACTGCTGAGTGGCCAAATAAAGGCACACCTAAGTAGTCTAGCTCATTCCTAAAATAACAATATGTTTCTGGCTTAGATGAGCAATAACTACACTGTAAAGTAAATGATTCAGTCTTGAGGTTGAAAGGACAAAAGCAATGGCAAACAAGAATCCCCTGTATGTTTAAATTGTATATTGGGTTTATTTATGAAAGTGTGCTAGTGTTGTATCTGGAATCCACCCTATTTCAAGCTTGAATCAAATAGATTGTGGCGATTAGCCTCTTTCCACCTGGCAGTGTGGGTCTTCACCCTCTGCTCATGGGTTACTGCTGTAAGAGGGCAGAGCAAGAAAGCAGCGAGATTGGGAGAATACTTAACATTGTTTGCTTATCCTGATGTTGTGCTTGAATGAATATCCCTCACATTGTGCAGTACATGCACACACACTCCCACACAAACACACTGTGGTCGACTCGGTGCTGGCTCTTTTCCACCAGTAAAGGTCATTGTATGTATAATGCAACACAGGCAAGTTTCACATTAGCCTTGAATAAGATAAAATCTTATTTTCCCTCCTTTACATACATTTAATTGTAACAAAATGAACATTTTCATTTTCAAAGAACCTTTACAATTGTTGTGAATTCGAGTGAAAATGTATTACTGAAAGAAACAAGTAGGTTTAACGTGTCGACCACATTCTCATTTGTATTAGAGCTGATGTTGACTCAACATTTACATGTGGTACATCAGAGTAAATGAACCAGTGGTGAGAAAATGGTTTGGTGTGTACTTCCTGAAAGATCAAAATTAAGATCACATCGTGGGAGGAAATGAGAAGATCAAGCAAAGATCATTTGTGAAAGACTCATAAGTCTGATGGTGTGGACACATTTCTCTGAAAACATCTGAGGCTCGGGTTCCTTGTAAGATCTGCCGGTTTTGATTGTTATCTACTTTTCTACTGTCTGCTTAATTACTGACAGATTCTTGCCATTTTGATTTGGTTTAGAAACTATAAGGGACTGTTTATCCGACACAAAACAGATTCATAACAACACTTTCAGTATCAATGAGTCTGCGAATTCTAAAATATCCATCACAAATTCACAGAGGCTGAAGTGATTGTGTGAAGGTTTTTGTTGTATACGACTAACAATTAAATCTGCAGTTCTATGTCAAACTACAACAAAAGTGATTTAAAGGCTGAAATTATGCCATTGACAAAAATTATTTGATAGATAATCAAACTAGCAGTACGTTATGAGACTGAATGTCACAACTGTCGTTTATCCTGCCATTCAAGTAAAGGTTCAGCCTTCCTGCCCAACATCACTACCGATGCAGAGGTTGAAGCCTCTACATCGGTACCACTGCTGCATCAGAGCATTGTTCTCATTAAAGTATAGGAGGTGACTGTTCCATGTCAACCTTACACTCAGGCTACATACATAATCTCAGTCCATATACTAACACACTGAAACCACATATCAAATGACCATTCATGTACACTTGTCAATGTGCTTGTCAATACAAACATGAAGCAGATTGTCTACTATGCAGTTGGTTGCTTAGTTACAGAAAACATTACAAAAAAAGCAGCGATGGTGAAAAGTAAGAGTTGGGAAGTCTTTTCTTTGACAAAGGTAGAGCTGCTACAGTCGGTAAATGTTAGCAACACTTTGCATTCAGCACGTGACGTCACGTTTTGACTGGAATCTAATGTGGATAACTGCATCATCATTTCTGATAGCCAGACCCTAGACAGTATACAAAGATTAATGAAAGTGAAGCCAAAGGGCCTTCATTCAGGGTTGAATGTCATGATTGACAGATGAGACTGACTCGCGTGTGTGTGTCGGTGAGACTACACAGACTCTGGCTTCAAATGTCGTCTTCAGGACACGATGGCAGACTTCATAACCTGGATATTTAAGCTTAATTTCTTAAAAGTGGACCATTTGGGCCAGACTAGATTAATCCACGATTTAACACAAACTTCTTTGATTAATGATTTGTCTTGTTTTAAATAAAAATGCCAACATCCAAAGAAATGTGACCAAGTCAACATTTTGGCTGTAGTTTGAATTCCATCCTTTCTCCAGCAGTCATACCTGCTCCATGGTGAGGCCTAATGCTGCCTGCGATGATTGAAGACAGAGGCAGTTGTCCGAACCAGCCATTTCGCTATATTTAGGCATTTCAGGTGATCTCACTAATGAGACAAAGCTCAGAGGAACTCATGTCTGGTTTGAGCTAGGTGTGTGCGTGTCTGTCGTCTCTGGAAGAGACCATTTGTTGAATTAGCTGGGTAGTGTTGAAGTGTTCAGTGATTAAGGTTAATCCTTGAATCTCTGTGCTGTAAGATCTTTCGTTTCCCCCTCTGTCCCTCTCTTAATTCCTAGCTCACATGTTCTGTCCTTGCTGTTTGAAACCTGTGTGTGTGTTTTTTGGGAGGGGGGGGGATCTCAGTAGCACCCATTCTGCAAACAAGGATGCCCAGTGCACTCAACTGTGTACATATGTGTGGATGCATTTGAGCCCGTTGATTTGTATAAGCCTTTTAGTGTAGTTGGAGCGGAGGGGAAATGATGCATCAAGTCTGGAGTAGCGATAAAGCAGAGGGGAAGACGTGATAATTTACGATAGCAGGCGCAAGGCCCAAAACAAATAGCTTGTGCAACTTAAAACTGAATCAGTGAGCCGAGTAAAATTGAGGTAAAAGCCACTTCTTCAAAGCTAAGAGGCTGTATGTCATGTAATTCAACTATTATACATTCTCAGAGGGTTGCAGCGACTTTGTTTGCCTTGGCTGCAGAAAGAATCCGTTTTAGAACTTTTTTCCTTTCATACAAATAAAGAGTTTATTTTCTATATTTCTACATTTGCTCACATTTTAAAAGAAACTCTTAACGTGCTTCTGTTTCAATTTGCTTTAGATTAGGCATGCAAGCAGGGATTATTTCCATCATGTTGCAATAATCTTTGGATTAATCTATTAATTGTTTTGTTAGAAAACAGTAAGAACAGTCTGTAACAGTTCCATGAAGTCAGAGGGGGCGACACCTCAAGGTTTTTGGTTCTTTGAACTGCCCATATTATAAAACATACTGAACTTACCATCACATAAGACTGAGATAAAGAGTAAGTTTACATCTTTACCTCATTGACTATTAAAGTAACAATACTTGATCGCCTAATTGTGGCAGCACTTCTGTTGATACGGACTCGAACAGTCCTTCCATGTTAACCGTTTAAATGTTTCACATAGGTTAAAGTACATGCCGCTCAAAGCCTATTCATTTCTCTGTTGCTGTTATTAAGGCCTCAACGAACAGTTAGTTTAATTTCTGACAAATTTTGACTGATTAATAGTTAGGTCTCATTTTCGGTTTACTATTGAAAAGCAGGAAATTCTCACAATTTAGAAGCTTGTACAGTAACATTTTCAGCATTTTTCCCTGAAGCTTATTGATTATCAAAATACCTGCAGATTGCTTTTTTGTCAATCAACAGCAAGTATCACCTTTTGTAATGATTACCTTGTTAGTGTTAGCTAAGTTATGTCAATGAATTGAGTTAATGAGTTGACAAAGTAAAGGTCTTTCAATCGCTGTCAAATGTGACTTTTGAATGACGATGCTGTTTGATTTCACCAATGTAGTTTTGAGAAGTTGTTTTTTGAAGATTTTGAAGATTTTGCAAAATTTCATCGAAAGAAGCTCAACTCAAGTTGAAAAGGTTGGCGTAGTTGAAGAAACTGAAATATACTTTAGTAACAGTAAACGTTACTGTGTGAGCTGTTACGGCACAGATAATATCACACTTTCTTTTTGGTAACACAAATACCACAAACATCGGACAGTAATTATAATTTAATGTTAAGTAGATTAAAACAAGTTTCATCACAATATGTAATAGATTCTTTGGACAATGATCAAATATTGCTATCACAAAATCTGCCACAATTCAATACGATTCAGGGGACAGCGAGCAATATGAAATGATTTGGTCAGATCAAGTCTGACCTGCTGCATTTGCAACACGATGTCTGCTCGGGCCGTCAGGAAGGTTAGCGGGACTGACGCTGTGATCGGTGTCAAGAGAGATCTTGTTAGCCGTCTATTTTTGCTAATACCTGATATTAATCAGGTAAAGCCACAGAGCGGAGTATTCCATGAAAACAAGAGAGGCCACTGTGTCTCAGCAACGTACAGTCTGCATGCGGCTGCTAAGCTCAACGCTCCCGTGTCTCTTGTCTCGGTCCCCTTGATCTTTCTTGTCGCCACATGTAAATATGAGGAAAAATGTTTCAGGCACTAAATAGGTGTCAGGGGATGTCCTCTTGGCCAGTAGCTTATAGCCAGTAGTCACAAAAGCAATTACCATGGCAACTGTGTGTCTCATCTCTGCAGGCAGCATGGATGCATTTTTATTCCCTGCTGTCCCGCCCTCCTCTTCCTCAGATAATGTTTCATTGAGCATGGATTTGTGACCTATCATGCGATTTTTTCCATTGTTGGTGTGTTAGAGTGCCTGGTGCCATTTTCTGTTATTATGAGTGCGTGTGTTTGTGTCAGTAGGAGCCCTATTAAAACCAAGACAACCTTAATCCGTTATTAAGGCTAATACAGTAAATTGAGCTGCCCTTTTTTCGTGTTTATGTGGTGTTACAGCTTTTAACTTCAGAGTGTGTGTTTGTGTGTGTTCGTCTGTTGAACTCATTAGAGAGGTTAGAGACGTCACAACATCAGAAATGTTGTAGTGCCAGTGATGCTGAATTTGTCAATATCAAATTCAATTCCACAGCTACAATAAGGCTATTGCATACACACACACGCACACACATACATCCACATAGTAAGTGTGCAAGCAATAGTTGAGACTGATTCCATAATTCTCACTTGTTGTTGCTAATATTAAGAGCTCAAACAAGTTAATGTGTGTAATGTGGAACTGGGACACAATACATGAAAGTCTATAAAGAATCTTCTGACATTTATTACAGTGTAACTTTTGTTATTTTCTTTCTAATTGATGATATTTTATTGTGGAATACTATAATCACAAATTAAGTGGAACCAGCAGGCAGTGTGTAAGTCATCTGTCCTCACCGTTTCTCTTTTGTCCTTCAGGCTTCTTACTCTTCAAGGACTTCTGCTTGAATGAGATTGACGAGGCCGTGCCACAGCTCAAGTTCTACGAAGAAGTAAGTCTAAAGTATCCCGTGTGTGCAAGATTAGAAGGCTTCATGGGATGGATGAGAGATTATGCCTGTAATCCACTCATTCCGATTTAGCTCACCCAGGAAGTGCTTTGCGTTGTTTTGTTGCGAACTTTTAAGATGACCCCATGTGTCTCTTTCAGATTAAGGACTACGAGAAGCTGGACTCGGAGGAGGAGAGGTTGAGCCGCAGCCGGCAGATTTACGATGGCTATATCATGAAGGAGCTCCTGTCCTGTTCACATGTAAGGACAACAGCCTCAGATCCATGCTGCGTCACTAATGCACTCTGGGTCAAGTGCACATGTGGACACTGAACACACGCCGTGGGATGGGGTTTTTCTGTCTGCCGTTGGTTAATGCTGGAATCAAGCAATGTTTCCTTTGAAATTTGACAAATGATTGATCATCAGAATGGTTGTAGATTCACTATATGTCATTTGCCAGCTCTACTTCTTGGTAGAAATCCTTCTTTGGTTGAGTTGCTCACAGCTCATGGATGAATGCAACCCGTCTCGAAGAGATGGGAACAGCTACCAGACACAATAAACCCTCTACACTTTCTCAAAAAAACAAACACACACATTCAAGCCAGCACATCATATTCAAGCAAAATACACAGTACACAGGCAATCAGTAAATATTTCTAAATAATAATAATCTATGTTGTATGTTGGATCTACCACGCTTCTCATCCCCCCCTTGGTCTGGGCTGGGTGTTGCAACGTGACTCCACTTCCTGTAACAGTCGTTTCGATTTGATTATATACGTTCTTCAGAGTCATGTAATTCATGACATTTCAGCAGTAGTAATGTGGTAAAGATGTGTGTAGTGGAAACACTATACATCATCTTATGCACAACCACATTAAAATCAGTTTAATAAAGCTTGAAGAATCATCTTTTGTCAGATGAGTCTACATGGTAATGAAGATGTTTCTCCTCGCAGGGCAGCTGAGGTCTCCCAACTCTCATCAGGGGTGAACTGATGAATATGCAGAGAAGTGCCTACATTGAGCATGTGAACAAAAATGAATTCATGGAGAGTCCCAACTTAACATGTCGTTTTATGCTAACACTCTCACAGACGGTAACGAAGCAGGCAGTAGATGGTTCTGTTGTAAGATAGTGATTCGATCCTTCACATACATGGTGGTTCATCGAAACAGTAAAGGCAAAGTACGTTTGCCTGTGTGAGAACAGAAAGACTCTTTCTCCTTCACACATCATAACTTCTCAACTCCTCGCTCTCAGGTGCCAAATATCTCTGCTGAGCATTGTGGTTCTATCTGTAAATGTGCTGTCATGTCTGAATAGAGCACCGAGAAGAATTTCAACCACAACCAAACTCTGTCTTTGTGACAGAAAGCTATCTCTCAGGTGGATTAAGTCAGCGGTGGTACAAATTCAGTGTCGGAAAAAGAGCTTGCATGCATCACCTGGATCACATATACCTTAGCACATGATAAACACTATAGATGGTTAAAAAAAAAGTTATTTAAGAGTTATTTTTAATTTACTATTTGAATGTCATGTATTGGAACACAGAGCGTTAACCTCGCATTTCACAGAAGCGTCTGAAGTAGTCCATGCAAATCACAAACCACCCTTTTTTTCTTGTAAAGCTAAGTTAGTGCATGCTGCTAATGGCAGGAAGTTATTGAACAACCCCCACTCATGTGTGCACACAAACACACACCAACACACACAGATATTGGTCCTTCTTGACAGAGGCCTCTCTTTTTGTGTTACATTAAACAGAAAAAAACAGACCTGAAATCACTTGTGAAGCTGTATTTCTTTAAATGACCCTTCCTTTTCTTTCCCACTCTATTTTTCAGCCGTTCTCTAAGAAAGCAGTGGACCATGTGCAGAGTCACTTGGCAAAGAAACAGGTTCCCCCAACTCTCTTCCAGGTAGAAACCTTAAATTAAACTTTTTTTCTGTCACTGTGGTTTTAGATTCAGATTGCACAACAACAAATACAGAAACTATGATTGCTTGTTTGATGTATTTTTTGATTTTAAAAGAGACAAAATATAAGTTCTGTTTCAAAGCAGACATTGTGACATAATACATGGTGACATGAACTTTTAACGGAGTTCAGCTGCCGTTCAAGTGTTGTTGTCTACAACTGAGCTTTTTCTATGAAGTTTCTCACATGGAAAACGTTATATTCAAAATAAAACGGCACTGAAAACAATCTCAGCACAACAAATGGTTTGTGTCAGGGGCCTTGTTCTGACTGACTATGACTAATTCAAGTGATGGTTTTATGGTTTTTACCGCCTCAGCTCAATTGAGGGTGTAAATTACAGACACACACTTTGCAGGGTTTATTTTTACACTTCTGTTTCTGTGCTTTGTCAAAATACCATATTTGTGTCACGGCCCGACAATGGGACGAATTGTTTTCATCACAATCTTCACATCAATCAATTTTAGTATCATATTTTCTTTTAGTTTCTTTTACCTTTAAATTCCTTATTAGTGGACATTGCACCTACAAAAGAAAATCTGTTTACGTAACCAAAACCGTTCAGTATAAATTCTAGTAAATCCTGCAGTGTGAAATTTATATCTTGGAACAATAAATTGATGAGTTTCATCTTCCATTTGTTATTTAGGGTATCAGCAAATGTATGTTTTGGAGTAGAGAATAAAAGTTTATTGCTGCAGTGCATCTTGAGCCCAGGGGCTGGGTCTAATTGCTGGTGATGAGACTGTAAGTGGTTGTGCTCTGCATAGCAAGTTAATTTGTACAGTGCTTTTCAACAACAAGGCACTTAAAAGTACATTACGTAAGACAAATAGAACCACTAATGCACAGCATGAAGAAGATATGATCATCTGAAGACACATAAACATGATTTTGTAAAGTAAAATAATAAAGTGGAGGAAAAATGTGATACATCTAATACAAGAGGTAATACAACAGTTTCAGTGGCATGTCTCTTGGTGACCTGGCCCTGTCTGCAGTGTTTCTACATGGAGCTTTAAGTATACAAGGTATCTCCACACCACTGACGTTTTGTTACCTCATTTACCCAAAGCAGGTCTTCGTCTTCTCTGCTGCTTTACTGTTCAGCTCTTAATACCAACACGGCAGCATGTGGCGTGTTTGTGTGTGCCTTTCTTCTGTGACGTGATTGGCTGCAGACACATTGTCTAGCAACGTGCTCTGTCGACAGTTTGTCAGTTTCTCATTTCCTTCTGGAGGAAATGTTTCTTATATTAAGAAAATCACTCCTTTCGCCCAGAACTAATTCCTAGTATGCAGTTATGTTTTCCAGCTCTATCAACAGTATATTTACACCGCTTATTCTCAAGTTCATTACATATTATTGTCTGTGTCTGTGTCTGTTCAGTGAGAGTTTCTGTGAAAGGAGTTAGCTTAACAGCAGACGTTTAACAAGGTCAAACCCCAGAAAATTTGTCAGAGGCCGACACCTTGAGTCCGACTCAGTCATCATAACAATGAAAAGAAGATTTATTCACATACATTTGTAAATATATTTGATCTCATAGTTACTGAGGCGCCTGAGCAGACGAAACGCTGCAGAGAAACACTGGAGCTGAGCTTTTGTTTATCTGTCTGTCCCCCCCCCCCTGCAGCCATACATAGTGGAGATCTGTGACAGCCTGAGAGGGAATATCTTCCAGAAGTTCATTGAGAGGTAAGACAGTGCCTTCAGAGGTGGAGGAACTTTCACCGTTCTTTCAACACATCACAGTATATTCACATTTTTATTGCCTTTCCTTTTTTTCCCTTAGTGATAAGTTTACTCGCTTTTGCCAGTGGAAGAATGTAGAGCTCAACATTCACGTGAGTACAAGCTTTGACTGCTGCTTTCACACCTGTAGTTTTGATTAATGTTGTCCAAAAGAGAAGAAGAAAACAAAAAATGTTGTGACTAAGGCTTTGCCAGTATGTCCACAGGTATTTAACACAGGACAGATATTTATATGTGACTGATAACATGCAACACAGATACTCACTCAATTATATTCGGTGGGATAATCATGCCCATTTTAAAACTAAAGTTTGCTTCATGCTCTTGGGTTTTTTTAACTCATCATTAGCTTTGCACAATCTCACTTATTTCCCACCCCCTTAAAACCATTTCTGCTCCAGACCAGAAAGAAGCAAAAAACTCACTGCCATCTTTTAGTTCCAGTCCATTTCACATTCACACTGACTTAATATTATTCCACCAAGAGGTGTAAACATTACATCACATTGGCTGCCAGGTTACTCATTCACTGGGCAACCTTACTGACTCAACAATGTGTGCTCCAGCAAGTCACACGTATCAAGTCACCACACCTAAGTGTTTATTTATTTTCTCCTGTGATACAAAGAGCTCACACAGAAATATGATGGTGCTCATTGGCGGGAAGAGTACAGGCTTTGCTCTGGACATTTTAAATGTCATAAGTAAGGATGCAAAGGTAGCTACATGAAGCCAGAACATTAATGACATAACACACACTCATTTATGAATAGCTGACAATAGAGTTCTCAAATGATAGGATGCACTTCAGACACTAGTCATTCCAGAAGTAAAAAGACAACAAAAATATCACAAAATATCTGGTTCTCTGAGGTGGACGTAAATTGCACCCTCCAAGATGCATTTCAGGTTAGAAACCTTCACTTTGACTCTAGAATTGACTGATTTGATTTTGGTAGCTAGAGGTCAGAGATCCAAGGTCAAGTTCAAGGTGAGTGCTTGAGGCAATGTAATTCGATTTTGGTGGTCTAGGTCAAAAGCTCAAGGTCACTTTGACCTCGAGCACATGATTGCCATTTCCCGAATGGTATACTCTATCTCTGGATCAACTCATGGGCAATCTTTTAAATTTGGCACAAATGTTCACTCAGATCAAGGATTAAATGATTCGATTTTGATGGCCAAAGGTCATGGTGAACTCATATGATGCATCTTGAAATTTTGTTTATATAGATGGAAACTGTGCTGCTTGGCGAATACAACCACCCTGCAATATTTCTGACTTTTTTAAATTCTGGGTCATTATTGATTGATTTATCAGCTACCCCCACAGTAGACTCACATGTCCACTCTCTCCTCCTTCAGCTGACCATGAATGACTTCAGTGTGCATCGGATCATCGGCAGAGGTGGCTTCGGAGAGGTGTACGGCTGCAGGAAGGCCGACACGGGGAAGATGTAAGAAATGCTGCAAGCACGGTCGATGGATAAGGGTGAAATACAGCCTGGAGGCGAAAAACACACAATCATGCTGTGGCTGTTTTGTCATTCTAATGTCAGGTATGCCATGAAGTGTTTGGACAAGAAGAGGATCAAGATGAAGCAGGGGGAGACTCTAGCGCTCAATGAGAGAATCATGCTGTCATTAGTCAGCACAGGGGTGAGTGATGCATTACAGTGTTTGAATAGTTCCCTTGCCATGCTGCTCAATTATTCTACACATCTAGATTTCTTTACTCTAACCACTCTGAATTTATTAGACAGGTATGCCTATACATTAACAAATATCAATTATATACCCCACGCACATTCATACAATACAGCACTTTCTCTATCATACTTTACCCCTTAACTGATGACACCTGCAACATCTTACCGATGTTGCACTGCATACAGAGTGGGGAGACATGATATAAACCACTGACCTTTTGGTTAATGGATCACCCACCATAAATACTGAATGCTCAGGGCCACCCTGTTTAGTAAATAAGAAGGAAACTAGTTCATTTGAATAAAGAACTTTCAGAGGACGTCACACACAAACAAAGTCAGTGATGGATTTGCAAATCGCTGTTACAACCCAAACTAGAAGCTTCCTCGTTTCAAACTCATGTTCATTGCACATCCACCTGCTGCAGAGAAGCAAGGGCAGAAAGACAGTTTCTCACTTTACTCCTGACTCTCCGTTTGTCCTTAGGACTGCCCATTCATCGTATGTATGACGTACGCCTTTCACACCCCTGACAAGCTGTGCTTCATCCTGGACCTCATGAACGGTAAGGTGACACACACACACACAAATGCAAGTTTTGTACATCTGGCTTAGTGAGGATACTCATTGGCATAAATAATTCCCTAGCCACTTACCCTAACCCTCTAGACTAAAGGCCTTAATCTAAACCTTATTCTAACCCTAAAACCCCTTTACACCTCAAGCAACCCCGTGAAGAAGTGAGGACAGGCCAAAATATCCTCACTCTGTAGGGTCTATGCTTAAAGTGGTCCTCACAAGGTATGAGTACAGGAACACATGCACGTGTCTTCATTAAACTCTGGCCCCACCCAGTCTGTTCTGTGACTGAGTTTTAATCACTGGATGATCTGACAGTGGAACGGTGAGGGCTCTAACGTCACAGACACAGATGCCTGGTTTGACCAGTGCTCTTACTGCATGTCATTCCCCCCATAGATATATATATATATAAAGGCTAGATGTCTCATCCGCGTATCCGGTCAACGGAGTCAAACTTCCGCACATGGCGGCCATCTTGCCACAGGCAGCTCGCCCACCCATAACATTGTGTTAGTAGTGGTACATGTACTTTCTAAATTAAAAAAATTAAAAAACAATCTTGATGTATATTTGTAAAGGGAAATCTTGTACCTATACAGAACATTATTCTATTTTTTAGAAAATAACATTATTATTCATAAGTATGCAGTGTCATAACTACATCTCTGACTTTTGTAACAAACCGACCGTTTAAAAATCGGTTGAGAATTTAGCAAGTTCTGGTTATTTAAAAAGTACGTACCACTACAACACAATGTTATGGGTGGGTGAGCTGCCTGTGGCAAGATGGCCGCCATATGCGGACGTTCGACTCTGTTGGCCGAGACATCTAGACTTTATATATATCTATGATTCCCCCTCTCTCTTTTCCCCATTTCCTGTCTGTCCTCACTGTTCCTGTCAAGTAAAGACACAAATGCCCCAAAAAAATGAAAAGGAAAGATTGGATTACTCATCTTGTCGCTGACCCAACAGCTTCTTCGCTTCATCAGAGGCTCCACTCAGCGTTCCTAGACAGTCTCGATATCAAAGCATGACTCACCTCAAGTCTAAGCTCAACATCTTTCAGTGTGCAGTCGTGCTACGAGTACAGTAAGTCGATACATGTTAAAGCTGAGACCCTTGGGTTGGAGAGAAGAGTCATAGATGGCTTCTGAGTGGTTCTAACATTCTCCCCTGTGAAGATTACCACAACTTATTGACAGATATCGATTGGGACATGAGTTGTTATGAGGTCATGCTCACGCACCTTCTTGTGTATGACTCTCTTCCTGCCTGTGTTTGTGTTTAGGGGGCGACCTGCACTACCATCTGTCTCAGCACGGCGTGTTCAGTGAGAAAGAGATGCGTTTCTACGCGGCTGAAATCATCCTGGGTCTTGAACACATGCACAACCGATTCGTTGTCTACAGAGACCTGAAGGTAAATCTCTCACTCTTATTGTCTTTTTTATGAAGCTATATTTTTATTGCAGGAACGTTCCCCCTGAGTTATGACATTTTGCAGTAAATCAGTAACTGTTTTCACCACAGGGACAAGGGTCTAGATGGATGAATATATCTGGCTTGGCTTGGTCCATCTTTGGTTGTTGTTGTATTGTTTTGTGCTTTTTTTAGGCCAATCTTTGGTGGCGATAGACATTTTATTTAGCTGTTATGCTTTATTATGGTCTACCTCCTCAAGAATTCATTCAACTCTATATATATATATTTATATTTATATATATATATATATAGACATATATATATATATATAAATATAAATATATATACACGTGTGCCCATTAATAAATTCAGTTCCTCCTGACTACTCTTCTTGCCCATGTTTTCTCTCTCGCCCCCCATTCACTGTTGATGCTGACACAGACACATGCACACAATACATCTTTAAACTAAGACTTAGTAGATTGATGATAATTTCCAAATAAATTAACTAATCAGTTATGACTGTTTGCCAATAACTACATTGAGCTCCTGTTTAGAACATTTACATCTGCAGTAGGAACCTATGGACTTGGAGCTGAGAGCGATCATCAGTTGCAGCCCTGCTCAGGAGAGATGCTATGTCGTAGTTGTGTTATAGAGAATGTTGTAAATCATGACGGAGAGAAGCATGACAAGTTAAATGGAGTATAACTCTGAACATCCCAGTCCACTGATCCTGCCCCCCGACACCCCCCACACGTACTGTTTCAAAGCCATAGATTTAGATCAGCCATGTTTTCAACTGTCCTCTGTTTTTCCTCCAAGTCCCCTGTTTAGACTAGTTGCCATAATAATAGATATATTTTGCTGGAAGTCAGGGAACAGTTTTAGGGCTTTAATAAACAGTGCAGAACAATGCAGATAATATTAAGAGACTGAGTGTTGGAAGGAGAGTGAGTGAGGCACAGTTTTGCCAAACAGCAGAGGATAACCAGGAAAGGGGGGCTTTCCTTTATTACTTGTATCCACACAGACTTTTCTCCTGTTGAGCGGAAATTGTAACTTAAATTGTGACTCAAACATTGTTTTCTATCCCTGAGATCTTTTCTCTTGCTTTCTCCATCGCTATCACCCTGTCAGTCCCTCTGTGACAATGTGTCTTTGTCCCCTCTCCCAGCCAGCCAATATTCTACTGGATGAACACGGCCATGTTCGTATCTCCGACCTCGGCCTGGCCTGCGACTTCTCCAAGAGGAAACCCCACGCCAGTGTGTAAGTGCTCCTGAAGCTTCTGTTAAACAAAAGGTTCAAGGTGGGAATGTTAGTGAATCCAGAATGACACAATCTTATTTGAAATCACACACTGCGGTGATATGGAGACTTTTTTGGCTAAGTAAAAACCAACAAAGACAGCATAGTGAGTGGTTAACGGAAATACAACTGGATAAAAGCTTGAGTTGAAAAACATTCTCACAGGATTTCTATCTCTCGGCGGGATGATTTAAAAATACCTGCACCAGTCAGTGATTTTAATGACTTCTAAACCACATATGCCTGTTTTGGTTATAAATCCAAATTAATAAATATTATACATGGCACTGTTTCTATCTGCTCAGTAGAGTGCAGTGGGAGAAGTAGAATATCATTTTTCAAACCGCATAGATCTTTCACAACTGTTCTGTTAGCCCGTACAAAACAGTAGGGTTTCTGATCTGATACACATCAAAAGTCAACTCCTTGACATGAAGTGATTAATAGTCAAGCAGGGAGCTCTAATCTTCAAACAATCTTATCATTCTCTTATCTCATGAAAACAATGACCCAAAGTTTGTGACTAACCGTGTCCGTGACAAGGTCACAGATATTTCTCAGCAAGTAATAGCAATTTTAGAAGTCACCATAAACCAATGCCTGACTGATCGGCTCCCACCTTCTCAAAGAAGCCTGATGTAGGAGGGCATGGAGAGGCTTTAGGGTTACAAAGAAAATGAGAATTTTATCCCTAAAAAAAGTTTGTTCGGGTTAGTTTTATATTGTTAGAATACCACAAATTCAGCTTACCCTAGATAAGAAATACACTTAATGATTTATGATTATAATATACTTTAAAGTCGGTAAGACACATCTACAATAAAGTAGTTCTAAACCAAACCAAAAAAAAGAAGTGGTATTTCTTTGGCCAGATCAAGTGATTAATGTTGGCTCAGCACTCATTGCGTCATCATGTGTGTTCAACCATTTTGTTAGGAAAAAGAAGTAGCTTCTGCTTTGACAGCACTTTTTTTACTACATTTTTTCTCCTTTCCCAGTTTCCAGATCATACACTTCTATTTTAGTTGAGTGAAAAGCTTGTGGGTCGATGGTTACATGCTTTCCTGCAAATTGTGGTGTCTCACAAATCCAGCTGCCGTAATTTGCCGGTAGCAGAAACACCATCCACAACAACAACTTTCATTACGAGGGGCCGGGGAAATGTTTGATTACCACCCTCCTTCCCCTCTAATATGAAGTCTGTCTAAATGAGACTGTCGTGTGTGATTCTGCTCTCGCAGTTGTAAAAAGTAATGAGCGTGTGTTTGACATGAACCTGTTGTGTGTTTGCTGCAGCGGTACTCATGGTTACATGGCTCCAGAGGTTCTTCAGAAGGGGACGGCGTACGACAGCAGCGCCGACTGGTTCTCCTTAGGCTGCATGCTCTTCAAACTCCTCCGAGGGTAAATATTGCATCTTCTCTCTCTGCTCTCCTTTCATCTTTCATCTTCTGTTTCTACTCTCTGCTCTTTACTCCCACCACATCCTGACTTCATGTACAGCTTTCAAACCTCTTCTGCCACTATGAGTAGAACTCTTTGAATCTGCTCTCCCTGCTCTCTGCATCTCTCGCCCGCTCGTCGTCTGTTTGGTGTGTGTTTGATGTTGACTTTGTGTGAGTCTGTGTGTGTATGTGTGTGCTTGTTTGATCTCGAGTGTGTAAATGCCAGAGGTCCAAGCCCAGTAGGTCAGAAATCAGGTAAAAGGGGGGGGGGTTTCAGAGAGAGAGAGTGAGAGATAGAGAGAGAAGGCTTGTTGGCAGGTCTGAGCAAGGAGAAAAAGCATGTGACGTGTCTTTCCATTGATGTTTGAACACTGTTTTGGTCTTCACTGAAAGGTTGGTTTGTTTCAACACAATTCTAACGGCAGGAAGACGCACTTTGACTGTACAACAGACTCCGACACAAACAGTGGTTATAGGTTAGGCTCAGGTTTTCTACGCACACCATGACCAAGCATAAGCTCATTTAAACCATATGTATATATCTAAACATATTTACATATAAAGGCTTGTAGTTTATAAACGTCCATTCCAGGGGTAATTATCTATCCTTTTCTTTTTTATATTATCTTTGCCACTTTTGAATTACACATGAATTTACTGAAAGTACAGATATCCCAGGTATCCACCAGCACTTAAAGGCAGCATACATTTGTGGATCCGTGTGGAGTTGGAGAAGTGAAGAGCAGGTGAAGAGTCGATAAATGCCACACACAAACGTAACTGGTTCCCTTCGAGCGTATCAGGTGATCTGTGCACACACATTTTACCATCCACAAATCAAGTAGTGGTGTGGTCTTGCACCAGTGTTGGTGATAACTGTGACATTTAAAAATGGTTAATTGATGTCATGTTATAATAATACGTACATCATAGTATAGTATTATGTATATCAGGGGTTGGCAAGTAGGTTTGGCTGCAGGACATTTTTTGTTCTAAGGTGGTATATGGACCAGTATATGATTAAAGACTAAATCAAGAAATCTGTTTGAAAAATGCACCATAAATCTATGACAGACTGTTACAATGTTAAGTTAACAGATACACAGTCAACTAATTGTGTTGTACTGTTAGAATCAAAACATTCCACAGAATGTGCATAGCAGAATAACCCTAAATTAGTACTGACACTTGATCTGGATTGTTAGATGCAGATGTAATGGTAACAAGCAGTGAGTAGCTTCCTCACATTTGAACCTCTAACCTAACCTGTCACAGAAGAGCAAGAAAGGTTCACAATGACGAGCTTAATTTTAGTAATTTTAGTCCTTTACTCCAGGAAATTCAGCTATTCCAATGTCTCTGTGTCACTTTGAAATGATTCCTTACAGTGCAACAGGCACTAGCACCCATGAGTTTGAGCCTGCTTTCTAACACACCAATGCCCGTTGTGAGATCGAGTAGGCTGCAGAACTGAGCTTGTCCAAACAACGCAGGTAATTTTTCCATACACTGCATATCGGCTATTTTGGAGGTCTGTAAAACAATTGACACAATTTTCCGATCCAAGTTCACAATTCACAACAATTTTCTTTTGTGAAATGGAAACATGCGTGTGCTGTGTGAGTGTGTGTGCTTGCAATGTGAGCGAGCGATGTCTGCATAGGTCCTTAGAATATGTCCATATTTAATTGGCTTGGACAAGTTGTGGTCTGAAGTAGAGTGATGTGGAGTAGAAAGACGAAAGGATGTGGTGTTGTACTGTACTGTGGTAGTAATAATATAATATAATAGGAATAATTTATATTACCAAAACAACAAAATAATTAAATAAAGAACAATAATGATAACAATAACATTCAAATTTAACAAGATAAATAAGTTACATATAACCAATAATATAGTATAATACAATATATAATGGGTATTATAATATATATTATAATAAATAATTAAAAAAAATATGCATCTCCTCAGCAATGAGATGTGGCACCTTCCAATATGGTGAAATAAAAAAAGATTTACCCATCAAAAGGATCTGATAGGTCTGATATTTTGCTCCCTCATGAATCTGAGTATGATGGCCTGTTGGAGTAACTGCTTGAAAATGAATCTTTATCAACAAAACTCAACATTCCAGTCAGAAACCTTTGAATACTCTTTAAACTCTCCATGCTTTATCACACACAACTATATGGATCCTGGAATAATTTGTCTGATTACAACCCTCAAGTTGGGATTTTGATGTATTGATCAACTTAACTACCGTCTCCCGCTTTAGAGCGGCGTATGGTTCTCTCTGTGTCTTGGATGCAGAGGCTCATACATTTGTTATATATGGGCCCCTGAAGGAGTCTTCTCTTGATTGCCTGTAAAAAAATCTCCAATGTCGCTGCTCTGCTCCTGAAATCGATTTTTCAGCATTTAGACAAAAAATTACAACACAATCCTGGAGCACACATGCAGGAAGTGCTAATGTGCTGTGAAAGCTAAAAGAAAGGGCTGTAGTCATGCAGCCCTCCCCCCATGTTTAAATATGGTCAAATTGTCCCCCCAATGAACTGAATAGTAAACTGGCTGATAAATAACAATAGTTAAACTGTTATGTTATGACAACAAGCTAAATAATGATGGTGTAGTGCAGCTCGTATACTGTACCTAGCAGCGCTGCATGGGGTTTGTCCAATATCCCTTTTCCACCAACGTGAACAAGGTTCCAGTTCCAGGCTGGTGTTAGTGCTGGTTTGCAGTTGCTTTATCATAGGTGGGTTAATAATGAGTTTGAGATGTTGTTCCCCCACCAATGTTCACTTCATGACTACAGCCTTGAAAGGATAGGGTTAGGGTTATAACCCTTAATATGAGAATAATAAAATGTGACATGTTGGTATTGTTGCAGGCCATCCGATTCATGCCACGTTGGTAAATCTTGGTAAAAATCAACTGAATATCTGTTGTTAAAATATTATTATTATTATAATTAGAGCTGAATCGGTGGCTTTGACACAGCTCATGGAGGCAATTCATTTATTTTAAAACCTTCACATTACATTAATTTTGAACCTCCCTGGAGCCAAAACTGAGTCATATTCAAACACAAAGGAAGACTTTTCAATGTAACTTCCCAAGCTCCATTCAGGGAAAAGTGGAAAAGAGGCTCCTTGAAACCTGGTTCAAGACTAATATACTTCATGGCAACTTTACACTTCTGTCAGACTTTGATTCAGTTAGTGATACATCTCCTTGGGCTTTATAATAAAAGTAGGCACAGGTGGGGCAGTGTCCCAGCTAAATATGATTGTATGTCCCTTTCCTTTCAGTAGTGTTTTTTATTAAATTAACGTGTCACTTACTTTATAATAGTATCTATAAATATGAACATTTTTGAAGAATTTAGATTTTCTAAGCTTTTTGAATTACTAAATGTCCTGAAAAAAGTTAACATTTTAGATGTTAGACATACTATTATTCTGTGTATATTGTGACTCTTAATCGCCCCTGATTTAGAAAAATCCTAGATCTGGCGCTGGGACCACACCAGCTGTGATGCCATCAACCCATGCACCAACGTAGGAGTACTCTTCAGTACTCAATGCATCATTACACAAGTACTTGGTGGTCATCACTACATCAGTACTTGGTATTATTGGTTTGGACCACAACCATCTTCAGTGGGTTTTCAATAACACACCTTTAAATGTTGTGAATGCATCTTGCACAGTTGTGACGCAGTCGTGGTGACAACATGTGTACAGACTGTCATGTTGAATATGAGGCAACTACTCAACCTGCAGAGTAGATGAGCATTGAGCAGTGAAGAGACAAATCCCTCCCAATTTTGTTGGACTCTAAATTAAAAGCGGTTTCTGCAGTTTCCCAAATCTGCCCTCTAAGCTCCCAGTCAGCATTTTGACCCTTAGATGGCTAATTGGCTGATTGCAGCGAGTGGGTGATTTAAATTTCCTCTTGCTGTGCTGCACGTCCAGCTCCCATCCCTCCTCATAATTTCCTTCTTCACCTCACCTCATCCTCACCCTCCCCTTCCCCATCATCTACAGTGTGTGGTCGAGTGTCAATATCTGTCTATTTCTCTCTCCTCCCTCTCCTGCTCAGGCACAGTCCATTCAGACAGCACAAGACCAAAGACAAGCATGAGATTGACCGCATGACCCTCACCATGGTAAGACACATCTACATGCAACATGTTTGCTACGAGTCAGTGGTACAGCACTGACACAAGGTGTACACAATGGCGGATACATCTGTTGCAAGGAGTCTATGAGTAAACACACTTTAAAGCACATAAGAGTCTTTACTTAGCCCTGAACATATGGGTTTGGCCTTTGTTTACTTTACAGTAATACAAAATGCACACAGATGTTAAATCCTTATGCATACTGTATTGTGTGTGAACAAACACTATAAGGATACCTAATGCACGCTACTTACCAGACACAGTTGTGTCAGTGTGAGCCACATTCTGGTGGCACTCTTTATCCGTTCGAGCTTCACATCCTTTGACAGAGATGAATGCCATTGTTGTGCACATTTTTGGGTCATCCTTTAGTGTGTCTGCCTGCTACCATTCAACACCCGGCCGTCTGTTTACTTTCCTGTGTCATGGGAAGACACAGGAGATGAAGCATATGACAGATACTCGGCTTAGATAAACTGATCTATCAGCCAAGCTGGAACAGCTAAAGTACACTCCCTGGGTCAAACGGATTTGTAGCCACATTCAGCACCGGTTTGCTCAGGGAGTCAGGGAACTGTGGTCCAGGCATTGTTTAAAAAAGAACGAATAAAGTGGCTGCATAATGAATTTGTTCTCATCAGTTTTGACTTTGTGTGTTTTTAATTAAGTTTCAAGTCCCCATCCGCTCAGAAATGTGCCTTGATCGTTTACTAGGATGTTTCAGCTTTACTGTGCAGTCTCAGTTTATAAATTTGGTGTTATAAACTGGTCTCGTATGCAACATACTTAAATGTGATGGGGAGACCTTGGGGCAGCACGCCACAAACAAGGAGATGTGACGTTTCAGTAAAGTGTCTGACAGGAAGAATAGAATTTGTGGAAGAATTAACATTGTTAATTATTGTGTTGAAGCATGTCCAGATAAAGTGGCTTTATAGGTTTTAATTACAACACGCCCTTTGCAAAAAGCTGAGCAAAAGGATTCATCCAGATTCACCACTTTCTTTACTGAATGATTTAAAGTAAACTGTGGCAAGTGTTTTTCATAGCCTCTTTTTTCCAAATATAAAATCATACATAGTAATGAATGATGGCAAATTTACTCTCAATGTTTTGCCTACGAGGTACATATGCAACGTTTATCAACTTGGGCTGAGAAAACGTGTAGATCAACACCCGATGCCACAGACACGTCAGTCCATATACCGAAGAAGTTCCATACCAAGCCCTAATTATGAGCAAACATTTGCAGCAATTTGTTGACTCTTGGATGTGATTATCTGGGGCTGTCAGCCAATGTTCAGGTTAACTGCGCTCCCGCGGAATTGATCATCAGAGAGCATTAACAGTGCTGTGTAAAAAACAAACAAACACGGAACTACTGCCTCACATCTCTAACTTAGTAAGCTGTCGACAGGTCTGAGTTTAACTCGTATGTTGTCGGATTTTGTGTCTCTCCGCAAATTACTCTAAGGACTTGTCAAAGATAGTTTGCAAGAGGAGAACTGTCACTCTGTAACAACACTGTGTGCAAGTGCTTTTGCAGCTCCAACAAATCCAGCATAGTGAGACATCTTAGTGTCGAGTATGGGAGATATTCTCCAAACTGAACTCTCATTACTATCACATCAATAAATGAAACTCAAAGACTTTATGTTTTTGAAGCAGAAACTTCAGTATTTGAAACAAGAAGTTTGTATAAATATAGTGTGTGAGATTAATAAGTCTACACCAACTGTGTTTAAGTAACACTTAATATAATCGTCATTTAAGTAAGGTCAGTTAAGTATGGGGTCAGAATGGTTATGGGAAGAGAGTCATTTTTAAAAAACTTGGATCAGGGGGGAAAAAAGTTTGTGTGTGTCTTTGTTTTCTTATTAGAAGATGACAGTACTCCAGTACAAACTGCGTTTAGCTCCTTATCTCTGTTTAAAGAATATACTGTTGAGATTCTTAATGTCATTGGTCAGATTGGGCAAACACATGGGATGAATAGTATTCATTGAGCCCACCCAGTGACATATCTGCTCTCGCCCACCCCATTTCTTTCCTCTTCAAATCCAAGCTGGAGTTGTGAAAAGGCGACTCATGTTGGAGCACAGACACATTCACAAACACAAACTGAACAGTGAATTTTCACCACAGCTTTGCTCCTCTTCACTCTGCGCGCCAGCAGCACTCGTCCATTACAGTGGACGGTGTCAAGAATCTGTGACCGTTAATGGGTTTCGTCAGGACATGGAACAACTGAGAGGGGATAGCTGCACCCTGCGCCCCCATCCACAAACACACTAACACACATGCACATACAGGAGCAGGTTCAGCAGAACCTCCAGACAGAGAAAGTATGATCTTTCATATCACAGTAAATTCAGATTATGATTTTAATCCAGCCACTTACTCTGATTTATCCCCTTAATCCTTGTCAGCGTGTGTGCATATGTGAGGGAGAGAGACAGTTACAATGATCAAGCCCCGACCAGGCTAAAAATACTGCTCTTTATGTCTTACTGTTTATTAAACATGATGAATTGTCTCATTACATAAACAAGATAGAAGCAGACAGAAGTGAAAAGGCTGAGAACTGAGCTGAAGGACAGGAAGAGATGGATAGGAGGAGGGATGGAGCAGATCCTGATAGATGGCACATCTGAACTCTGAGACATCTCCGCCAACTGCTGTGTAAAGTCTGTCAGCGAAAAAAATAAAATAGAATGAAATAAAAGGGTGGAGGCGGCCTAGTGCTGTACTAGAGTTTTTCTGACTGTGAATTGTCTTACCAGGGGTTACTGGAGAGCTGAGGGAGGGAGGGAGGTTAAAGGGATAGTTAATCCAAAAATGAAAAATTCACTCATTATCTCCTAACCCCTACGCCTATGCCAAAACACTTCTGGAGTCTCTGGGGTAAAATTTGTTCGAGAAGAATCCAATCCGATAAATGTCAATGACGAGTCCTTCCTCAGACGAAATAAAACAGTAGAAAAAAAACATAAAATGCCTCCATACTGCTTGTGTTTTGTCATCCAAGTCTCTGGATGCCCCAACATTCATATTCGACTCGAAACGAGGTCATGTACACTGTATTTTAAGACTACATGTCTGCCCATAGCTTCAGACGAGGTGGATTCAGGGACTGTCGGAAATGCTAACATCCGGTAGTTTAGCCACTTCTGTTGAACTTTTAGACTTAAATTACCTTGTTTCGAGTCGAATATAAATGTATGGGGCTTCCGGACACTTGGTTGACACCACACACTTAATATAGAGGCATGTGTTTTGTGAACTCATACACTTCACCCACCCCCCCATCGGTACAGGGCTGAGTACAAAAAGTTTCATTTCTGGTTGAACTATCCCTTTAAGAAAATACACTGCCTGAGATGAGAGAGAGGGGTGCTTGCCAGTGTTGTAGATTGTACTTTTGTCCTGCTTATTAATACGCTCAGCAATTCAGAATCATACCTTACTCATAGACTCAATGTGACGTTATTTCATGTTGATGATATATCAGATTTTCATTGCAGACAATTGTTGTAGTGTAACTAAATCTATTTACATAAGCTCTTCATGCTGCACAATCAATATGTATAGATAATTATTAAATCCCATAAACATGAGCCTTCTTTAATACTTTCACATACAGGTATTTTAACTGATGGTAGACAGGGTGTGAAAGAAAGCCTGTGCCATCCATATTAATAGATGCAAAAGATGTTTCTATAGATCTATTTTCAAACTCCCTATTCCTCACTTTCAATCTCTCCCCCTCTTCATTTCTCCCTCTTTCTCCTACAGAATGTGGAGCTGCCAGACTCTTTCACTGCAGAGCTCAAAGATTTGCTGGAGGGGCTGCTGCAGAGGGATGTGTCCAAGAGGCTCGGCTGCCAGGGCCGAGGGTACGACACACACTCAAACACACACACAAGGATAAAGTTCACATTAAGCCCGGTCACATCTCAGCGTTCATATCCACGGGGGTGGGAATGAATTCATCAATCAGACAGATTTAGTTTGATGTGCTCATTAAGGCCAAAAACAGTGGGGTGGTGTGGTTTACAGCCCAGTGAAATCAGCTAGAGACAAGACATCAAGTCATCCTATAGAAGACAAGCTCATATCTAATTTCATCAGCGCTGTCATTTCGCATCAGCGTAGGACTAAACCGGAGAGATGGATCACTGTCTGCACTGGGTATTTGGGTAAATAGCAGGAGTGTGAGTGGCTGAGGGGTAAAGTGATCATCCTCCAACCTGAAGGTCGGCAGTTCGATCCCCAGTCTGACCCATCTGCATGCCTAAGTGTCCTTGGGCAAGACGAGAAAAGCGCTATATAAACACAAAACCATTTACTATTTGTCAGAGGGGAAGTCATGTGGTAAACACTGCCACCTAGTGTACACATTTTAATGTACATTTTTGAACCCCCTCCCTCTCTTTCTCTCTATCACACATGTACACATGCAGAGCCCCTGAGGTGAAGGAGCATCAGTTTTTCAAAGGCATTGACTGGCAGCAGGTGTACCTCCAGAAGGTGAGTGAGCTTCATTTTCTTCTTTTCATCATCTTTTGATCTTTGTGCTCCAGGGGTTTATTCCACAGTGAGAATCTTCATTGCGGCGATATTGTGACTGAATCCAGTCGAATTTGTTTTACCCCCACCTAGGAGGTTATGATTTTTATCAGTGTTTGTTTATTAGCAGGATATCGTAAAAACAAGTGGATGGATTACCACAGACTTGTGGAATGAGGGTCAGGGATGATCCCATAAAATGTTGGTGTGGATCTAGATCAGGGGACGGACCTAATATTTGTGTCACTTTCTTTTGCGTTGACATTTATTGATATTTTAACTGATTTTCCAGCAAGTAATTACTTGATGGATGGAAAGAATTAGGCACATTTAGGATACTTAGATAAATATAATTTTGTGCAATTGGTACAAAATGAAAGTATGCACTCTTCTGACTGGTATTCTAGTTGTGTCCAAATGTGCAATGGATGTTTGAACAAATGAGAACTGACACCTAATTGCTCTACATGCTTTGTACCCCTTTTTCAATATAAATATTCCAAACATTTAATGAATGTGTTTTGCACAAATGTTAAATTTTAAAGAAGAACAAACAAGTTTGGTCAAACACATAATTTGTTCATGATAAATTCAACAACACTGTAGAGCAGTTGAAGTCAGATTTGTTGTGTGTGGAACCAGAACTGAAGACAGTAAACAGCCTCAATCGCTCTATCAGTAGTGTCACACTGAAATTCCTCCTGTGCCTCAGTGTGATGCTCTAGTTGTGGACTTTCTCCTGTTACTGAAGAGAATAACATCAGTCCCACTACAGTACAAAGTACAGTCTGTTGCACTTACACAGATTAAATACATGGAATTAGATCCAAAATTTCAACATTTTTAAATATCTGCTGTAGAGTTGTATCTTTCTGGTTGCATTTTATATGGTATGTAAACAGGTAAGTACAGCCTTCAATTACAGGTTTATCCCATCATATCATCAAATCTGCATTCATGTTTTTATCCTTGCATTAGCAATGCTAGGCACAGTAGTTTAGACCTTTCAGACCTTCCTCCTACTAAAGTGGATTAATAATACTCAGATTTAAATGCACTGAACAAAGCCACTGGAGCCTACATCATTGATTTTGACTTATAGTTTGGATTCAAATTTCATGCATTGATTTCACAAAGGGCAAACATGCCACTAATAAATTAATACATGGTCATAATCCTGTTCTTCTCTATAACTGCTTGGATGTTTCTTATCTCAAGTAAATGTATCACTGGAGCTATATTCAGTAACTTGTATTTCATCTGGCTACCAATGAGAGGACTGCTGTCACGCAGCCGCCATATTTACCTGATTTATCTGGTGCGACAGGGAGCAGCAGCAGTGGGGTTGAGATAAAGGTTTGCAGGGCAGATGGCTCTGTAAGATGTGACTAACTGAAGAGCAGGGGTTACTCAGTCGCTTCATGCTGTTGTCACCATCAAATAGAAAGCCATAGTAAGTGGTTAAATATTCTGGTCCGGACAATTTTGTTTTACCTAAATTAATGCAGACTTTATGTTTGGTTTTAAAAAAACTCTGGTTTTTCCAAGTCCTCACCTTGATTTTGCCCTTTTACTGTACAGAAATAAACAGAAACTGCCTGTAATGACTCATAAAAAGCAGAACATGAAAATATTGATATCAAGGTCTTTTAAAGAAAATAGTTTATGGTAAACATCGACCCTGGGTAATAAGATGCTGAATTGTGCTGTATCTGTGCTGCATTAGGTCAAGTAATGGTTTCATTTTTAGTGCAACTCTGTACAGCGCTACACTAGTGATCAGTCCATACAGTTACTGTTGCTATGGTTACCTCACCACTTCAGGGAAGCACTGCTGTGGAACTGTTGTCTGCTTGTGTTGCTCACACTCTCCTGTTTGTCCTCCTGCCACGTCTTCTTAGATTGTCCCGCTCTGAATATCATGTCTCTGTTCTCTCCCTCTGCCTCCAGTACTCTCCCCCGCTAATCCCCCCGAGGGGTGAGGTGAACGCCGCAGATGCTTTTGACATAGGCTCTTTTGATGAAGAGGATACCAAGGGCATCAAGGTAAAACACTCTCACACATCCCAGTGTTACATTTTCTACCCACTTCTCTTCCTCCACAGATGGATTCTGTGTGTGTCCCATCACTGTAAACAGATGTGTCCTGTATCCCTCTGAGCATTTATTGCTCAAATAATAAAGGGTGTTTGCTCAGCAGCATGAGAAAACAAGTCACCACTGATACAAATAATGTAAATATGGACATTTTTTGTTTCTAGAAATTAAGTAACTTGATGGAAACCAGAAAAAGGACTTTAGCTTACTCACCCTCTGATTTCCACAAGCTGTACACACCATGCTTTTGTACACATCCATCAGCTCTTTAGTAAATGCAACACATTAACTACAGGTGAGAATAAGTAGAGTAAAAACACAAATGCAGACCAAGCCAGCTCTTACAGGTGACCCTAACCCTTTTAAATGATGATTTAAGCAATGTTATAATAATAAGATAATATAGAATAATTCCACCATCTGCATTTGGATTGGTTCCCTATTAGCCTCAATTTGTGCAATTCTGTCTGACACCGGGCAGGAAACTTGAGGCTCAATTAAGTATGCGTGCAAGTTCACTATAGAAACAAGAAGAGTTCTGCAGTAGCCATTGACGGCTCTGCCAATGTAGTGGACATGGCAGGTTGTGGAAAAACCTGAGTAAATGTGGAAAGTCAAAGTCAGGAAAGCAGCCCTTCAACGTGGCTGATGGCCAGTCAGACTATTGAGAGAGCTCCGGAACTGGAGAGCAGCCAAACTGACATTTATTCCTCGCTTTTATCACAGCACTGTTATCAGAGTTTCTAGTTCAAACTGTAATTCTTGCTATTTAGTTTTCTTGCTTTGGGCTGTAGCCAGACTGATAGCCAACAGTATACAGATACAACATTTTACAGCCTCTCAGGCTTTGCTGCTTTTCTTTGTATAATACAATTTTCATAAATTGCAAATCTGATAATATGAAACAAATATGAAACAAAACATTTAAATACATCACCACAGGTAAGTATAGGGGTAGGTTTCACTGAAATAATCAGCAGATTCCTCAATAATAGAAATGTACCTAGTTAAGGCCCACAGTGTGAACAGACAAAGCTGCTCAGTGATAAATATAATTTTTAGGTTTGTGATTTTTCTTTTTTTCTTTCAAAAATTATCATCCATTCAGAAACTCTTATACACACTGTTCACCACCGTTAAGCCTCGCACCAGATTTATATTATGAATCATGTCAGTGTTTTCCATTATCCAAAGAAAGACAGGAAACCAGATCATTGAGCTGCTTCCTTTCCTAAGAAACAGGCTGTCCATACTCTTTAGAATAAACCTTTTAACGGTTACCACAGAAAACGCTGCAGCCTGCTGGCTCTCCTGTGGGAGCTATAGAAGCTGTTACAACAACCCAAGACTGCAAGTACTTCCTGGTTTGTTTTCTGATCCCCTGCATGTGCAAGCATTTCGCAAAGATGTCATTCCGACAGCCGTCAGTGAACTGACTTTACCTTCCTGACTCACAGGATGTTGATGAGCTCTTGATCCTTTCACTCTTGCTTTAGATTTTGAAGCAACGGATGGTTTGAAATTAATCAATTCACGACATCGTGTATGTAGTTGTTACTTCCCTGGGTTTGTCTTCCTCCCTCATTTACATTAATGTGGCTGCAATTTCAGTTATTCTTCCTCTGACACCACATTGCAGGGAAATAAAAGGCAAACGTGCCTGTTGAAGTGTCCCTGGATAGCGTACGTCTTTAACATTGCAGCAATGACACACATAACTGCATTGTAGTACGAGAGCATCAAGACGGAGGAGGGAAAGTGCACAGCTCTGGTCCCTTGATGTTAATCCAGTCAGAACCAAATGACTGTTTCTGTGTGAAAGTGTAAGAAGAGCACGGAGTTTCTTAAAGAGACAGTTAAAGTTTACAGCAGCATCTTTGAACAAGTGTTATACTGAGAGGTGCTTTTAATATTTGAGTGATATAGATGAGCAGAATAAAATACCTTAGCCTTCATGAAGGTAGTGAATTGTCAAGAAATGTCAGCTCCAAGCAGCAGGTAATGAATCTGTTTACTCAGTGTTGACTCTTTCACATGACAAGACTATGTCTAATCTAAAAATATAACAAATATATGTTAAAAGTGTTTCAAGGTTTTGCTTGTTTGTTTTTGATTTTGAATTTCCTGCCAAAGTCAGATAACCACAATGATATCCGTATAATGTTTTCACGTATAAATATAAGAGGAAATCCACAGTTGAATGTTTTTTATTTGAAAAGAAGTACATTAAACCCCAGAAGCCAACTGATATTAACTGAACATTAACATATTTACATATATAAAATATATAATGAAATACTTATTTTAATTCCATTCATTTTAAAAAGTAGAAAATGTGATAAACTGATGTCATTTACTTCCTGTAAACTTTATAAATGAGCTCTGTATCTATTACCAGGCGACTATTAAATCCTCAGAGTTCAGACACCATTGAACGTCCTGCTCTCTGTTCCTCTCTGTTTGTGCTCCAGTTGCTGGACAGTGACCAGGAGCTGTACAAGAACTTTCCTCTGGTCATTTCGGAGCGCTGGCAGCAGGAGGTGGCAGAGACGGTCTACGAGGCCGTCAACTCGGACACAGACAAGAGCGAGGCTCGCAAGAGGGCTAAGAACAAGCAGCTGGGCCACGAGGAGGGTAATTATTATTGGCAGGAAATGACAAGTTGACATATTTTAACACACAAACCCACCAGCAGAAGTTCTGACCGTGTGTATCTGTGCAGACTACGCCCTGGGTAAAGATTGCATAATGCATGGCTACATGTTGAAGCTGGGGAACCCGTTCCTAACTCAGTGGCAGCGTCGATACTTCTATCTCTTCCCCAATCGTGTGGAGTGGAGGGGGGAGGGCGAGTCGCGGGTGAGTGTATCTCATAGCACATACGTTTCCTCACATGTCCACGTCCACGTTCTTGTGTGCGAGCTCGATGTCTGTCTGTCTGTCCTGAAGCAATGACGTTGTGTTACTGCAAATTTTTCTGTTTGTGTATGAATGTTGTCTGTCTGTCTCCACACTTGAAGGGCAACTGGCTAAATCATTTTAAAATGCAGAGAGACGGGGTGAGTGTTAAACAACCAGTCCTGGCCCCTTCTGTGTCCCCAGAGTCCCCACTGTAGATTATAGTCCACCTATCTGCTTCAGACTCAATAGAGAGTTTCAGTTTTTATGCCCTCATCTAACTGCTGCGAGTAGCTGAACTAAAAGGAGAGCCACCCTGAGAGGCGGTCGAGTGCTGGACCTCTGTTTGGTGCAGAGCTGGTTTTTAGAACCTGTATTTAACCCCTGAACCCCAACTAACACAAGAATCAACTCAGTATCTTTGACATTGGTTTAGAATTTCACACGGAATGGATTTTTAATGTCACTGCTCAAAGATTCATATTAGGTCACATGCCACTTTTCAAGTTTGACAAATACAGATAGTTTCATGTAGAAATAGATCTGATATTTATGTAAAAACCTGTGGACATATGTACCTAGAGTATGTGCAGGACCACTGACTTCACATGTGAGGGCATTTTCAAACAGCTTAACTAATCCTGATAGTCCACGTTCACTTTGGTTGATGGATCCAGGTCATGAGTTTTATGTCTTGTCATAAGTTAAACTGCTGCACAGATGTTATTATTAATCCAAGGAAGGATTTTTACTGTCCTTGAAAATAAATTGAACTTAATTACCCGGTAGAACGTTTTACTTTAAAGGGCCCATATACCGTAAAATACATTTTCTGGGCTTTTACTATCCGCAGTTACTTGAAGGTGGTCAGCAGGGACCTTCAAAGTATGAAAACAGTCAATGCGCAGTCACTCAGTCCATTCTAAGAAATATGTTATTGAAACGGTTTGTTTCGTACTTCCTCCCCCCGTGTGAGTCATATGGGTTCGGATTCGTCACTCAGCCCCACCCAGTCGGTACCGGTCCAGGCTCCAAAACCACCGACCCCAGTCAACAGCATTGACTGGGGTCAACAGCATTTTAAACTCTAAGAATGTAATTGAGACCATGCAGGTCTTTTGTATTGCACAGGTCTAAAGCTGTGACTGGCTACATCCACACTACTACATTTTAGCTTTAAAAGTCATCACTGTTGCTTTGGTTCGCTTACTTTCTCCACACTACTGTGGAGTTTTTCAAATGCCTGAAAAGGATAACGTTGAATGGCCTGCCAATTTTAGTTTGAAACTCCGGCTATGCATTTTAGTCTGGATAGTCACCAATGGAAAGAATGACACAGTGGCCTGTATTCGCTTCCTGATTGGTCCTATAGGGTCACAGCTTCACCAGCAGTGAAGGCAAAGTGTTGTTCACATTAACTGTCGATAACAGTTCCACCTCGTCGTTGGTCCAAAAAATGAAATCCCTGTTCCTCATTTCTACAATTTTCTGTAACTTAGCAACAGACTGCAGAGTAGACAATCTGCTTCCTGTTTACATCTTCACGCACAGACCCAGTGTACATGAATGGTCATGTGACATACGGACAGGAGTTATAACTGATACAGAGCTAAAACTCTCATATGGAAAGAGACCGTTGTGGTTTGAAAAGGCTGTTTCTTACCAAGATGCATTAGTGTGTGGCTGTAGCCTGTGTGTTACATTTTTGTGATATTATTATTGTTCCAGGATATTAGCGAACTTGTTTTTGCCTTTCACCCAACTGGAAGCCAACTGTGCAACTGTAGTCTCTCAGCTGCGGCCCTAATGCATCATTATCTGTGTTCCTCTCTGTGCTTTTTACACAGCTAATTTCATATTGGCCAATTTTGTTTACAGCAAAACCTGCTGACAATGGAGCAGATAGTGACGGTGGAGGAAACGCAGATTAAAGACAAGAAATGTATCCTGCTGCGCATCAAAGGAGGGAAGCAGTTTGTCCTGCAGTGTGAGGTAGGACTGCTTTTATATTCCAACCGCGTCGACAGGATGAAGACAGAGAGCTGATCCCTTGATTTGATTTTATCTTTGTTCTGTGTGCAGAGTGATCCCGAGTTTGTGCAGTGGAAGAAAGAGCTGACTGAAGCGTTCACAGAAGCCCAGAAGCTGCTGCGTCGTGCCCCAAAAGTCATCGGGAAAGGGCGGGCCGGAGTGGTGGAGCTCTCCAAACCTCCCCTCACGCACCGCAATAGCAATGGCCTGTGAATACACACACACATATACACATATACATATATATATACACACACACACACACACACACACACACACACACACACACATATATATATATATAAATACACAGAACACACACACACTTTCACACAAACACACTGCATTCCACCTCCCTCCCTTCCCCCCTCCTCATCAGCCACATAACATTTGCTCTGACGCCTTCCCACCGATCGCCCACGACGCCTCGCAGTGTGTCAGCGGAGCATGCCCACCAGCCTCTTGCAGAACACACACTTTCAACATGATGACCAATCATGAGCACGATATAGTTTTTTTTCCGCCATGGGACCTTGCCAGTCATGGAGAGGAAGAAAGGACCAGGCAAGGAGAGAGACGACATTAAGGAGGACTCTGCACATGAAGAATCTTTGCATTAAAGTGGATGTAACGCTCCTCTCTTTCCCTTTATCACTCCCCTCCCCTTGTCCCCCCACCACTACCCACCTTGCTATGTTTGAATCAGGTGAATTCGTAACCAGTAGCCTGGCAGACTCCTCGAAAAACCCAAGGAGCTAAAGCTCTGATTACTGTCGCTCAGATGAGATGAGACCAGGCTTTACTGGGGGATGTATTTCTGCGAAAGAGAGATAAAGGCTGCTCCACTGGTTCTTCTCACCCCTCCCTCTAACCATTTCTCTCTGCATTATTACATTAAGTGCATAAAGTGCCAACATCAATATTTACTTGAGTCAACTGAGCACCCAGAAGGACCTGCTCTGTGGCAGATGCCCAGACACACAGAGGAGGGGGGTTTTCTGCAGTAGTGGGGATGGTTGATCATTCCAGTGCAGAAAACCGGAAGTACAAGGACCACAGACTCTTTCAGAGTGGCTCTTGTACAGCCAGTTACCATAGAGACTGATATTTCATTGGCTGACAAACTGCAGCCGGTTGCTATGGGAACCATGAAGACTGGTATACATGGGAATTGGTAACCACAGCGAACGGTATAACTATTGTGTATGAAGGGTACACTTGCAGAGAAAGAGATGATAGCGAATGTAGGGGAGGGAGGGGCGGAGGAAGAGAGGAAGAGTGTATATAAACAACCCTTTCTCTGTGCATCTCCAGTGTTCTAGTCTAATGTGTTTGCATTATCGGGGACTTCTGTGTCTGCCTGTTTGTGAATCTGTCCTGCCTTTTAGGGAAGAGGAAGAGGCTTTTTTTCTTCCTGGGAGGGGGAGGTTGGGCGGGGGAGGGAGGTTGGGAACAGGCAGAAGCGTGACAGCTTTCAGTCACTGGCGTGGCTGCATTAGCTCAGTTGGATTGTGTGTGTTTGAATATGAGGAGGGGAAATCCTCTTTAGGGTCAAACAACACGCTCTGTGTTGGTGTACAGCAGCGTGCGCCTTGTATCTCCATCTCAGCGGCAAGTGGAAGTAACTGAAGGTGTGGTTGCAGCGAGGGAAATAAAGAGGAAGATCTGAAACTAATTAAAGGAGTAATCCACCTTCAAACAGACCAAACACAATGATGTTAGCGGCATTTCAGGTTGTTGCTTTTTTTTTTTTTTTTTTTTTTTTCTTCTTTTCTTGATAGCTAGTTCATGCGCCGATTCCTTCAACCTGCCTCATCTTCATATATTCCTGTATTGGTCGAATTGGCCTACATTTTCCCTAAATGCCTGTGGACAGCAGCTAGTCGCTTGTCCTTCTACATGTTAAGAGCAGAGGGAAAATATCAAGAAACATATTGAGCTGGTCTGTGAATTAATCTGCCCTTCCTTTTCTATATCTATATTTAATGGTTCTATTAACTAGCAAATTCCTGTTATAATACCTCACAATCTGGTGAGATGTATTCATAAATCCCCAGAAATAATGTTTACAATCACATGTGACAAAAAAGGCATAAAATCTGGAGTTTACGGTCCATATTCTAAGAAAAGGGAGCATCCACCACACCAGTGTTTCTCTATAGCCAGGAAGGTGAAGGTGAAGGTGAAGGTAAAGCTCCTGCTGTGTGACTCAGAAACAAAAGTCGACGTGACTTCGCTGTTGCAAAGAGCTTAAATCGCAGCTCTGACCATAACGGATGCATGTTAGTGTGACACATCAACAGCAGCAGTGTTTCAGGCTGGACTTTTCCTCTGTCTTTCTCTATGATCCTTCTAATTATCGGGAGCTTTCATGGTATCACCCGCATTGTCGTCGACCTCATTGAAGTTTGTAGGCGGAGGGCAGCAACGCGCACAATCGTAGTGCTGAAGAACACACAGCAGAGCAGTGGGAACAGGAACTAGTGTCTTTATAAATTTCAGGGTTATAATTTGTCTTCATGCAGTACAGTGTCCTTGTCTGTAATGTCCATGCATTTCCACAGCTGTGATGTATGACCTGCAGTAGGAAAAGGGTTGATTAAGGGTGCATTGTGATTATTACATTTTTTTCTTTGTAGCATTTACCAGTCAGGGGGAGATCTTATAGAGAAATGTTGTCACCTCTCAAGGTGTCTTTTATTTTTGTAAACCAAAATGGTTTTTATTGTTTTCATTGAAATGTATGTTGTTGCACCTTTTTAGCCCAATGTGTTACTTAATAGTTGTTAAATGTGCCAAATAACTGTTGCTGATTGAGTGGAACCAATGGGAAGCCTTGTTTTCTCAACTTTTGACCCTTCTCACAATAGACATGGCAGAGGTGTAGATGAAAAGTAAAAAATTAAAAACACATAAATACACACACACACATAAACTTTGCGGTGGGATTTTTGAAGGGTACAAAACTGTGACCAAACATTATCTGGAGAAGAGTGTTTTTTTTGTGTTTGTACGCTTTTTGGCTTTCTACCATGTTGCCATTGGGACACGCTCACACAACACAACACACACATTGTCCAGCTCTACTCCCAACTTCCTCCTGAAGAGTTTTCTTTCACACTGTATGTATAACATGTGAGTGTAAGAGCATACCTGTGCGTCATAATCGCTTATATGTACATCCGGTGTTTTTTTTTGTTTTTTTTTCTTGTCATACACAGATTCTCAGCACACGCTAACACACACAAGTCAATTTAAAAAGGTTGGCATATAGGTGAAAAAAAATCAAAGTATATATAAATATATGTGTATATGAAATGACAAAATGCTCTAGGTTTATTTAAAAGATTTAATGTAGAAAACAAAATGAACTTGTTCAGGGGAGGTCGTTTTTTTTTTTTTTTTTTGATGTGAGTATAATTGTTTGTGGTGAAGACTTCAGCTTGAATCTTGCACATAAAGACTTTAGATATTGTACCTGCGAGTTCCAGATGATTATTTTTGTTTGAATACCGGACTCTTTGCTCTTTCATATTTATTGAGTGTGTGGGGCGCTCTCTCTCCTCCACATGTTGGAGCTCTCTGCCGAGAGCTCGCTCTAGAAATCCTCTGATTTGCGCCCATCAGAAACTCTTTGTTTTGTTTTTCGTATGCCACAGACAAACACAAATACTACTGGCTTTGGGTTGTTATTATTACCATTAAGGTTATGATAATACTGATATATAATTGAGAATATTATTCAATGATTATTAGTAAATTTATTTGATTTCATAATTTTTTTTTTTTTGCGACAGATAGGAAGTTGCGTGTTGGACTGCTTGTAAAAACAGTTCATGAATAAAAATACTTTTTCCGTGTTGCCTTCTGTCACATTTGCTTTGCTGTGTATCTACGTTTTATCTGGGGCATATTATGGCCAGATTTTTTTCAATTATTATGATTTTCGAATTGCTCAAAAGTTCATGTTTGACCTCAACTAGCTTGACCAAAACGATCTCAATTTATAGCAGCTTTATATAAAAATTTTACTTTAGAATAACATCTTCTACATCCTGTGGCTATCACACTGAGCTGTAACAGGGAGACTGGTTGCTCTCACATGTAAGAGTCAGATGTTCGGGACAGAGTGGGTGCTAAGATGATGTTTCAAACAAACGACACACAAAACTGAAAGAAGCAAAAACAAAACCATTACCTCACAATAACAAAGAGGTGTAGTACACGGCAAAGAAGTAGATGAATATGTCAATTTTGAGTAAGGGCTGATAGTGGTCTCAATTTGCTGTAAAAGAAATAGCATGTGATCTACACGGTGGAATTTGTACGGTATCTCCTGCGTCCTCTATCCAGACGTCACCCCTCGCCTATACGCTCCTTTATTGTTCATGTGTGAAAGGCAAACCAGAGGAGAAGCTCTGGACCCTGAAAACAGCTTTACTGAGTGAGAGGCAGTGTCTAAAACGTACTGGCAAGTTTAAGAGTAATGTTGATATGTCAATGAGTCAAAAAGACAACAAGCCGGTGAGCATGAAAACCACTGAACTGCTCCAGCCAGGCGCAGCACAGAATGATTCACCTCTAGTGGCTGCAGAGGGCGCTGCAGCTCAGTAAAACTTTATTTTTGGTTCAATTACTTGCTGTCTGTAGCCTTCAGTCATATCATGCATAGGATGTACTAGAAGTAAAAAAGAGAGGAAGAAAATACTTACAAAACTGTATATGAAAACAAAATATCTACTCAACACGTACGTCAGCATCCATCACTACTGCAGGGTAACTCCATCCGCAGTGAAGAGTGTGATGTGGAAAAAGCGCTGGACTTCTAATAGCGTGAACAACTTTGACAAAAGATTCCCTACTCAAGGTCCACTTCCTTGCTTTTTCTAGAGCTTTCAGCCATATCATATGATAGATTTCATGTCTGAGAATTCCTCATTCTGTCACTTTTTTAGTGTGAGCACACAGAAGCTGCTCAGGACTAGTGCTGAATGCAGTGTGGATGTGGGTCACATTATTCTCTTGGCTCGTTGAATCATCCTTAGAGCTTTGCACTCCGTTTGGCCTTTTGGTTCAGCTTCAAAATTATCATAAATGTGCCTATTAATTATTTTTGTGCATAGGATTGCAAGATCGACACCTTATTCTGGCCACTGGTTGCACTGGACTTAACGCATCAGTGAATAGGATTAATCTCTCCTCTATCAGTAGACATGTAATATAATGTGTATAAAAACCTGAAACTAAGGAAATGTTGTATTTTGGCAGCCTCAGAATGAGTCCACCATGTTGCTACAGTAGCCCTGAATGGTCAAAACAAGCACAGGCTCTACAGAGGGTCTTACATACTTTAATTTGACTTGGAGGCCACTGTCCGTTGTGTTAGATGTCACTAAATCCAATATACTGAACCTTTAATGGGGACTTACCTTGAACAAGGCATATACTCGTTGTAGGTGGGGGTGTCAGCAGGAGCTTAACTGCACTTGCGTTGGACCCCTGGGGCCCCAATCGGGGGGAACCAGCCATTCTGTCCAGTACAGGCACCACAAGCCCAAACAACCACAGATCCACTGGCTCACTGTGTCTGACTCAAAGCTACATTTGTCTCTAGTATGTTTATTTTCAGATATGATTTTTTTTAATATTCAGGCCCGTCAGTCTCTGTGTTGTTGCTGTTTGCCACAGGAAAGAAGAGAGCTAGTGAACTGTGTGGATTGTGTTCACCTTGTTTGATGTAAATAGCTCCCTGCTGCATCTGTAAACACTGAGGCTGAACTAATAGTTAAAGCTAAAAAAAAATGAGAACCAATGTCAGAAGAGACCCACAGCTCTGTGGAGATGCTGAGCTGGGTCACTCTGAGATGACGCCTAGAAAAATGTTACATGAGAAAAATAGAATTTAGCTTTTGACCTCTTTCACTTGGAAAATAACAAACAAGCTTCATCTACCAAAAACAGTGTTTATCTGACTTCAAATTGATTGGTTTGTTAAGTTGATTGTGTTTGTCTTGCACCAGGTAGACTCTATTAGTCTATAGCTTATTGACGTTTGGTCCCATTGCAACACTAAACAAGACTTTAAGTGCAGCAGTGACCCCTCCTGGTGTATCTTCAGCAGTAAATGCAGGTAAGTTAATGAGATGAACACCCCCCCCCCCCCCCCCCACACACACACACACACACAGACAGCCCCACAGAGAATGAATGATTGTGTAAATAAAACAGGAAGAAAAGCTATCATAAATCAGAAACCACAAAACATTATAAAAAAAGCTAAAAAAGAAGATCTATTCAAGTGTGTAAAATAATAGAAACAAATAAAAGAAGAATACATACCATGTATTGAAATAGCTTATAGGGATATTTCACTGAACAATTTAAATGTACTCTTTACCTATACACCACTATGCTGATGGAGGGGTGGGTGAAGTGTTTGATTCCATAAAACACTTTTCAGGGATAATTCAAGTAAACAGGGCTCCTTCTTCAAATAAAAAAAAAAACACAACATGCCTCCATACACCTCGTGTGGTATCATAAAGGTGTCGACATTCATATTCGACTCAAAACTACGTCATTTACACCATCTTTTAAGCATTTAAGTCCCCTGATAACCTTTCAGGGCACGTTCGAGCTGGAAAACCACACATACTCTCGCCCAAGGGCACTCTCCCTTTAAGATGCATTGATAAATAATGCTACAGACTAAAATGGTAGGTCTTTCTGAGATTATTCGTCTTTATATATTTCGCTTTTCAGATAAACAGAGGAAACTTTAAGCTTTGCAGTCAACTGAGTCGTCATTAGCTAAAGTAGCGATTAGGCTATAACACTGCTGAACTTTGAGGTCATCATATTCAGTTGAAGCCTTGTATTATGATTTACAGCATTATGATGTAGCATCCACTCCTGAACCCGCGACAGACAAAAGAGCTTTTCTTTTCTCTTCTGGTTGTTCATCCACTTTTTTGTTATTTCTCCTTCCGTCCGTCCATTCTCATGAGCACAATATCTCTGCAACACCCTGAAGGACTGTCTCCACAACTGGCAATATTGCTCAGTTTGACTCAAAGATGAACCGATCAGAAAAAGATCAACGTCAACGTGAACCCAGGACACAATGAAGAGGTTACCTGCTGGTGGCGCTACAGTCAGAGTTTCACCAAAGTCAGTGGGATTAAACAGATGAGTGCCATAAATATCTGAAGCAGATTTCATGACAATCCGTACACTAGTTGTTGAGATATGAGAGCTGCGCTGGGCCCTGACAAACATTTCTATCACTCTGTGATTTCCCCCGGTCCTCACAGACACAAGGAGGCTCCTCCTCCTCCTCCCCCTTCTCTCCCAGCTGGAGCTGTCCATCAAACTGGACAGCTGACGCGGTGCAGATCCGCACATGTGCACTTGTGTCCTCTGTTGGGGAACAGCCGGTGTCTGCTGTCAACCCCAAACGTCACCCCACCCCACCCCCCCTACATTCACACACGTCAGGAAACAAGTTTGAGATAATGTTAAAAACAAGGTCTTTGTCGGAAATATGGATTGTTTCATGTTTCCTTGATGGGTCTCACTTCTCAGTCAGTGTCCACCAGGTCTCACCAGGTCTCCAAACAGGGACTTCTCACCCCCCCCCCCCCCGTGCCTGCAGATATTTATAGAGGAATCGTCTGTCAACCATGTCCTGTTGCTTATCAGTGTGTGTGGCTGCAGAGCCCCGTGTGTCACTCTATTTCTGACTATTGCTCCATGCCCCACTCAGTCTGTCTTGCCCGGCGTGTGAATCAGTGGTGGTGTTTGTGTGACAGTGGGACTCTCACTTGGCCTCATAGGATTTGCAGTTACCCTCCAGGATCTTTGGGCCATTTCTTTGCCATTGTTGAAGGTAGGCTGTTTTGTCTTCTGTGTGTTGTTACGGTCCAGAGAGATTTTAATGACCATCTCCACGTTTTATTTATAGATGACTTGTCGGACAGAGGGGCCTGACTGGGCCTGTGTGGAACATTAACGGGTGTGATATGACATTGACCTAAGACAGAATATAACACCGTCTTTAGATTTTTACTATGAAGTGTCCCAGGAAAGTTGTGAATATGTCTATTCCTGTGTGGGATCTACAGTGGCCTATTAAACAAGTACTGTTTGTCATTCAGGTACTGTAATCAAACTATTTGGGTTTGATTCAGAGTTTCAACTGAGTTGGGAAAAGTATAAACCTGATGGATGAAGATTCAACTTAATATAATATTTTGTTCTTGTTGTTGTTGTTGTTGTTGCCTCAGTGTCTCTCAAAGAAGTCATCAAGTTGTTTACAGGCACTGACACAACCAGCCACCTTATGTGCTGCTTGGTGTATTGTGTGATCTACAGGGTGTCATAATTGTGACATTTAACAAAAATCATTGTGTTTTATGTGCAGATTACAATTATTTTAACAAAACACAACAAGATTGTAAATACAATATAACAACAATATATGCTTTGTTACAAAAATAATTGGAAAAGTTTATCGCAGAATGAAGATCGACTTTTGTGCACAATGAAAGCACAAAGTCATGTTTTTATTAGTCCAGTTAACTTAACATAATTGTTAAGTATAAATTGAAAAGAAAAAGGCCAGGAATAGACCTCTGGGGAACACCACAATCAGGACTGGCCCATGCAATTCCGCCACCCTAGGCGAAAAATAATTATACTGCCACTCTACCCTACAGCTACAGCAGCCCCAATAACAATGTTGAGATCTGAAATAAACCAGTTCTATTGCCTGCAACTATTTGACAAACATATAATATCCAAATAACATCCATGCTAATGCAGTTGAATCAAATTACCGGGTAAATGCTCAGGACTAATTTTCCTGCCTTCCCTCCATACTGTGGAGTTATGGTATAGCACAATGATAATGCCATTGATCCAATGGTAATTAAAAACGCTTTAGCGTATAAATTAAAAGCTCACTGTTTCAGGCTAAAAGCAGTGGTCTGTAGGCAACCTTGCCGGGATTCTTTGTTGTAAGCGGAGCAGTTCAGTTCAGTAACCTCACTGCTGTTCATCGTGTATCTTCAAAGAGGGGGAGATGTATCGTTTAGACTTCGGTCTAAATTAAATGATTAAGTCTGAAATGCGTCTTACCCACGGGCGTGGCTATCTTACTTGACTTTGCCCCTTGCCCGTAGTGTGTGTCACCTAGACACACCACATCATGTCACAATGTACAAAAACAGCCTAATCTAACAATAAGCGACAGGCCCTTTGTGACTATATGTTCAGACACTCGTCCCACAGATTGAATTAGACAGGCAGTGGTCAGGATGGATCAATTAAGTCCAGTATTCCTCCGTTTGTATCTCTGTGTTTGGTCTCCACCTCCTCCAAAGGGAAGTATCTGGCTCTATGCCTGCTTCATGCCCCACTTTGTTCACCAGCTGGTCTTTAACTGTGTGTCTATGCTGTTTGCTGCTGAGCAGGTAAAGTACACATTTTTACAATTTGTAGTCGAAAAACAAATGTGTGCGGCAACCGGAGTGTAACCAAAAACTGATAATGTTCCAATGTCACATTTCAACCAAGTTTCCCACACAGTTTTCCACCCTCTGAGCATGGAGACCTTTGATGTAATTGTGTCCTCTTCTTCTTCAGTGGTGTGGTGGCAGCAACTATAGAATCATTCACCCTAGCTGTTTATCCAACTGTCATCTCATTCATGTTACAGTAGAACAGTGATTCTCAAATGGGGGTACGCGTACCCCTGGGGGTACTTGAAGGTACTCCAGGGGGTACTTGAGATATTTTTTATATATATATTTAAAATTAGCATCCATTCAAAAATCCTTGAGAAATTGTTATTTAACAAATATTCAATCATATATAAGTGTAAGTTCATGAACTAAATTTTATATTCAGTAGGCTTTTCAATTTAATTATCCTAAAAAAACAGAGTCTCCCCCATACCGATGGTTTGACCTAACCTGGCACACGCCACCTGTCATCACCTGCCTTGAAAACTTCAACAATGGAGTCGAGTTGAAGTGCAGCAGCAATGCTGCTGAGACACGGAGGGTAAAGCGCCAAAGAAGGCGAAACCAGAGAAGAGAGCCTTCCCTAAACAACACCGTGAGATCTTGTGCCTCTTCGGAGGGGCGCTAAAACGTAAAAGTTTTCCGTTGTGAAGTTAATGATTCATAACAAGAAATCCGCGTCTCTACCGGTACCCTTTCAAAATAAAAGCATGTAATACAAAAGCGGAAATGAAATTGTATGGCCTTAAAGCGAGCAAATATTTCAGAATAAAATAACAGAAAGACACTTCAATAATATTAACAATAACATAGATTGGGTTATTTACCCTTTTTGTTTTTTCTGTGGGGAGAGATTAGCCAACAGTGGCATTAAGCCACCACATCTTCAGCGGTCTCTCCAGACAAAACATGAAAGTCATGTTGGTAAGCCACCTGAGTTTTTTAAGAGGACTTTCTGAATTCAGGTCATCTCAAGACACGATGCGAAAAGCCTCCCCAAAGCAAACGGAAACAAGCTACCTGTCAGTATTCTTTTCGATCCTTAAAGAAGATATTTTAAGATGATAAATATTAAAAAAAAATGTTTTGAGCTAATCTTTTATTTAAAACTAAGTTAATGATTTATTTTTTGGGAAGAAGTGTTATAATTGCTATAATTAAGTTCATGAGTTCAGTTTGAGAACACATCTTTATTATGATCCCAAAAGAGGTCACTTTAAGTTGATTATTTTGAGGTGCACAAATCTTTATTAATATTGAGATAATAATAAAAGTCTTCAGTTATTTTTATATCTTTTTATTTCGAAATAGTTCAAGAGAGACCACTACAAATGAGCAATGTTATGGACATTGATGGAGTTTTAAATTTGAATGTGTCTAGTTACAAGGCTTAATAAATCACATTACATCTTTCTTTCAACCAAAAATGCTTTGCGCTGGTTAGGGGGTACTCGGCAGAATTTTTTCTTCGAAGGGGGTACGTCACTGAAAAAAGGTTGAGAACCACTGCAGTAGAAGATCCAAACAAACATAAAGGGATAGTTCACCCCAAAAAAACATTCACCCACCCCTCCATCTGCACACTGCTGTGTAGATAATGAGTGAGTCTTAAGTTTTGGGTGAACTATCCCATTAACTAAAATTGTAGGAATTTCTTTGATTATATTTGATATATTGTGCTATGTTTGGATGGAAATATCGCCTAACATTAACGATCAACTGTTAATTGAGATATAGATTCATGCAGCTAAAAGCTACATCCTGACAATGTATTTTTGTGTTTTTATTCTTTATCAGAACCCAATTTAATCATGATTTACATTGGAAGCTTCCTGTGTAACATTGTGGAGCCACAGCTCACAAAACTGTTACCGATGACATCAAAACAAAAAGAAAAACAAAGGAAATGTCAGCATGTGACAATAGAGTCTCTCAACCTCTTAACTGAGGGATGAGGAGACAGTTTCTTAGAAGACACTGATGCCTCAACAGACCGAACGTAGCAGCGACACGTCTCAGTATGGGAAACTGTAAATTACCAGGACGTGTGGGTTTGATAACTCGGCTTCTCCCTGACTGATGTGATCTTACGCAATAATATTGTCTTTGTGAGTTTTTTTCTTACAATCTCCAAGTTGAAAGGCAGATCTGACACTTTTCATCATTTAACTGGCTGCTGGAGTAAGAGAAAGAGAGAGGGGGGCTTCATATGTCTATCTATCTGTCCCTTTCTTCACTTTCAACCATCTCTCCCCTTTGTCAGGTTTTGTGTCTTTCTCTGTGCACACACACACACCACCACCATTTCCAACGCCGATCTGAGATCCCAGCTGGCTGACATCCCTGTGATCCCCACCCCCTGCACACCCAACCCTGAGCTACCCTCCACCATCCCACCCCCTGTTCAGCCATGGCCCTGTCTTCACGTTTAAAACTGTGGGAGAAGAAGGGAGGTGCAGATTTGTTGCATGTGGTGTTTTTTCAACATGTACTACTGACTCTTTGTGTGTGGCGCATGTAGAATGTAGCTTTGATTTTGTTGTGAGTGGACTCTAACCCTGAATGATCATGACATCATCGACTGTGGCTGAAGGGTAGAACGGTCGTAGTCATAGATATTGAATGCACTAATGAGAAGTCACTAATGAGAAGTGCATTAATCAACAGAGGAGAAGGAAACACAAGATCCTTTAATTAAGCGAAAGCCCCAATACAACATGTTAAAATACTGCATTACATTTAAAAGTCCAGAAAACTTAAGGTATAGCAAGTAATAAGTCTCCTGATTGTCAATAATAGATGTCCATCCTGCATCATTGATGCGCAGTGTTGGGCGCAGTGTTGGGCAAGTTACTGAAAATTAGTAATTAGTTACAGTTACTAGTTACTTCTTTTAAAGTAATTGAATTACTTCACCAGTTACTGCATATCAAAAGTAATTAGTTACCAAGGAAAGTAACTTTTAAGTTACTTTTATGTCTGCTTTTAAATGTAATGAATATGAATAGTACTGAACAGTTAAACACAATAAACATATTTTTTGTAATCAACAGGGCAACAGGCCTTCAAATAAAGCAGTAGTACAAAAATCCCTTTTAATACTTAACCTAATACAAAATAACTGTCTCAGTCATTTAACAGTGTTTTTTTTTACCACATTAGGCCCAATGAAATACAAGTGAGGAGAAGCTTCTCAAACTTATGATCTGAGAGCCTATTTCCTCTTTGGAGAGAGAATCAGGCTCACCTTGCGTAACTGCCTGTAGCTCTCACGGAGCGGACAGATGTAATAGACACGCCAACGCTGTCAGTGTTTCCCCTAGGTTTACAGCTTTTTTTGGGTGAGGTGGGGGCCGCGGAAGCTCTCTGTCCGCTGGTGGGAGTGTGCTCACCTGTGTGTGTGCGCATCGGGATGGAATTCCGCCGTGAGCGATACAGAGATATGAGAAATAAAGAAAAAGAACTGTTACGTGCGCCGGAGCGTCCTCATGACTGCCTCTTGTCCAGTGCGATCGACCCACACTTCCTTCGCGGTCGACCGGTAGATCGCGATCGACTTAACGCGAGTAACAAACTCATTTAAATTTCAGTAATTGTAACTGCGTTACTTGATTTTAAAAAATACCTCGTTACATGCTTGTTACCGCTAAAAGTAGTGGAATTGCAGTAACGCGTCACTTTGTACTGCGTTACTACCAACACTGTTGATGCGTCAGCAGCATTTCACTGTTGTAGCTGCTTCAGGAGCAGGGGCTGCTCTTCTGGCCTTAAGCCTGAAACATGCTTCTGCACTGCGTCTGCGTCTTTTCACGCCGCTGTGGCGCAAGACTCGTTTTCGTTCATGCTTCCCCAACCGTTGCTCGTCTTACAAAGCCATTCCGCGCCAGAACACTAGGCGGAGTAAAGCTTTTTGTCGAAGACGACCTTAGAGACGCCTTCTTTCTTCTTCGTCGATTGTTTATTTACATAGCCACTGCGGCTCCTCGTAGCCTTTTTCTGGCGGACAAATCCGCCAGTCAGTGACAGGTTATACAAGTGATCATACTATCGGATATCTTATGCCAAGTGCTCTTATATTTGGTCCATATTCGTTCTTCTAAATCTTCCGTGATTTCTGCCGGTATTATGGGGGCATGAAACCGGAAATGCAGCTCCAGAAGGGATGTAGAGCAGACCAATCACAGCCTGCTGAGTGAGCTTGCGGAGCTTTGCCGTAAATTTTAGAAAAGGGGGTCGACACCCGTCAGCACGTAAGGAGGGATACATAAGCACGTAAGGGACCCGGAAGGGCTCTTGCGCTTACGGGCCCGTGAAAACCCAGAAGCATGTTTCAGGCTTTACAGGCTGCTCTTGCCGCTTGTGAGGCTCCATGGGTACAGTACGGTGCTATTACTGTACTGTCTGTTGTGCATGAATAGAATTACCACTCAAAACCACTCAAAAGGTTTTGGGAATTCCCCCCAAAATACGGTTTAAAACATAGTAGTTACATCCAATGTTCAACAACATGATTGGCTTGGTGTTATGGACTTCTTCTGGTGGTTTGTCTTTCTCATTTAACATTATTACTTTATATAGTTTCATATTTTCATATGTCGTTAAATTATTTATTGAAGAAGAAAAAACTACAATTCTAATAAAGGTTTACCTTTAGCACATTAGATGTTTTCTTTTATATAAAAACAAAATTTAAGTAACTGGTATAACTGTCTTAATATCTTGATGTGCCACAATATTTTTTGATTTCTCTATTGAAAAAAAATCATCAGCATCACAACTTGATTATTAATTATTTATCATTGCAAGCCCAATGTAATAGGCTCTTATTCTACACCCCAAATGAAGATTTTCTGCTTTTCTGTGACAGCAAGTCTGAATATCTTTGTATTTTAAACGGTTCATCCTTCACCCCGATACATTCTAACCTTGTGACATTGAAACGAAAACTGTTTGTTGCATTAAATATCCATACTTTTACATCTGTAAAGAGTTTTTAGATCGTAATACAAAAAATGTGTGTACAATATCAGTAGCGGTTTTGGGCACGGGCAAACCGGGCACCTTCTCATGTCACATGGGGGACTGCGCAAGCACTTAAAAAAAAAAAAAAAATTGATTTCACTGTCACTGGCACGACTGAGCAACGTCCTCAGCACCTAATGAATCATTAAGTTCAGTCTCTTCATCGATGCAGAGTCCACATCGTGATGCATCTAAGTATCGAGACATTTCCAGACCTCTAGTGTGGAACCCAAGCCTGTATAAAGGAGGAGGGTTGGACGTAGACCCCACTTAATAGTGCGGCGCACATCATCCTGGGGCCCACATCGTCTTGCAGCGCACATCATCCTGGGGCGGATGACTGCGCACATCATCCTGCGGCGCATGTCATCGTGCAGCGCACGATCATACATGATCGTACATGATCGTACATGATCGTACATGATCATACATGATCGTACATGATCATACATGATCGTACATGATCATACATGATCATACATGATCGTACATGATCATACATGATCGTACATCATACTTTACATTACATCACATTACATGTCATTTGGCTGACGCTTTTGTCCAAAGCGACTTACAATTAGTACACTCAACATTCATGAGGGGCCATTTAGGGGTTCAGTATCTTGCCAAGGACACTTCGGCATGCAGATGGGAGAGAGTGGGGTTTGATCCGGCAACCTTCTTGTTGAAGAACCATTACTCTAACCACTAGGCCACACAGCCCCCCGGTGTACTGTTGAGCACATCATCATGTGGCGCACACCATCCTGCTACGCACATCATCCTGCAGCGCATATCATCCTGCAGCGCACATCATCCTGTGGCGCACGACTGCGCACATCGCCTTTGAGGCACCCATCGTCTTGAGGCGCCGTGGTGCACGTCATCCTGCAGTGCACATCATCATTGGGCGCACATCGGCGCACATCGTCTTGGCGCACATCATCCTTCGGTGCACATCATCCATCGGTGCACATCATCGTGCGGCACACTTTGTCCTGCAGCACACATCGTCCTGCAGCGCACATCGTCCTTCGGTGCACATCATCTTGAGGCACACTTCGTCCTGCAGCGCACATCTTCCTGCGGCGCACATCTTCCTGCGGCGCACATCGTCTTGCGCAAGCATCATCCTGCAGCGCACATCATCGTGCAACGCACATCATCTTGCGGCGCACATCATCCTGCCGCGCACATCAAAGGAGGAGGATTGGACCTAGCACTAGAAGCACATCATTTTGCTGCGCACATCATCACCGCACATCATCGTGCAGCGCACATCATCCGGCGGCGCATATCATCACCGCACGATTGGCGCACATCATCCCGCGGTGCACATCGTCCTGCAGCACACTTCATCCTGAAGCGTACATCATCCTGCGGCACACATCAAAGGAGGAGGGTTGGACCTAGAGCTAGAAGTTCCACCCCACATAACAGCCTTTTGAATAAATTTGATATTCTAACATTTAACAATGCAGGACAAAATCAATTATTTTAAGAAGTGATGGCCTATTTCAATGCCAAGATAAAAAAAGGAATCAACAGAAGAATACGGAAGCGAATTGCATTCACTTTTTATTTTAAATTTTTTGGGGCATTTGTACCTTATACTATGTTGTGCTTAATTGTGTGCATTGATTTTTTTCGGTCTCGCCTGGGGCGCAATTCCATGTAGAACCACCACCGTACAAAATACAAGTACAGCTGTTCTACTGGAAAGGTTTTACAACAATTCCCCAATGAAGTATTAACTACCTGAAATAATGCGACATTCATTGGATAATGGTAAACGTAAAAAAAAAAAGACAGAACAAATTTATTTTTCAGTTTACTTAAATCTTTACTCAAATTAAAAAGTACGACTAATTCCTTCATCCGTGTTTTGAACTACTCCTGAGACATATGAGTATGCAAACAAATCCTGTTGTGGAGTTTAGTTCACAGCCTGCTCATGTCTGTGTTAAGGTCTGTGTTAAGGCAACATCACCCTCCAACAGTCAAAATGTTATAATTAGGCATGACTCAGGCTGATTCGTCTCCAGGTTTTCTCCTGATTGCATATTGTAGCTTGTCAAAGAATGTGAAACAGCTGTCCTGCTGACCTTTATTCTGTTCCCTATTGTGTCAGCCGCTGATAACTATTAGTTAAATGTCAGGCCTCTGGCCACCTTTCTAGTTTGGCACGTCTGGTTCCCTAATGATTCGCGTCATAGCCACTTACTCATAGTTCCTCCTAAAGCTGAGAGCGCACATGATGGAAACCACATTAAGATCTACTCAAATATAGCTGAAGACACCAACTCAGTCTTTGACAATGGAAAAAATATTTTGAGCGACCTGCCTGTTTCTAGCTGAGCATTCTGATAATAGAGTCTCAGATTGACACGTGTATTTGGTGAATGTGCAGAATGGACCTAAGAGTTCATCTCATTTAGCCGTGCAGGTAGGTTCATGGATGTACATAATGATTCAATAAATAAATATTTGATATCACCTGGGAGCATGGCTACACATGTTTAATTTCCAGAGCCAGAAATCTCAAAGACAAATAAATCCAAACCTGGAAAAATACAACCACATCCACCTGCAATGATGCATACCAGAGCAGTAACTCTAATGTGTGTATTCAGATCCCACAATGATCCTGTCTAATTGCATTCACCCATCGTTTAAACCACAGATAAAGGAGGAGAACGAGCCGGTGGCCGTGGCCGTCCCTCCACCACCTCTGTCAGCGCTGCCGGGCGGATTCCTCAAACAGCTGGTCAGGGATTCAGAGAAGGAGACCAAATACAAGGAGCCAGAGGTCAAAGACGACAGAGCCGTGAGTGGCTCCTCTTTTGTTTTCCTTCACATCAGCTCTGAGCTTCGTAAAAATATAACCTGACATTTTGGTCAATGTGCTTATTTGCTCAGTTGCGAAGCATTATTAGACTATAAGATTGATACCTTTCAAGAATGGAGACAGCCAGCTTAGCTTAGCATAATGACTGTAGGGAAAATAGCTAGAGTGGCTCTGACCAAAGATAACAAATCCCCTCTCCCCAACCACCACATTTAGCCCACACCCCACATTCCGCATATCCTAAATCCGGCCCACATAGCACATGAAATGAAGGCAATAGGGTGGTTCGCTCCTGTTTGCCAGATCTGGGCCACAAATAAGCCACAGCAATAAACCACACTTCAACCTAAGGTGGCCCGAATTTGTTTGGTGCTATTTTGGCCATAATCACCAATTACCTCATGAGCCGTTTTTGGGTCACATCCAAATTACAACTTGCTTAGAGCTCTGTATTTTTGCCAAAAGAGGCCCACATTTGTTTTAGTACATTTTACATTTTACAGATGGGAACATTTTGTTTTCCCTTTACTTTTGTTCAGGCCCTAAGAAGGCTAGAATTGCTGACTCACCCACATTTGTTTGCTAGCTGTTTGTTTTTTTAACCAGATTTCCAAACATTCAGATATGGGACATACCATCCCTTGTAGTGTGTTAGCTGCCAAATATATACTATGTTAAATAACCTTAAAAACACTGTTGGAGTAGCTTAATGTTTCTGTTGGCCCTATAAAACCATGTTGAACATCTATCCTTCATCTTTACCGTTATTCCTTTAATGGGGAGGTGTGGGGTACAGCCTGGACAGCCCCCCTCGTATGGAACCCTTACCCTAACCCTAACTCTCATGAACTAGTCGTACCTACAGTATATGGGAAGCATCATAGACTTTATATGGAGAAGTCACACATTGGGCTTGTTTAAGTAGTTACAGCAGTGAGTACACCACAGCTGAAACAGCAACATGGAACAATTTGATCAATGTTACTTTTAGTGTCGAGAAGCACAGAGGCTAACAATTGAGCAAGCTAGCAGACAGGTAATGTAATGCAGTTATCCATAGTGAACAGAAATTATGATATATTAAATTGAAATTCAATGGAAAATGTCCAAGGCCCCTGCCATTTCTGAAAACATGATTGGTACTTTAAATTATGAATTTTGTAATTGCAAATCAAGATACAACATTATAATAAGTGCAGGTATCTGGAAGTTGTTGCTTTTTGACAGAGCTAGCTCAAATCTCTCCATCAACTTCATTGAAGGTTGATTCTGAGTCTTCATTTTTACCCCTGTAGCCCAAAAAGTTGAGCGACAACCTTGTGCAACAGTTCCTCGTCCCAGATCAGACTCCTCCGATCCTTGAGGCTGAGATGGCGCTCCGAGCCGAACAACTCATCAGCAACAACAGACAAGGATGTCCGTCGGATGGCAAGTCCCCGACTCAGAAACACATCTTCACTCCCGAACCTGATGGTCAACAGAAAACCAAACTGGAGGCGATGCCAGAGCCGTCAAAGCAGCAGCCGGATATGAGGATAGAGAAGAAGATTAAGAAGACCCCACAGGCCGAGCAGAAGAAGGAGAGGACAGCCGAGGTGAAGCAGGTGGAGAGGGAACAGGGGATGGAGGAGAGGCTGGAGCCGGAGGGAAGGCAAGCAGACACAGCTTTGACAGAGCACAAAAGAGAGGTATGTATGTACCTTTCATCATTTATAATATAGACTAATCCTGGAGTTATTATTCACTCAATGTTTAATTATATCAAATGAATAAAATAAAATACATTTTGGGAAATTAATAATGAAATTCAATTTACTGGATGAGTAAAGCCCTTGTGTTGGATATTTCATTGGCAGATTAATCCACGTTTGGATTTGTAATATTTGCGGCAACCCAACAACATACAAAACAAAGATTTAGTTGGGTTTGGATATTTAATTAGAGGTTACACATACATTTAAAGTTTATTTAAAAACTGGATATGTCAGATTATTGAAGTGGCTCAGACTCTGTCGTACAACTCATGTAACAGGAACCACAGAGGATTTGTTAGAGGTATTCTGTGTCCTTGTTGCCTCACTGCTGTGTCCATATTTCTCTCTCAGGTCAAAGACGTGTGGTATGAAGCTGGAACTGTGTGGTGTGTCCAAAAGGATGGGTACACGCTTGGTGAGATACAAAATCAACGTTATCTATCGATCTATCGATCCTTCTATGGTTCGGACTAGCACTATAACGTCAGATCCCGCCCCTCAATCCATGATTGAGGGGCAAATATGAAAATAAAGATGACAGAATCACAGCTGTCTAAGGGGCTGGTTATGAAAGTGTAAATGAGCATTTCAGAAAATTTCTGAAAAGGTCAAACATTGTCAACACAAACACATCAACACAAAATCCACCACAGAATGAAAAACCCAGAAAAACAGAATACAAGACATTAACTAAATCCTTAAACATTAAATTGATTACCAACATAGCTTATCTAACTATATTTATGTTTATTTAACACAGAAACAAAATTACACTGATAATGGGGGTTAGAGTTAGGTTATTTTCTGTAAGTTAACTTATTGTCACAGCTTTGCTCTGTGTGAGTGTGAATAGGATATAATTTGGTCAGGATTAGTAGATGACTCCGCTTATCTTAACAAAATCTCTTGTAATCTTCTCGTCTGTTACATTACCTTTGTATCGTGTTACAAATGAGCTGCAGCAAAGTCATTGTGTATCTCCCCGTGCTGCTGTGGACCATATGTGCCGGGATCTGTTCCATATCCATCTGTAGATTTTATCCAGTACTCTCACATCCATCTAATAACTGCAGTGCAAAACACTATCCCATTAGATCTTCGTATCTCAACATACTGTATCCCCTGACCCCTGACTCTATAATAATAATAATATTATACGCAGGGCTCAGGCTATGTTTAGAGACACATATAAATGCTTGTTGACAGTGGATGCATTGATAAACGAGTTTGATTACCGTTCTCTCATTTCAGCCACTCAGCTAAAACCAGATGAAGGCACACCTGAACTTCCAGAGGGCCGAGTGAGGGTCCGCCTGCTGACAGATGGATCGCAGCATGACGTGACAGAGCTTGAAATCGAGAAGGTACTTTGGTTCTTTTTCTTCTAAATTTTTTTCTGTCTGTTTTCTTTTCAAGGAAAATCGATTTAATGTTGCACTACAACAAAGTTTGTGAAAATCCAGATGTCCTACAATGCGATTTGCATTCACCTCTACGATTTACACCTGGGGTTGTGGTCTATTCTGGACCACCTCAAAATATCACATGGGAGAAGACCTGGATGTTGTTATTTTAGCCTAACCCGAGAATATATATATATATAATAAAAACAAAAGGTAATAGTCTAAGAATGAGAGTCAGGTGGGTGAAAGTCCAGGGCTCCACCACTTCCTTGACGTTGTCATTCCCTATACAACCGTACCTGACTTCCACACACCACTCTACCAGAAAGTGGCGCGTATAAACCATGTGATGGTGGCAGACATTTTGTACAGCATTGCAGGACAACAAGTTGTAAAAGAAAATTACCAAACTGAAGCTGAAGAGGTTGAATCAACCAAATGCAGAATTCATCAAACTTTTTAAATGGACCTCCAAGAAGAGCTAAGTTGAGAGTGAAAAAGCTTTGGACTGACGGTGAGCAGAGACAATATGTAAATATATAAACAGGGACTAACAAAGAGGAAATTGGATGAAATGGAGAGAAAAAATGTGCCGTGTAATGTTCTGTTGTCTTACCCTGAAAAAAATTAAAAAAATAAATCTGGAACTTAAAGGGAAGCATTTTTATTTGTATCTTTCACTTCAGTCTGACTTGAATTAATAGTTCTTAAAACACTGGACGCTACACTGGATCAATGATGCATCTGGGAAGTGTCTTTTCATTTGTCAATGCCTGGTAAATCTGACTCTACGCACCCAGCAGGATTTGTGTTATAAAGATGAAACGCTTTTCAGAGGGTCAGATCACAGGTTTGTGTTAACACCTACCTGTGTTTTTATATATGGTTAAGTATACATGGGGTGAACCCTGAACAGCTTTATGGACTGACCGTTCCTCCCCCTGTGCAGTGTAATCCATCAGAGCTGGATCTGTGTGAGGATCTGAGCGACCTGCAGTGTGTGAATGAATGTTCAGTTCTTCACACGCTGTCCAGTCGCGCTAAAGCCAACATGCCGCTCACACAAGCAGGACCCAACCTGGTCAACTTCTGGCCTCCGCTACAGGCCCACAGCAAGGTGAGGGCAGACGTCCACCCTTTCATACTGGATCATTGATCTTCTCATCAGGGTTTGGATTAATCTGTTCATTTATTTGTTTACAAAATGTATTGTTGGGTCTGAACAACTGTTACGAATCCCTGTTAATATTAATTTTATCATCAAACTAGATGACAATGTTTAACATTTAGCTTAAAAAGAAGTTGCTGAGCACTAAACCATTAATTCTCAAACAACATCAACACTAAAATGTCACGAACACCAGCTTGTTTTGAATGCTAAAACATTTGTAGCTGTTTCAAAATATGTTCTAAAATCTAAAAGAATGTTTATACAGAATTAAACCAGCTAATAATTTATTTGTCATTTACAAATGTTAAATATTTGACAGTTATTCAGAATGGGTTAATACTCCCTTAACAAAAAACAAACTATCTTCATTAACTGATGGTGTGTAACTGGTCCATATTACTGAATTACTTAATGAATTGTCCAGCCTACCTTCCCAGATTCCTCTGATAAATTTTTTCCCCTCTAACAGCAGTTAAAAACCCCAAAGATATTCAGTTAACAGATAGAAAACTGTCTGTCAATCAAGTCATTAGTCACTGAATCAATGAATCATCTGGTTGTTTTTACGACTCTTAACCATATTCATTCCTTCTTTCTTCTCCCTCTATCTTGTGTCAGACCCCAAAGTCCCGGCGAGGTGATACAGTGTGGGATGCTCCTCCTGCTCTGGCGGCCTTGGTCAAGCGAGTATATGTGTCCATGGTGGGCAGCCGTAGAGACCACAGCGTGTGCGCGGTGGGACGCAGCGGCACAGGAAAGACCACGGTGTGCCAGGCCTTCACAAATGCTCTCCTCAAACAATCCGGCACCACTGGAGAGAACCTCAGTGGTGAGCACAGCAGCTGTAGGGATGAGGGTTCAAGTCCGTACTATACAGATGGTTCATTCCTTTCCTTTCTCTAACTCTAGTGGAGCGCGTGCAGGCTATGTTCACAGTCCTGAGGTCTTTTGGTTGTGTGAGCTCCCAGCACAGTGATGCTTCATCGAGATTCGCCACAGTCTTCTCGTTGGACTTTAACCACGCTGGACAGGCTGCTGCTGGACACCTGCAGGCATGCATCACACACACACACATACACACACACACACACACACACACACACTTTCTCACCCTCTCCCCTCCTTCCCCATCAGACTATGATGCTGGACAAATGGAGAGTTTGTCAGAAAGTTGCAGGAGAAAGTAACTTCCTGGTCTTCTCTCAGATGCTGGCAGGACACAGCACAGAGATGAGGTAATCTTTATTGTATCATGTATCTGTCTATCTATCTATCTATCTATCTATCTATCTATCTATCTATCTATCTATCTATCTATCTATCTATCTATCTATCTATCTATCTATCTATCTATCTATCTATCTATCTATCTATCTATCTATCTATCTATCTATCTATCTATCTATCTATCTATCTATCTATCTATCTATCTGTCTATCTGTCTGTCTGTCTGTCTGTCTGTCTGTCTGTCTGTCTGTCTGTCTGTCTGTCTGTCTGTCTGTCTGTCTGTCTGTCTGTCTGTCTGTCTGTCTGTCTATCCATTTATCCATCCATCCATCTATCCATCTATCTGTACTTCTGGCACAGATATATTGTCTTTGTTATCATATTAACTGTTGTTAACGCTGTTGTTAATTCTTCATTAGGACAGAACTGCAGCTGCACCAGCTCCCAGAATCCAACTCTTTTGGCATTGTGAATCCCACCAAGGTACAGTAAGTGCAAGTATGTGTGTGTGTGTGTGTGTGGGGGGGGGGTTATGTGAGTATGAGGAGGTGGAGGGAAAGACTTACAAGAAACGCAGCTGGTGACGCCAAGCAGGATTTGGTTTGAGAGACCTTTTGTCCATTCTGCCTCCCGTACATGGTTTTCCATGTACGGGACTATAACTGGATTTCCAGGCAGAGGTCATTGGTGGCACAGTGTTTCTTCTGTAGGTGTACTTGTGTGGAAAGAATGGAGAGCTGGGTGAAAAGATCTGGAAACCATTGAGAGATCTTCGCAGGATTTTGAAGCTGTGATCAGTCACATAATGTAGCTGGCAGAAAGAAACCCAATTAATGGAGACTAGAGTCACAGCCGTTGCAGCTCTACCCCTTTGCCAGCCAGTCACATTGCAGGAATTATGAACACCATCTCCTGGGCCCAAAAATGTTTGAAATCGACTTCACCTCTTCATATAGCATCTCTTTAAATAATGCACTGGCATGACTTGCTAAATATATATTATATCTATCTAAGTTTCACAATTAGACTTTCAAACTGTTTACACCCTCACTATGGCCACAGCGCTCACTTAAGGGTGAGTCAAAAGGTGAAGAGGTCAAATGATGCAGAGGAAATGAACCACTTGAAGAGACTTGGGCTGTGAAGATGAGACATGATTCAGCTGTTCTTCCACTTCATTACGTGGCAAATGTTCCCAGAGTAGACACACCAACCCTCTCTCCCTCCCTGCCTGCTCTCAGGTTGAGGAGAAACAGCGTGCGTCTGTTGCCTTCACCAAGCTGCTGATTTCCATGGAAACACTGGGCTTCACCGCCAGCGAGCAGAAGGCAATATGGCACGTTCTGGCTTCTATCTATCATCTGGGAGTTGCCGGGGCCTGTAAAGGTATCACTCGTTCATCGTCATCATCTTCCTCATCCCCACCTACTCAGTGGCTGAGAGTCTGCATGGCACACACATGTTTGTGCTTCTACACTTTTGAGGACATTCACTAGCCATCGTCAATATCAAACTATACTCTACACCTTCACCTTCTTTTAACTTTAAAAGTGTAAATAAGTGCAAATCCCATCGTCAACCCAACCAGTTTGTGGCATCTGGCGTCTTTAGAGATTTTACAATCAAGGTGTCGTTACAGACTCTTGTTCATAGCTGATATAGACTATTTTAGAGTCTCACAAAATGGTCAACCCTAATGCAACCCTCAACACCTTTTTTCACCATGGAAGACATTTCCCCCGTAATGTCACCGTCTAAACAGATTGAGACCCCCATAAAATCGAGTAATACTTTGACCACACACACACACACACACACACACACACACACACACACAAAATCCGATTATGATACAATCAGATTAGAAGTGAGCGGGTGGGCTGTGATCAAACACACAACAGGACATAAATGTTTTGCTGAATCCTGAAATACACAGCATCACCCGTTTTCATCTGAACCATTTTAAACTCAGACAGAGACATTCATGGAGACGTCTCTCACATGAAATAGCCAACATGTTGCCAACATTAAAAGATCATCACTTATGCAAAACTCCATTTCATTAAAGTTTTTAAATCCTGTAAACTGCTCAAATATGTATTATGCTCCACAAGTTTCAAATCAAAATATGTCAACAGTTTCATCCATCCATTAGCTGTAATTAAAATGCACTAAAATGCTCCTAAACGTCACTAATGCCACTAATCTCCTCCCTCTGTGGACTTTGTCATCATTGTGTCTTCTCTCTGTGTTCTCCTTTTGTTTGCACAGTGGGCAGGAGACAATTTGTGAGTTTCGACAGCGCTCAGGCAGCCAGCAGCGTTCTGGGCTGTGAGGGCGAGGAGCTGCACACGGCCGTGTTCAAACATCACCTCCGACAGCTGCTGCAGAGAGCCACCGGGGGCAGCAGAGAGAGAAACGCTGCTGCCGATTCAGACGAGGGTGAGATACACACTCACTGAAGGGGCCAACTTTTGGGAGGCAAAACCAGGGTAGGCCAGAGGTTGAGGGAGTCCTTCCGAGAACTTACGTTAAATAGATCAGACTGAGGATAATGACTCTGGGATCCTGCACAATGACACATAATGAATAACACAATTGTTAGCATGAGGAAAAAGGAGAGAGGAGACCCCACTCGCGAGGCACTAGCAGTGCTGTACCCTTCATATTTTGATTTGATAACTGAAAAGTGGATTTAGTGTAAAGTTTCTCCAGGATACTCTGCTAATGTATTAAATTACAGTTCAACAACTACAGTTGTTTTTAGGAAAGTATTTAGGAAGTCAATGACTAATTATATGCCAGTTAAATAAAGAATTACTATTTTATTTTAAGTTTGAAATGCTTATTCATTTATTTATTTAGCTATCCTAAAATGCATGAACTGAAATGTAGTATTTTTAGAAAGCCATTAGGATCACCTGCCAGCCCATGGATATCTCTAATGAATTTTTCGCCAACTAGAGTTGTCAAGGAATGTCACTGGGTCACAGTTGAATGTTAAGTGCAGCAAATAAGGCTTTACCGTCTGTAATCATGTTCATTAAAAGAAACACACACAGAATGAGGAAACCATCATAACAAATGTGTTCACCCCCTCGGTTCTTTGCAGGCCCCAAGATGACAGCTGCTCAGTGTGTTGAAGGAATGGCTGCAGGACTCTATGAAGAACTCTTCACTGCCATAGTCTCACTCATCAACAGGTACATGGACACATCTCAAACTGACTGCACAAGAAATGCTAAATGGTTTTGCAGTGCATCTATGTGCTGTGCTGTTATGTATTATACAGCCGAACCATTGACGCTCTGGTAACTGGATGACCCACTCTACCTGTTGAGCCATGGCTGCCCTTATTATAAACCTGCTAATATTAAATGCAACATTATCAGACAGTAAATATATTAGTTTGAATCAATGATTTGATCCAAGCCAGGTTACCTGAGTTAGCCTGCTTTCAGTTTTCAGCAGAAAGCCAAGCTAAGGTATGATATTTAAACTAACTGGCTGCTGCAGAATCATCATATCTATACAAACACAGGAGAATGGTATCAATCTTCTCATCACAATAAAGTGAAAAAGCCTATTTCAAAGAGTGTGAAAGACACAATTACAGAGCAACTTTAAAACAAGAGCAGACATACCAGCCAAGCAGGTGCCCTCAATTTAAATTTGTATATATTGACTATATAGATGACCAACACATATGTGAGTGAAAAAATACATTATGCCATTGCAAAGCAACAAAAAGTAAAGAAAAATAAAAGGATGAACAAAATGAATAGGATCCCTTCTTTAATACAAATAATTAGATTGACATGGCATTATGAAGAGGAATGCCCAAATGAGAGGTAGAATGAAGGTTAAAAAATGTGATGTCTTTATTGAACATTCTCATGTTGTACTACTTTTAAGGTTTGTTTCAGTTCTTTTTTCCAGAAGAAATCTGGTTTGCACTGTCTGTGAGGGTGTGTGTGTGTATATATATGTTTTATATTATATTCAGATTAGTTCTTGATTGAGCTTAAAATATGGACTTTACAACTAACAGAAGAATTGTATTTAGTGAAAGTTTTTATTCAGAACCACCAACATAATAATCAAAGGTGTAAACTAAATGTTGTATGGCCTTAAACTTAATACATATGGACAAAAGAGGACAATACTGATATTTCCCTGGGCTCATGTTGCATTTGTATATAAGATGATTGGGACCTCGGTCTCTGGCCACATTTCTATTTCACAGACCACTACAAGGTAGTTGTGTGTGTTGATTCAGATGATGTTATCCTCTTGGAGACATTCATGTGTTTTCTATTCAGCTTAACCATCGACATCGGATAGCATAAAGCAGCGCGCCTATATGCACAGCACACTGTTTGTGACACGGGATATGTGTTTTGTTGGCAGGGCTCTGAGGGGTCAGCAGCTGACGTTAGCCTCAATGATGGTGGTGGACACGCCGGGCATGAGAAACCCGAGATACTCTGCAGAGGAGCGAGGGGCCGGCTGGTCTGAGTTCTGCCACAACTACCTGCAGGAGAGGCTGCTGGAGCATTACCACACACACACCTTCAGACACACACAGGAGAGATACGCACAGGTCATGGACGCATACACTCCCAATTATCCAAATTTACATGTTTGCTTGTCTTTTCGTTTCATTTCTCTCAGGTACAATTTGGCAAATACGTGTTTTCAAATCACACACAAAAAAAACTAAGGAATACGACATAATACTGTTGTTATATTATTGATTGTGTATATGAATTGGATAGCAATTGGATAGCAGCATTTTAAAGTGGCTGCTGGTCGAATTTGGACTTCTCACCCAACATTGTATTGAGTAGTTTAATCTATAACAATACAACAAACAATAAATAAATACAAATCTGAAAGTAAAAAGGAATTACAGCTCTCAAATATAGTGGTGTAAAAGGTACAATATGTAGTTGAGGGAAGTGGAATCATCAAGTATCCTAAAGAAATGCAGGAAGAGTAAATAATTACTTTTGTAAATGTGTTTCATAGCAACTTTATTGAACAGGGAATTTTAAACCAGTTCAAGACAAGATTGGCCATTGAATGGTATAGTAATAAAAATGTTGCTGTCTGTTACAGGAGAGGATTCCAGTGGAGTTTGAGTGTCCAGAGAGCACCCCCTCTGAGGCAGTGTGTGCCATCGACCAGTTGCCTCCACAGGTACACAGCTAACACTGAGCACACATCAACATGGCAATGAGAGTTATAGCTTCATAATCTTATCCGGATTTTGTTTGTATTTTCTATTTTATTTCCAATCCATATATAATGTTTTGGTGTTGTTACTGTTGCACCTATCTGTCGGTCATGGGAAAACTATTTTTGGTCATTTCATTCCTTCTCATCCAAATTAAAAGTCATGGTATAGAATGTGTTTTGTACTGTACAGATTGTAAATCGCTTGAGGAAAATTTGCGTTATTGGACTGTTTGAGTAAACCTTGGCTGGGATAGCCCAAATAATATGGTAGGTGAAGGTTTGTTTGCTCGGTTGTGCTGTCTGATGAAATAACAATGATTTTTGAAAGATTTTTCAACATGATCCTGTTTTAAGGATGTTTGTCAAGTTTGTGGAGTTGGAAAGATGAAGACATTCTTTCTGAGAAGGGAGATATCAATGAAAGCTTGTGTGTGTGTGTGTGTGTGTGTGTGTGTGTGTGTGTGTGTGTGTGTGTGTGTGTGTGTGTGTGTGTGTGTGTGTGTGTGTGTGTGTGTGTGTGTGTGTGTGTGTGTGTGTGTGTGTGTGTGTGTGTGTGTGTGTGTGTGTGTGTGTGTGTGTGTGTGTCTGTGTCTGTGTTTTTAAGGTCCGGGCGGCAGATGGAGACCCTAGAGGTCTTTTATGGGTTCTGGATGAGGAGATGGTGACACCAGCCCCCAGTGAGAACAATGCCTTGGAGAGAGTCTGCCAGTATTACAGCAACACTGGTAAGAAGAAAAACTAGAAACACATCACAAGCACAGAGTCTCTCCCAGTGTGTGTAGGAGTAAGTCAAAGTGTCAATACGGCATTGGATGATGAGAATGTGTATACCCATGCAGTGCGTCAGTGTGAGCAGCCGCTGCAGTGTGAGGTGAACCACCTGATGGGCTTTGACCCGGTCCGCTATGACCTGACTGGATGGTTCGGTCTGATCCATAACAACCCATCTGCTCTCAACGCCATCTGTCTGCTGCAAAACTCCACCATGTGAGTCTGTCTGAAGGTCCAGGATGCAGAACGCTGAATCACGCTCATGTCACGTCTAAGTGAACGTCTCATAGTTGACTCCTGCAACCGGAAAGATTTGCATTTCACCCAGAAGGCTGGGGTCACTGTCACACAGTATGTGTAAGAGTATCTGGACAAGCCTGTTTTATTTTAGTTGTATGTACTGTTAAGTACCATGTCTGGAAATCTTAAGGCTTGAGTTCCCATCATGCTTTAGGGGATTTTAAGTATTTGTTGCTATTCAGGCCTTCAGGGTATGCTACAACTTGAGCCCCATTTTTTAGCCCAGATTTCTTCACATTTGATCAAACTGGCATCATATTACCAAATAAGCTATGTGAGCACTGTACCCACAGATGTACTGGCAACAATCACTGGACTATGCTGTGTTCACACCAGACACAAAGGAAATTATTCAGGATGTGAAAGACGCGAATAGACGTGATTAGATGTTAATGTCACCCGGGGCAAGTGAAAGGTGTGAATGATGTGTATGAAAATGTTTCTCCTCCTGCTAATCTGCACACAATTACACATCTCAGTACACGTTGTCCATCTCAAAACACATTCACTGTGTTCTGCTGTTGAAATTGTAAATACACTTGTAGATTCAGATTGTGATCCAGTTTAAAACACTCTCCACAAACATTTAACAAATAACACTGCTACCGCAACAAAACCAGAAGTAATACATATATCAAAATAAATGAATAGGCGTCGGTCGGCAGGTTCAGTTGTAGACAGCTCTGAACACAATGTGTGCAGTAACTAGGGTTGCAAGGGGGCGGACAATTTCCTTTAAATTTCCGGAAACTTTCCATTGGAAGTTAAGTTCGGGAATTTTGGGAATTTTGAAAAAAATAAAACTATGCAAATTCAACGCTGAGCAATAAAAACATCATTCAAAACTCTATTTTAAAGATGTATGGAATGTAGCACACACTGCACGTTGAATTTAAACCCTGCACTCCATCACATGCACAGATAATTGCCAGCATCCTGTACACTACAGCAGGGCTATTGAGGCCTGCTGTAGTGTGCAGGACAAGTCAGGTAAGTTTCGATGATATTACTGGGGACAATATATTAGCATGCTGATAGAGGGTTGTTCCTCTGTTCATCTAGCCTATTTCCATTGATTTATCCATCAATTGTAAAATATTTTAACAGACGATTACAATAGTTTGGCTAACTAACTATCTTATTCTACAGTACAATGCCATGTGCACTATCTCAATTGTAGAGACATTTCACCCCAGCCAATGTAGGAGGAAAGGCTGTGTACATTTGCAACTACTTTGCAAAAACCTATGTTGAGAATCCAGAAGCATATAGTCAAATGCCCAAAGTTTCCTCAGGGCTCAAATCAGCCTATGACAAAACAAAATGTTTATATTTATGCCTTTATATGACAAGGTAAATACATTTAGTGTAAATTACCCACAACATTTACAGTTTATTCCTGTATATTCCCGTTAATTCCCATGGAAAGTATCCAACTTTTAATATTCCCGGAATTTTGCAACCCTAGCAGTAACTAATGTGATTACTGCATCTGTTGACTGTAAAACAAATGTGACAGCCAACTCCTCTCTCTATTTTTCTGCAGAGGGGTGGTGAAAGCCATGTTTACCCCCAGGACCTCTTTTACCCCTCTGTGTCGAGGTCTGGGGGGATTGGAGGGCGGCAGCCAGCGCTCTCTGCAGAGGAACGGCACCATTAGGAAGACGTTCAGCGGGGGAATGGCAGCCATACGACGGCACTCCCAGTGTATTGCAGTGAAACTACAGGCAGTAAGTGCACCACTGCATGCATACTGTCCTTCAGAACATTTCCAAAGTTTCTGTGCATTCAGTCTGTCCCTGGCCCCTCCCGACAGGATGCTCTGGTGAACCTGATTCGTCGAGCCAGGCCGGTGTTCCTGCAGTGTGTGAGTGCAAATACAGATGTCCCAGCTCTGAGAGTACAACTGCACTCCACACAGATCCTGCAGGCCCTGCAACTCTACCGCACAGGTCAGAGGTCACACTGGGGAGCTTGTTTTGCAGTTCTAAGCAGGATACAGATAATCAATAAGTGTTCAAAACGCACTACAATGTGCAGAATCCCAGAGGTGTCCCAGAATAAAAAGGTTTGTGCAGGATTTAATAAGTCATGCTCCTGGATTAATGCTTTGTGTTGTTGATTTAGCGTAACTTATCTCCTTAATGTAATTTCTTTAGTCTGCTGGGTAGCCTTCACACTCAATATGTTAAACATATTCATTTAGATATATGGATACGCTTTTGGTTATGGCTGCCAAACACAATGTGCTATTTTTCAAATCCCCTGTAAGAACATCTCTGTCATCTTTTCTCGTCACAGGAAGGAAACAATAGATATTACATGATATCCAGTTGAGAGGATGAACCACTTATTATGTGCAATTATTCTCCAAGGCGTTCATAATGCTGTTGTAAGCACATGCTATTTTACTGTTCATTAATGCATTGGTTAATAGCAATAACTAACCATATGATATCTGTGACTTTGTGTAAACAGTTACTGAATGATTGAGAAGACAGTTAAACTCAAATGTTATATTATATTTACTTATATACCATATATATCTATTTAAATACTGATGAATATGATAAATAAAGAGATATTTAATGTACAACATGAAGATTATATGATTGGTATAGGTCTATATACATGCATTGAGAAATTGTTAAAATGACTACAAGATTACAGTTATTTTGTATATACTTTATTTTAAATAAAGGAAGTCTACCAGGCAAAGACTCTTGCACAAACCTTTGTCCTAAAAAAAATATATATTCATAAGATGTTTGATTGTAAATATAAAAAACAAACTCAGACTCATTAACCTAAGAAGCCGAAGCAGCCCACACTCTACCTCTGGGATTAACTTCCAACTGAGCAGTTTTAGCCGTTTAGGTCAATGCTCCACATTTCCCCAATGAACTCTTTTCTAATCTGGACTGGCACCGTATAGATGAGAAAACAGGAGCCAGTGAACCACAGATTAACAGTAATAGATAATTGCATTGAGGTTTCAAGCGTAGTACTGATCAGGGAGCAGTTCTTGTATGGATGTGGTTTGTATCTATTTTGTGCAGATGCTGCTTTGTGAAGATAACCGTGTTTTAAACTCAGGTTGTCTTTAGTCTGTTGATGCATAGTCAGACATTACCCGGTGATAGTCAGGAGTCATACAATATTCATTTGACCTGTACTAATATGACTCTGCAGGCCAAAGTATTTCTGCTTTTATATGTAGTGAAATGGATTTTGAGGTAGAAGAAAAGTAAAGGTTAGTGGCTGCTCAGCACGCGGCCCTTTCAACCAAACAGTCTGCGGTGAAGACAATGCTGGTGAAGATAATAGTAAATGGACTGTATTTATAAAACTTTTTGTAAACAACTCAAAGCGCTTTACAGGCCATGCCACATTTATCCATTCGTCCAAGGACGTATGAGGACTGGACAACCTTCTAGTTTGAGGATGACCAACTCTTCTCCCTGAGCTATGTCACCAAACTCTGTCTTTTCTTTTCGTTTTGATCGAGAGACTTTTGACAATGACAAGACAATAGTTATAACAATTATAGTTACAACAATTATAGTTGTGTAACAGATTGCCTACTGAAACCACTATAATATACTGGTCGTACCACAAAGTTCTGTATGTTAAATGTCTTTTTTTATTGGTCATGAATTCATTTTCAAAATTCAGTTCGGTCCTCTCTCCAAAGTCGCAGTGTGAACTGTATCACAGCAACCTGCACAGTTTGTGTCGAACAAACACAAGAGGTTGTGTTTGTGTCTTACAATAATAATTTGTATCCCCTGTGTTTCTTTATTTATACCCAGTGTCTCCTTATTGCTTTGTTCAAGTTCAGTAAATCTTCTCTTAATTAGTTTTTTAGTGCTGCTACTGATTCTGCAGGTATAGAAAAAAAGATTCATCCCACAGAGCAGCCGGTTTTATCATCCACACACTTTTCAACCCTTCCAAGATCTATAGGCTAAAAAAAAATTCTGGATTTAAATTCTTGATTTCATTCTCTGTCTGCTTCTCTTCAAAAGGTTATCCAGACCACATGACTCTGAGTGACTTCAGGTGCCATTTCCAGGCACTGTCTCCCCCAATTATGAAACGTTATGCTTCAATGTTTGTCAGCCATGATGAGAGAAAGGTCAGATGGCAAATCACGGCACCTCGCACGTTAACACAACAACCATGTCTGCTATCTTCATCAGAAATCAATAAGTTGTTCTTCTCCCTCTCTGCATCTCAGGCGGTGGAGGAGCTGCTGGTGGAGTTGGATCTGGAAAGAAAGAGCACAGTCGTGGGGGCTAGTAGGGTGAGCACAAGTTTGACCATGTTTAATCAAGACAGCGGAACATGCGTGCAGCTAATATGACTCATGGATCTTCTTCCTGCTCCTCAGGTGTTCATGAAGCGAGGTGTGCTGCGTTACCTGGAGCAGCAGAGGGACCAGCAGGTCACCGGCTGGTTGTTGAATCTACAGGCTTCCTGTTCGGGACACCTGGCCCGCCAAAAATACCGCAAACTCAAGGTTAGTGTCGCTCTGTACGCAGGGGAGGATGTCGGGGGGGATGGACACAGACCCCCTTCTCTCCAATCCTTCCTCATAATCATGGCAAGGACAGCTCTATAATTGAAATTACATATATATGCATATATATATATGTTTATATTTTGTCCACACCCTATCTTTCTCTCTCTGTTACACACGCACACACACTCCCTCTCTCTCAGAGTGATGCGATCTCATTGATAACTGACCTCCAGTAAGTCGCAACCCTGCAATGGTTAGCTAAAAACAAAGGATTTGTGACATGTTGCTTTATTTCTAAAACTCAATAAAATAACACACAATTCTATTTAACCAGACTGCATCATGTTGCTGTTTTACCTCAAGGGTGAATCTTGAATGTGACCAGGGCTGACTTGATACGTGTAGCCACGTCTTCTTAATGCACATGTGAAACAGTATGTCAATGCACAATTAAAGGTTTCGGTACCCAACAGAGTTTCAGAACTCCATAGAGTTTCAACCAATTTCAAGCTGTTTTGTTTGGAACAAATGTCAGTTTGTGACACAAATTTAAATATAAAAGGCCCATTCTAAGGTTAAGAAAAAACAACAATTTGTACAATTTAGATGAAACACACAAAACATCACTAGGATTATTTTATATTGTGTGTGTGTGTGTGTGTGTTTGTGTGTGTGTGTGTGTGTGTGTGTGTGTGTGCGTGTGTGTGTGTGCGTGTGTGCGTGTGTGTGTGTGTGTGTGTCTGTGTGTCTGTGTGTGTGTGTCCAGGTGCACCAGATGGCGGTCAGCTGTCTGCAGAGGAACCTGCGGGTGCTGAGGGTCGTGTCCACGTGGAGCTGGTGGAAACTTTTCTGTCGAATTCGTCCTCTGCTCGATGTCAACATGGACAATGAGAGGATGAGGGTCAAAGAGGTACAACCAGAAAACACACACACACACACACAAGAACATCATCATCATCATCATCATGCATTGTGCATAAACACTGTCAGATATTGCACACTGCCAGGTGATGATTAGTTGTAGATACAGTATGTGTCGTCAGTTGCTGTGAGAAGCTCTTCTGCTTTTTGTCAGGATGAGGTTTCAGCTGTGAGACGGCGTCTGGAGAAATCAGAGAAGGAGAGGAACGAGCTGAGGCAGATTGCAGACAGCCTGGAGACCAAGGTTTATGTTGCAGCAAACACCAACACACACACACACGCACACACAAACACACACACACACACACACAAACACACACAAACACACAATCATGCTGTCCGATCCATGTGTGCAGATTACAGCTGTGACGTCTGAGTTAAGTGACGAGCGTTTCCGTGGCGATGCGGTGGGACAGGCTCTGGATGTTGAGAGGTCAGAAAGACTTCGTCTCAGCCGAGAAAACAAGGAGCTGCAGGTAGATAGGCTGAGAAAGTAATCTATTACTCATAAAGTACTATTTGTGTCCTCCCTTTTAACCCCCTGCCTTAAGTTGCTGCATTGCTTGTTTGCATACACGTCTGTTACTCACTCGACACTATTACATCATCTTCACTCTCAAACATGTCTTTCCCTTCAAACATCAGGCTCGTGTAGACCAATGTAAAGTCACCATGGACACACTGGAGAAGCAGCTGGAAGAGGAGAAACAGAAAGTTCAGAACGCTGACAGTCACAGAGGAGCAGCGACAGGTAAAGAACTATACTCACTCTGACTGCACAAGAAGGAGAGAACATAGAAAACTAAACCTGTCTGCTGCTTCTGCAATTGCCAGGGGGAACATGGAGGGATTGTGGAGAGGGTTAGAGAAATTAAAAATGTAATTGGCATTTGTCAACAAAAATGTCTACAACCAACTTCGTGCAGGAACTCATGGGTTTAGATTTGCTTGCAAATCTGCACAAACCTGTGTATCACTGGTTCTTGAGCTCAGTGTTCATGTAATATAAAAGCTTCTGCAGTGTTGACTGATAATAGAGCAGATATAAACCTATCAGCGGCATAAGAGTGTTTTGAATGTTTTAAATACATTTTAAAGTTGAAGCTATTAACTTAAACTTAAATGTGTTTTTAATCAGCTGTACCTTACCTTGTAGTTACTGTTAAGTTATTTCTGGACTTTATTCAATCTTATAATAGTTAAATAATTATAATGACTTAATGTGAAAATGTAAATTCTCTGTATTTATATAGAGCTTTTCTAGTCATAATGTCCATTCACAGCTCTTTACACTACAGTTTTGCCACACGGTGCATCTCTGTGCAGCGCTTTCTCTATCAAACATCGATCACAATTTGGGATTCAGTGTCTTGCCCAAGGACACTTCGGCACGTGGAAACGGGGTATGAACTGCCAACCTTCTCTTTAGTGGATGACCCGCTATAACTCCTGAGCCCCAGCTGTCCTGTCCACTAAAGGGAGGGATAAAAAGGCCAAGAAAAGCGTCCAAAATGTGATGTGGTGATTGACCTGTTTTGTTTTCACAAGCTACATGAGTAAATGGCAGAGGAGGAAGAGATGGTTTCCTTATTTGCATAGTGATTAGGAACAATTTACAAGTGATACACCCACACTGATCAGAGTTAAAATTCGTTTTTTGACACTACCAAATCAGCTGACATTGTTGAATTAATTACATCTTCAACAGCTTAGCTGCAAGAAAACAAACAGAAGTCTCACCTGATTAAATGTGACCTTCACCATCACCCCTGACAGAATCACATCCTTACCCCCCCACACACAGAAAGTGAGCTGGCCATGCAGCTGGAGTGCTGCCAGACCGAGGTTGAGTTTGTCCGCAGACGACTGAAGCAGACGGAGGAAAAACTGGAGACTGAGAGACAGACGCGACAGCAGCTCGATACCAAGGTGAGGCAGGACACTCTGACGTGCAAGGCAACGTGGATGGAAGATTAAATATCTGAAGAGAATGGCCCTGTGTATCTACGTGTGTGTGTGTAGGTGGCAACACTGCAGGCCCAGCTGGAACAGTCCAGGAGGAGTGGGACTGAACTGAAACGTCACTGTCGCCGCGTGACCTCTGACCTTCAGGATGCCCGAGTCCTCACTGACAGCTTGCAGAGTCGCATGCATGAGCTGGACCGCAAACAGAGAAGGTGTGTGTCCACCTGTTCCTTTTGAAGTGTCACGTCATTTTAATTGCTTTATCATCTCATCCTGCCTCGTACGCACTTGTGAAGTCAAAAGGTTTAAATGTTTGATGATGAGATTAGTTAAAATTGTCACAAATATCTACACAGTGATATGAAATTGAACTGGCCAGAAAATGTTAGTGTACAATATGCATTATCTTTGAATATTTATATGTATTAAATATCAAAACCTTCGTTTCACAGAACTTCACAGTGGGTTTCAGCTCGTTGTTTTTCTGTTTACTGCTCTGGTTTCACTGTCACTGCACTCACAGACTTGTTTTCAACTACTCAGAGTAAACAACTGTAAGACGCCTCTGTCCATTACCTGCTCAGTAGCAAGCAGCAGATAGACACAGTCAGGGAGCAGCTGGTGAACATAGTGCAGCTTTTAGCAGCTTAAAGAGAGAGAGAGAAAAACAGAGAGGGCACTGTCTTCGATGACGCATGGACAGATTCTCAGCATGGGAGCATTACTTGGAAAGGTATCTCCAGCGCTGATTTTCTTCATATTGACCACAAACGTGTGGAATGGAGAACACATTTCTCTGCAAATTATGTGAAAAATATGCATCGTCCCTCCAATGTTGTTTTGTTCTGCAAACAACTGCACTGCCGATGACCAGGATGAAGGAGCTTATGAAAATCTGAATGTGCAATTTTATTCTCAGAGGGTCCATGTTTACTTTTGGCCTGTTGAAAAAGAAATCTGCAGTATTTTTCCTGTTTTACATACAATGTTTCACCTAAAGCATCCGGCTGGCCTTGCTGTTTCATTGTATTTTTTCAGGTTTGACAATGAGTTGACTCAGGCTCTGAAGGAAGCTGACAACGAGAGAGAGCAGAAGGACAAAGCCTGTCAGGAAAACGCCGCTCTGGGCTCTGAAATATACACTCTGCGCCGCAACTTGCAGGTTTGTATTCATCAGTATTTTCTATGTACGGTGGCCCTGAGAGCTCAACGAACAGCAACTTAAGAAAACACATGCAAGTTGACAAAACACATGCAAGTTGACAAAAGACAAGCAAAGTAAGAAAACATCTTCATCAATTTCACAACACAACACAACACATTACAGAAACGCGCAGCAAATAGACACACACGCTGCAAATAGACGAACGGGCAGCAAATAGAGGCGACAACACAACGGAAGTGTTTCCAGAGGACAGCTAAAAGGGATGGACAACGCTGCGACAGGAGACACTAAAACGTCCAATACACCATACAATTTCGGTTCTGCACAGGGGTCGGCAACCCGCGGCTCTGGAGCCGAACGCGACTCTTCAGTCCCTCTGCAGTGGCTGTACAGTACAGTGTTGTGCATATGTTTCCCGATCGCTGAACTTAACGAATCAGTTTTCATATTATTAACGTGAACGTAACGATGAACGTGATTGAACATCACGTTAATTTTTTAAATCATCATCATATCAGGCCCTCATGTAAATACCAGGAGCGGGCGTGGGTGTGTGTGTGTGGCCAGCGCACCGGGGCTCCGACCCCGCCCACTTGCTCGGAGAGAGCCACAGTGAGCTCTGAAGATGGTCCGATCTAGAGACATGCCGTCTTCTCTTCTTAAACTGAATAAACAGCGCTAACAAGCAAGCCCCTGTTTGTGAAGCCATGTATTGTCCATAGTGAGTAGGGGGAGGAAACCATTACTATCAGAAGAGACATTTTGCCCCCTCTTCTGAGCGAGTGGGCGGGGTCCGTGCCCCGAGACCCGAGACCGGTCAGCTCGCTACACACACACACACACACACCCACACACACACACACCCACACACACACATACACACACAACACACACCCACGCCCCCTCCTGGTATTTCATGAGGGCCTGATACGATGATGATTAAAAAAAGTAACGTGACGTTCAATCACGTTCATCGTTACGATCACGTTAATAATATGAAAACTGATTCGTTAAGTTCAGCGTTGGCGAAACATATGCACAACACTGTACAGTACAGCAACTGCAGAGTGGCTGAAGAGCCGCATTCGGCTCCAGAGCCGCGGGTTGTTGACGCCTGTGCGGAACCGAAATTGTATGGTGTATTGGACGTTTTAGTGTCTCCTGTGTCTATCCCTTTTAGCTGTCCTCTGGAAACACTTCTGTTGTGTTGTCGCCTCTATTTGCTGGGCGTTCGTCTATTTGCAGCGCATGTGTCTATTTGCAGCGCGTTTCTGTAATGTGTTGTGTTGTGAAATTGATGAAGATGTTTTCTTACTTTGCTTGTGTTTTGTCAACTTGAATGTGTTTTGTCAACTTGCATGTGTTTTCTTAAGTTGCTGTTCGTTGAGCTCTCAGGGCCACCGTATCAATGTGTTAGTTTATGCAAACTCATCCAGGAAATGTGCCTCGGAAACAGCATGGACCATGTGTGGACTCATCTTCCATTGTCACAAACTGTAGGTTTGGTTGATGAATAACGAGTTCACAATGAAAACTACTTCACACTATTCACTGCTGTAGTGCACTGGTGTTAATAGCATAATGACACAATGAGCTATTTGTGTGTCAGAATGTGATCCTGTTGTTGGAACAAACAGCTGACATTAACAAAGAAACGCACTGATGTTACAATAGGGGGCTTTAATGTCAAATGTCATTCATCAAGTTAAAATGGAAAAGAGCAAATCACCTATTGTGGAAATGATGGTTGTCACAGTTGATTCATGACATGCTGTTGCTGCAGTTAAATGATGCAGATTTCACTGTAGATTGATGAGTCATGTTAGGGGAGCTGTGTGCACTCCACAGTGCATTTAAAACATGACTTACCCAAACTGAAGGTTAATCTGATATTCTACAGGCAATCCAGAATAAAAATAGTAAACATTCCTGTATTTTTTTAAGTTTCAGTGTGTAGAATGTAGTAAAGTCTAGTGGGGAAGTGGCATATTGCTGCTAAAACTTGAGGTCGCCTTAATTTGTCTTAGAAACTCAAAAGATTTGGGCTACTGTAAAAAAAAACATAGAGAGGACTGCTCCTGATGTAAATATAAAGTATTTAAATATAAAGGATCCATTCTAGGGTAAAGAAAACAACACTTCATATTTCCAATCGTCTTATCTTTGAGATAAGAAGTAGGTGTTTGTGTCTCTTAGTGCCATCGTGCTACTGCAGAAGGGGAGGGTGCAAAAAGATTATATGAATTAAAGAAGCGTCGATCAAAGGTCAAAGGAAGGAACACCATGACCGTATTAAAGTGATGAAAACTCGAAGATGGAGATCACACTTCGTTTCTTTCTTGTAATAATTCAAGGAAGGTTTCAGTCTCCTCACTGGTCCACATCAAAATAAAAACATCTGTATGGAAACACACATAAATACAAACACTGAATGTGCGAGGAACGAAGGAAGCCACAGGGACTTATGGAAACAATAAGAATGTAATGAAACGTCAAGCAAGTAAGATTAAGCAAATATGAACAAGTGGAAACAACGATTGGTAAAAGAGACAGAAAAGGAATAAGCACTCAGACAAGAAAATAAAAGTGAAAAACATTTAGTTTTTATCGTTGAATGTATGTAATTAAATTCCAAGCTGTCCCAGATGGAATAATAGGTATATTTGAAAGTAAGAATGTAACTTTTGCAACAAAAAAAAACTTGTATTTGATTGGGCTCAGTGTGTTTTCATAAAGATGTGTCCAACCCTCTGCATGAAAATGTCTCAGTAAAAAACACGTTGAATCCATTTCTCAAGTTACAGCGGCTGTGTCGGAAACCAGCCCAATATTCACTCATTCATTCAAATATATAGTGAATGCAATGTACAATAGACTCATAGTGCTAACCTCAATATTGAGCAATAAAGTGAGATTTTGGACACTTGGATAAATTCATGTAGACATGTGGATAAATTTACAAACAAATATTCAGTCACTCAGAAATGGCGAAGTATTAATATCGTATTGTAAGGAGTAGATAGGGAGTTGACGTCAGAGACAGTCAGAGTTAACAGGGTTTAACAAGCTGATGGTTACCACAACATCTCAAATGTTTGCTTGTATACATACAAGGCACAAACCGAGGCCATATGGAAATCTTTATTACAAGCACCCTACTATCATTATAATTAGTCATTATAATTAGCCTGTGTTAATACAAATTATACTACAGAGTCACTCTCCAATAAATGAGTGTGCAACAATCTTCTGTTAAATAATGGCAGTATTTGTTGTCCAGTTAAAAACCAGATTATTTCCACAATAAACTGTGCTGTAATTCTTTTAAAGTTGTTTTCATGTCTGTCTTGGAGCAAGTTTCAGTTTCATCTCCCATGTGGCCAAAACCTGCCAAAGCAATTTAAGCAAGATTAGGTCATTTAACCTTCACTGGCTCTGGAGACGCTGATGTAACCACCGGACAAAAAGAGAATTTTCTAAGTTGAAGGATGAGCATAACATTTATATGCCACTAACACAAGGCTCTGCCTGTGTGTGGGTGTGTGCAGGAGAGCCAGTCAGAGGTGGGTCGTCTGCAGAAGCAGAAGGAGGAGCTGTGCGCCCAGATCCGTGACCTCAGCCTGCCCGTGGACCTGGCCTCAGATTCACTGCCTGACCTCAAGAAACAGCTCAGACTCCTGGAGAGCCAGGCCAGCGAGAGGACGGAGGAAGTCACCAAGCTCACCGGCAACATACGACAGCAGCAGCAGGTGCCGTACAGGGCACTGAGACACACTCAGATCTATTCACCAAGCGCTACCATTCTCACCTCCTCTCTCTTTTCTCTGGTAGATCCACATGCGGTTTGAGATGGAGATGGAGAGGATGAAGCAGATGCATCAGAAAGAGCAGGAAGATAAAGAGGAGGAGCTAGAGGATGTGCACAAGTCCTCTCAGAGACGGGTGGGTGTGGCACAATCCAATCATGTCATGACATCGCACCACCATTCATATCTTACTGCCCTACAGAGATTACTGGTCCCCTCTCAGTCTATAAAGTCTGCAGTTGTTTTATCAAGCATGGTATCTGACTTGCTAATGTCAGTTTGGGGTGAACTATGTATTCTAACATGCATTTAGCTTTAAACCAGCGGTCTGTAATGTAAACGTACATTTATATAAGTACTGTACTGTAGAACAAAGTTAAGCTAGAGGCCACTTGTAGTCCACCATTATATACTGTAATATTTCACTATTATTCCAATGTATTCTTCTATTCCACAATTAAGAGGGAAACAAGCCTTTGACTATACATTTGTTTAACAGCTGAAATTATGAGAATTAAATTAAGTTGCTCTAATGGTGATTAGAATGCTTTTACTATTATGCTGCTTGTATTGTAATCCATCAGTAATAATTTCTAAATCTGTAATAGTAGAAAAGTGACTGAACCTGGTAGAGGTTGAGTAGCCGTCATCTTTTTCAAGATTTTATCCCCCCCCCCCCCCCCCCATATAAAACAGGGTCAGTCGATCCATATGTGATCATTTACTTTCTCAAGTAAGACATGGTTACAGTTAATCAAGCATGAAAGTAGTGGCTTTTGATATTATAGCTTAAGCTCCCCCAGAGTAAAACATAAAGTGGCTTCGAATTTGTTGAAGAAACCTCACTGTGTATGTAAATCAGGTAGTGGAGTTGTGCCTTTTTATAATTAAAATTACTAATCTGAATTAGCCTTACTTCTTACTTTTACATCAATGATGGAACATAAAGATTTAACCCCCTTTTAACCCCACCCCACAAAAACTGTGGCTGATTTTTTGACTTTAGCAAAATGTTGGTTTAATTTAATTCAGTCAAGTCAGTCAGTCTAATATGATAGTGAATGAAATATGAAATAAGTGTCTGTGTCACTACTTGATGCCAGATCCAAAGAGTAACAGGCTTCTAGAACAATCTAGAGTTTCCTGATGTGGCAAAGCACAGAATATGATTTACATATTAGAAATGTGGAAAGTTAGTGGACATAGTATTTGACCTGCTGGTTGGAAGGAAGGTCACACTCAATGGTGTGTCCTCTTGGTGTCCTTGATGAAGAACTTCATCCCTCTGGCAGAAAGTTTAAAGCACCAAACTCCTCCGTTATTTTGTGCTGTTTATGTTTATACCCTTCCACACATGATGATGTTTTTATGTCTATCATTATGCATCGGGCTGCAGGGAACATTTTCTGCCGGGGACGATAAAAACTAATTCAGACTGGTCATTCATTATGTTTTTTTGTTGTATGTGTATGCGGTGTGTGAAGCTGAGGCAGCTGGAGATGCAGTTAGAGCAGGAGTATGAGGAGAAACAGATGGTGATTCATGAGAAGCACGACTTGGAAGGACTGATTGCAACTCTGTGTGACCAGGTACTCCCACGCACACTCACACACACACTCACATGCACACACACACTGAGCTGCTCATGTAAAATCTCATATTGCAGAAATATTTAAACTGCATCACATATACTTTATATCTCTATCTCCTTTGGGTTTAATGTGTGGGAAGTTTATTCTGACAGAAAGATTGTCCACCCAAATTTGGAACATCACAGATGATTAACATTGTGGGTTAACGTTCTCTAGCTGATGACTGTGTGATGCCGACATTACAGGCACCACAAAACAAGCATATGCAGCCAAGAGGCGATCCTCTCTTTCTCATTATGAGGATGTAATTGAGCTGCTGATAAGTGATCTGTGCAGGAGCTGGCAAGTAGCTCAGGTTGAAGTATTTTTAGCCATTAAGATTGAAGAGTGTGATTACATTTTTTACCAGGTATGACACAGAACCTTTTTAGGGTAATCTTTTTTACGGAGGGATGAGTCTGAGCTCTCTCTCATCCTGCAGGTGGGACACAGAGACTTCGATGTGGAGAAGAAGCTGAGGAGAGACCTGAAGAGGACGCACGCCCTTTTGGCTGACACTCAGCTGCTTCTTGCCACTGTCGACAGTGCCGGACACAACGTCCCCAATGGCAGCAAGGAGCAGATAGAGCGCCTCCACTGTCAGGTACACCTAACCGTGATAAACTGTACAATCACCTGAGTGTGCAGCTTACCTCCCCTTCCCACTCACTCTCTCTCTCTCTCTATATCCAATTAGCTGGAGGAGAGTGAAGCGAGACGTCTCGAGGCCGAGAGCCTTCAGACCTCTCTCTCCCAGGAGCTGGAGAACACTCAGATTGAACTGGAAAATATCTGCAAACAGAAGAGCATGGTGAGTGTGGCCGTGACAATGATTTGATGTTTCCATTATTCTGTTTAATGAACATGGGATCTGCTAACATAATGACATATGAACCAAAAACTTTATCTTATAATAATATTAATAGCAATATCTATATAGCCCTTTAAAAGAGTAATTTAAAATTACAATTGATATGATATGGATAGCCGAGGTTAAAACAAACAAAATGCATATTCTTATTGTGATTTGATCAAAGTGAAGCTCTGATAAATGCAGGTTTACTTTAAGGCTTATAACCTCAGCGCCTCCTGTCTGTGTATGTCCAGGTGGACGAGCAGTTGACCATGCTGCAGCATGAGAAGGTGGACCTGCTGAAGAGGATTGAGGAGGACCAGGAAGACCTCAATGAACTCATGAAGAAGCACAAAGCGCTCATTGCACAGGTTGTGCTTTGAATTGGATTGTTAATGAAATCAAATCAGATTTGGGCCACTTTCATATGTTGCTTTTTTAAGGCAAATACAGATCAGATTTTTAAAATGCAACCTCAGTCTGAACAGCCATGGGACCTGTATCAGAATTCATTGCAACTGTTATGTCACTTTAGATCGTCATTCCTCGTGATTATGCGCAGGCAAAGTCTTGTGGAGAGGCGCCGACAGATGAATGTAGCCCTCGACATCCAGACATTTTTGAGCAATTTGTTTAATTGAAGCCATTCACGTCACAATCCCACCACTCACACACCTCTGAACTTTCTGCTCTCCTTCTCTTCATTAGTCTACTCTTCATCTGCTTCCACATTTGCCTGCTTCATCTGGAAAATGAAACCGTAAACACTATGTGGCCTCCATGTTTAATACCAACTTCTTCTCCTGTTTGCTTCAGTTACAGTGTGCTGCAGTTATTCTTCTCCGCATGCGGGTCACATCAGTACCATGACCAGTTCACCATGGACTCTGATATTGGCCAGATTTGAAAAGATAATGTGCTACATAAAAAACGAAATCTGATCTAGAAACAAATCTGAATTGATTACTTATGCTTGCAGTGTGACGTAGTCTTTGTGCACGGTTCACAGTTAGTCTGTCTGCCTTCATTGATCACTGATCAATCTCTCTCACACTCTCTTGTTCAGTCCTCCAGTGACATCTCTCAGATCAGAGAGCTGCAAGCTGAACTAGAGGAGGTGAAGAAACAAAGACACTCTCTCCAGGAAGAGGTTTGTTTGGCAATCAGAAAATGTATGCTGCTGTAGAGATTTGTGAATCATATGTGCTATTGAAGCTGGATAATACGGGATGGCCATGAACGTCTGGATCATTTCATCTCTTTGTTGCAGGTCTAAATAAAACTGCAAGCTTCAGATGGAGAACTGCCACACTCTCTGATCTGTGGCTGCATAATTTGCTTTAAATGTTTTTGGCTCACTCCTTTCTCTCTCCACCTCCTTGTGATGCAGCTCCAGCAGTCAGTGTCGAGGGTGCAGTTCTTGGAGTCATCCACTGTGGGGCGTAGCATCGTCAGTAAACAGGAGGCACGTGTATGTGACCTGGAGAATAAACTGGAGTTTCAGAGAGGGCAGGTCAAGAGGTTTGAGGTCAGACCATATTCCTACCCCATTACAACAAATTCAATTGTAACAATGTGTTTGATGTTTAAAGCCTGACTCAATTCTATGCTGCAGGTGCTGGTGTTGCGGTTGAGGGACAGTGTGGTGCGTCTGGGAGAGGAGCTGGAGCAAAGTGCTCAGGCTGAAGCTCGGGAGAGGGAGAACGCTCGATACTACCAGCAGCGCCTACACGACATGAGGCTGGAGATGGAAGATCTGAGCCAGAGGGAGGAGGACAGCAGCCGCAGACGCATGGAGATGGTAAGATGCTCAAACCACTACTGCATTCAGTTTCACCACAGTCAAATCCGACCATAGATCACCACAGATGTTGCTGTTCCTATCTGGTCTGGCTTGCACTCCTCCACTGAGGTTTTTAGTGGTGCCCCACATGTACACAAAGCATCAATTTTGATTTCAGCTTCATGATGAAGCACTTTTCAGATCATGGGTTTTTGAAATGGTTTGTTTAACTGAAGAAGGATGAGGATTTTCTCTAACCATGAAGAAAAATATGGTGATAGTTATAATCATTGTTGGTTTTATTTATATTTTTCAGTTTCAGTACACGTTGGTTCCTAAACAACGACTTTTATATGGACTACTCACTGTTCACCAGTGGATGAATCCTATACTGACCTTGGTGGTACCATGACTTTTCCTGTGGCTCCATCATGACATTGACAGTTGAGTTTAATAGTGGAGTATTGCATTCCATCATTGAATTTGCCACACATATTCAAGGTCTATTGAAGATGAATCCTAATGCCATAATCTGCCTGTTCTGACCTTTTCCTCTTATGCCATGAAAGGGGTTAAAATACCTCAACAGTCATTGTATGGCCTGCCATGTTGTTCAAACATTCAGCCTCCCTCTAATACAATGGTTTGTGTGTAACCTGAAAAAGCATGGTGAAATATATATTTGTGTCAAACCCAAGCACATTTATTTGGCACGCGCACAATTTTTTTCCATCAGGAGGGGCAGAAATGATTTCAGCACTTCTATGAAGGGCTTCATAGACGCGTTGAATGCAAAATAGCATACTGACAGGTTATATAAATCCAAACCTCCTGCATCATAGCATAATGCTTTCCGATCACTCAGGTTAGCAACAGCCTAGTCAAACATAAATCGATTAGCACACATACTGACCAATCAATATTGAATTCAGACTCACAGTGCCTTGTTTTATGTGTATATTTTTGGTTAGGTAACATTGAGTGGGACAGAACATGATACAGATCTGTATAAATGCTAAAAACTAATCTATAATCATTATCTTTACTGTGGTGAATGTTGAAAACTTTGAGATCTTAGTGTTTTACAGATATTTGTAAGAAAAATACATCAATAGTAGATAACAAGTGCTTCATCGCGCACACACACAACCAGAGGCTCCTTGTCCACGAATCGAGAGAATTCCATGAGCCGAATAGTTCCTCACCACCCCACGTCTTTGGAATTCACATGCAGACAGATCGCCCCCACAATACCTGGGCACCACCGAGGCAACTAAATATAAACCCCAACAGGCGTTACTCATATACAAGCTGTGAGACAATAATTTAGTAATGCTGGTACTTAAAATCTCTGGCAAGAAAAAAAACACGTCCTCCAGGCTAGGACAGAAACTATAGTGCACTTCCAAAGCAGTCACACATCTGCTGTTCTCATTAACTTAAACAACCTCTGGTATACTACCTGGAAGATGAGAAAACATCGCTTTTGATACTGATCAAGCTAAGTTTGTTCATGGCAGCAGGAGGAGGGAAGTAATCATTCTTTTTGAACTGTGATGTCTTGCATGATTTGGTTATAAAACATGCTGGATAATCATGGAGTAGCTCTCTCAGCAGTCTGACCTTGACAGAACTATAAAATGAGCTGATACAGAGATGTGAGGGAACTGATTTTCTTGTATTTACTCGGATGAGACAGAATCTGACTTTTTACAACGACACAGGTGCTTAACATCATAAATAATTGTATTCTCTATCCTAAACTATAATCAATTAACTTTTAAGAGGTCATCGGTGTTGTGTATATATATAAAGCAATTTAATATCAATAATGCACTTAACTGTATGTAATTGTCTTAAATTAAGTATTGACCTTGTAGTGTTGACCTTAGTATCGTGGTAAACAATGACGTAGGGGAGCAGAGGTTGTTGACACGGTGAGAGTCAACCTAATATGTATGCAAATGATCACAATTTGATTTGTTATACACAAAGTTAATACAGGACACTCACAGGATAGATCACATGGGCTTCTGCAACGTTACCAGCTAGCTTTGTTGCCTGAACCCAATCAAGTGAAAATAATTAGAGTGAACATTTTCAAAATAATAAGTTAACAAAGTCAAGCAGTATAATTCCAACCCCAGTCCTCTGTGTTCGACCCAGTCATCCACTACTATGCCCTCTGCTAATGTTCTCTAATTCTTTATACAAACTCTTCTGCCCACTTAAAGCCTTAGCAGAGCACCAATGAACAGGCTCCATTTCTACCACATGAGCTCCATTCTTAGTATCCTTCGGGCAGCAGACACATAGCAGCACCATTTGGGTTTTGTGCCAGTGTTGCATAGATTAGTGCATCATTCCTAAATTCCCAACACTGTCAAAATTTGGTCCCAGTCTATCTGTGTTCGCAACAAAACTGTGACAACTATCTTTGAACCTCTGTTATAGTGCGACGTAGGACAACTACCAAACACATCACCACATTCAGGCCCATCACCTCTCAAGTACATATCAAACATGAGAAATATCACATATCATTCTCGGTAATATAGGTTTATGTGCAATATATTGAACATGTGTATTGTAGTACATAGAGTAGGAGAATAAGAAAGAAAAGATACAACACTCTCCAAGAAACTGGCTAAATATTTTTTTTTATATGTTATAAGTTATTCTTTGAGTATCATTCCTGTTTTTAATTAAGTGAGCAAAGACATGTGTTGTTCCCAGTAAAAAGAACTGCCCTCGACTCATCGCCTTCTGGAAAGCCATGATCTGGATAACTGAGGATCTGTGCACATCTGAAAGAACTTAAGAAATGAAGATTATTCAAATTTTCTATAACACCGAGATGTCAAATCTGCTTTTCTCTGCTCAGTTTTTGACACTGGTAACTAGACATCGCCATACCAACAGTGATATTTACCTACGCGAAGGAGGTTATGTCTGCTTTGTTTGTTTGTTAGTTGGCAGGATTATTAATTAATTAAGTACTCAACCAATTGCCATGTCGTTTGTGGTAAGGTGGGACATGAGCTAAAGGAAGAATCTATACGATTTTGCTGTTGATCCAGATCAAGGAGACGATCCAGGAGTTTTTTTCACTTTCTTCAACATTGGGCTTTTTTATTTATTAGCAATTCATGGATCTTGATGAATATCAGGCATGATTAGGGGACTATGTATGGCACTGGGGTATTCATGGATACATGACAATTTAATGATCAGAATAAAAATCTAGATGTAGTGAATTTTAAATGTGGTTTCATAGGGGGACTGTTGGGCCTGAAGATAGCCTGTAAGATATGAAATTGTGTAGTGTTTTTCATTGTTTTTATTTATTTATTTGTAATGGATCTGAATACTTCGTCTTCCACTGACCTTTTAGAAATCACTTTGTCAGAGCTGGTTTTGATAAGAGCTGTATGTTCTGTCCATCGCAGTTTACAAAGCAGTCTCTTGCTTCTGTACTGAACCATAAATAACATTTTAGCATCACTCACTTTAAGTTTTACATCAGAAGTAGGTTGTTTAGATAAGATTTTGGTTAGTTCCTAATTTACAATGTTCTGAAATCTTCTTTTTCCCAGATCTCAACATAATTCTCTCAAGAGAGCCCAATAATATCATAAATGGTCAAAAGGACCCAGTATATTAAAACACAATTTCCCTTTGTTAAAAATCAATAAAAACCTGATATTTTTTTTATTTAGTCTTACTTCTACCACAACAACAGAATCTGAAATAATCATGATCAGAGCTACTGTGTACTTGTAGACTGTAAGAATATTTTTTACACATTAAAACACAAATAGTTCAATACATTATCACACACTCTCTGAAGATGCCAGTTGTGCTCAGTTACAGACTCATCCACCTTCATATTGCTCACTGCAGATTTCTTAGTGACCTCTGAGCTGAGGAGTAAAAGCTTCAATAATTATTCAGCTATTAGCACAAAACATCACACACACACACACACACACACACACACACACACACACACACACACACACAGTCCTCCTCAACCCACCTCCCCCACCTTCTTAACGTCATCTCTCGCTCATCCTGCTTCCTCTCTGACTGTGATTAATCCTCATTGTCTTCTCAAGGTTATGGGCACACACACACACACACACACACACACACATACACAGACACACTGATACATGCTTACTGTATGTGTCACTATGACAACCACTGCACCCACACCCGCCGCCTCAGAGCCAACAAAGCCAATAACTTTGAAAGCCTAGAAGCAAGCCTAGAAGCATGTGTGTGTGCGTGTGTGTGTCTGTGTGTCTGTGTCTGTGTCTGTGTTTGCGCAGGGCTTTCTATGGTTGTGTGGACATATATTGGTTGGAATCCATCGTTGTTCACAGGGTTGTTCAGCGGTTAACACATGGTTTTTGCCGCGAGGTTAGAACCAGGTGGAGGTTAGCGTCTGGGTAAGGGGCTATGAATTGTTTTATGTCAATGACAATCCCCATAACTGACCTTTAGACAAGTGTGTCTGTGGGTGTGAGTTTTTGTCTGTGCAGGCATGTGTGAGAGAGACAGGAGCAACAACAAACAAGATGACCTAATAAATCACTCTATTCTCCCAGTGTTAGTGTGCGTACAAAACAATTCTCCTCTAAATAACTCGAGTGGTACACATCAACACCACAGGCTGGTTCTGAGAGAGGACGTGGCACTGGGCATTCAGTGTTTGACTGATGAGGTAATATGGGCAAGAATGCAGGTAATTGCTGTGGAGGATTGGGCCTCTGGGTTCTTGTGGGCTGGCGGGGGGGGATGAGAACACAAAGGCGCTGAAGGTGAGCGTGTTGTTTGTCCTCGCATCGACATGCATCCTATAATCTCTTAATGTTTGCTTACAGGAAATGCAAGTGGAGGAGCTGTCCGCGGTCAGACAGGTGTTACAGGCCGACCTCGAGACGTCCATCCGCCGCATCGTGGATCTGCAGGCTGCTCTGGAGGAGGTGGAGTCGAGCGATATGAGTGACACTGAAAGGTATTTGACTGCAGCAAGGCTTCTGTTCTCTGCCACAATTAACATGTCTTTATGTCTAAATGCTACATTTACTCAACTGTACAAATTGAAGGTGAAGGTTAACCCTAACCCTTTTTTATATCTTTCTATTCCACCACATTCATCTAGCAGCTTTGTGTCTTGCTACTTCACAATTTCATATTTTAGTATATAAAAGCTATAAGGGAGCTTATACAATATGTGGCTTTATTATAGATGATATTACACAACAGTACAATACATACAAGTAGGTCTCGGACAATTAGTCCACTGACAGATACCTAATCAACTAACTTAAAAACACATTTTTCATGTAATATTTCAAAGTTTTTTAAATACAACAATTTCGTGCCAAACTTTTTAAATCTAAAGTTTTGAGGGATTGATGTTGGGCAGTAAAGTTTTCACTTTGGGTCTAACTATTTTCTTGTGCAATCTGATTATTGAGAAAATAATCAGCACATTAATCCATAATGAAAACAATCTGCAGTTTCAGTCATAACGTAGTGGTAGACAATCACTTACTACTACTAACTACAACAGTAAAATGCTTTGTGCATCAGTAATGTGTGTGTGTGTGTGTGTGTGTGTGTGTGTGTGTGTGTGTGTGTGTGTGTGTGTGTGAAACAGACAAATACATAGTAATGCACTCTAAGTACTATGTCCAATGCTTGCTCTTACTTTAAATGGAGTAGTTTCAGTTCTTTTAATTGAAGGATCTGAGTTCTTCTTCCATCTTTGAAACTAAACCTTTCACCGCTCTGCCCTTTACTCCAGCACTCAAACTGCTGTGGAGTCCCTCACTCGAACGAAGGAACTGTAAGAACCTTGTGCATGTGCACACAGGTCTGTGGTGTGTGTGTCTTTGTGTGGCTTTACCTTTCTGACTTTACACTATATGTTACTGTGCAGGTGTGTGAGCATCACATCAGACCTTTTTAAATATGAAACAGAAGTTGACATGTTAATGAATAGTTTTATGCAATATTTTTAGTGTTTCCCATCATTAGTAATGACATCGTACTCACTCAAAGTAATTGCTGAGATCTGGATACACAGTAACATTTCTAACAAGGTTTATGGATCAAGGAGATCATCAGATTATCTGGTTGAGAGTTTACCCAGATCACATTCAATAAACCACTCCGTTGGTTTACAAGGTTCACAGGTTATAATAGGTTTGTGTCATCAGATTTCAAGTAATCACTAGTTACTTAATAGTCAATATCCCGGCCACGATTACAACCGGGTGATTGAATTTCGATCTGACATTTATGTGTTGAAAATCTTAAAAACTCAAATCTACTCTCATTCCCACATCATGTGAATGTGGCATTAGTGCACACAGCGAAAAGTTGACTACTGCAGGTCAAGGACTTGATCTGTGAAGGACGGTTGCAGCGTGCAGTTTTCCCTCCAAATAAAACAACCAACCTGTGTGATCCTCTGACCGTTCATTTCTCCTCACCTGTCAGACTCTTACCTGATCTCATCACTCACAGATATCAGTGATGATTAAAAGTTAATTAAAGTGGTTGTGAATAAAAGCACAAGTGAAAATGGCTGCCTGCATGGCTACAAACAGTCCATCGACCACTGGTGGCTTTTCAAAAAAGCAAACGTTTTAGACAATAATAAAACATCTTTAATTCTAATCCTCATCATCTCCACTTGCCTGTTATGCCATTAGCTCTTGAACACACCAATAAGAACAAGTTGGCTAACATACAACTGATCGAAAAGGAATTAACCTGCAGTTTAATGTATATAACATCAAACCGCACGTATGTGCTGCTCAGTGATGGATTGTCTATATTGTGCAAGTTTTAAGTGTCTTCATGCTGATATAATACTCAAACCAGAGTGGAATGGAACCTGAAAGTAGCTTTAACCATTGCAGCTAAAGTTTGTGGATCTTCCTTCTTCTGTAGTGACTCAGTGTCCAGTGTTGGTTCTATCGGGACGGAGGATGTTGGTGAGGGGATTCGTGGCTGGTTAGGCGTTCCAAGAGGAGCATCCCGTGGTGCTGGCTCTTCCTACAGCAGCCGTCACTCTGTTGCTGACACCATGAGCACGTACAGCTTTCGGTGGGCCCGATATCCAGTCTCCACATGCACACATGTTTAAAGAGCTACGAAGATTATAGGATGGTCAAAACAGAACTAATCACTCTTTTGATGATTTAACAATTGTTTCAGGTGAAATGGCAAACATTGTGTGGTTCCAGCCTGTAAAATATGGTGACTTGCTTTTTGTCGTGTAGCACAGTAAATTAGATATATTATGGTTGTGGATTGTTTATCAGTGAAAAAAGCATATTGAAGAGAATTTCATAGACTTAACGACTTAAGCAAATAACGTAAGTAAGGAAAATAATTGTTAGCTGCATTCCTTAAAGTAGTCATAGGAGCTGCAACCATGGACTTACATTTAAAGTGTCTCTTTTATTCCTCTAAAGTTCATGCGAGGATCCCGAAGACGAAGGCTCTGAGGCTGGAGAAGTTGGTACCAAAAGTCTCAGCCGAGCCCCTTCTTCTTCCGCCCTGTCAGAACTGCTGGATGGACTTAGAAAGCGCAGAGCGGGCGGCGATGCAGGCGATGGAACAAGCAGTGCCATCTCTCTGCCGATTTATCAAACAACCGGAGCCTCGACTCTCAGACGTAGGGCTTCAGCCCTCTCTCTTGGTCCCGATGACCTCCAGGAGCACAGACCTGGACCCAGCATCCTCAAACCACCTTCCCCACTTCTGCAACGCGCTGCCAGTTCTCGCTCCATCACTGTCTCTCAGGCATCTGTCGGCGCTTCTACAGCTGGAGCCAGGCTCTCTCGCTTCAACTCAAGCGATTCCCTCACTTCACTTCCCTCACTGCCTCACCTCTCCACTTTGTCTTCCTCCCGCGCCGCTCGCCATCAACCCCCCCCCTTGTCCATCCCTGAGGAGGACCCAGACAACTCCCTTCGCTCTGTGACGACCTCCATCCAATGCTCCCCGCAGCCACCAAGGCGGTGCATGCTGGGGAGTCTCGTCACAGAGGACGGAGGTGAGGCCTCGCTGGGGTCGGAACCCATGGTCTTCCAAAACCGTCGTCTGATGGGTGACGATGCAGCATCCGACTTCCTGCCTGCCATTCGGAGAGCTCAGTCAACCAGCAGCCTGGCGAGCTCCGTTAGAGGAGGTAGGAGGGCGCTGAGCGTCCACTTCGGAGAGCTGCCTCCTTCAACCCGCAGCAGGAAAAGCTCTGAAACGGATTCCTCCAGCTCAGGCGGAAGTTCCCAGGGTGGGGGACCAAGACACAGGTTTGAAAAACCGCACGGCGAAAGACTGGAGGCAGAGGGCAGTGAGGGGGGTGACGTGGCCTCAGTCATGAAGAGATACCTAAAGAAGGAGATTGATTGAAGCAGAAGAGCTGTGGTCTCAGGTGTGTAGACACAATACATAAAGTTACTGAACTTGAAAGCATCTTAAGCCAAACATGGTTATAACATCCAAATTACAGGCTTTGTTTGGTTCACGAAGTGTTTCCTGAAAGCATCATAACATAAGACTCTCTGTATGCTTTTACTGCTTATTATCAGTCCATCAGTTTGGTTCAGATCGGCGCAGTTATTTGATGGATTGCATTGAGATTTTATTTAGACATTTGTCGTAAATATATCATATTACTTAAAGTCAGAAAGCTGACATTGGAGCTCATATCATCGTGACCATGCACCCACTCTTTAGCACTGATTTGTAAAACATGTAAAATTTATAATTTGATGCTCCGATAAAGAAAAAGATCAGAGATAAAATATTATCAGAAAACAGATGCAGCTGAAGCCTCTGAGAAAAGCTACAGGAAGCTGTCATTATTTCTTGGTACAGCTCCGAGTGTCTGAAAGCATTGACGTTGGTTTATACAAATGAGAGCAGGTGCTGAGAGTAGGTGTAGCGTGATTCATACAAATCTGAGGTACATCTGGGATATTTTTAGTCCCTGTTCAAATTTCAGTGGAGGCATTCTGTAAATACAAGCCCAGACCTGCATATCTGGCTGCATATACAAATACTGTGAAAAACCCATCTCACACGTCCTCTTTCCTGTTCTAACCGTCAGCCTCCTTGTGTGTCCACGTCCAGCTGTGAGCTCTACAGAAAGAAAACCGAAGACTGCGGGAGCTGCTGCAATCAAGGCTGAACGAAATGCTCCATGAGTCGACAAGGATGTTTCTTTTGACTCTGTAAATGACCTGAAAATACATTTGTTCAATCCACATGCACTCAATCAAGTGTATTTTTCAGATAGTGTTTGTATGTGAATAAAAAAAACATGAAGAAAAGGTTTTGTGTATTCTTCCGCATCTAAAAAGTGAAGCTCAGAGATGCACTGTATGAATGTGTGTGTGAATGGGTGAATGGCAAGAAAGTGCACTATAAAGTGCTTTGAGTGCCAGTGTTGTGCATGAACGAACGCAAAAGACCGCGTTCATTGAACACGTTCACTTTTATGAGAACGATGAACTGAACGCAACTCAATTACAAATAATGAATTTGAACGGTGAACACGTTCATATTTCAGCGTCCTCGCTTATAGACAACAGAAAACTTCTCTCTTTATGTGTAACTTTATTAAAGTCCAGCGAACACGACACACTTATTGTTGTAACTCCGACACTCCTATCATCCACCACTCTGTTCTTCACTCCCCTTCCTCATTCCCCCTTGACATGCCAACTCATCAGCCAATGAGAGCCTGTCATGCCAGGTAACTCTCCAGCCATTGGTCTAGAACTGTCACTTACCCCACCCCGATTGAATCACTGACCCTCTGGAAATCCCAATACTTATTGACATGGTGTAGTTAGCTGAACATAAGTCATAACAAACACATAGCAGTCAAACAGAACATAAACCTAACTACCAGTCCGTTACAATATTATCTGAGGTCTACCTAAAACGTTACAGAATGTTTTCCATCTCCTAAGGAGAGACGCTGTCTAAATCGAATGCTTGCACCATGTCGTTGCTCAGTGCCCGTGAAATGTCCGCGATGTAGCCTAACCTGAACCAAGTAACTCGACTTGGCACTGCGTTACCCATGATTCATCGCACACACACATGCACATGCACACCAAACAAGCAACGTAGTTCAAGTGTTTTCTTCTCTGGCCAGTGTCTCGGCTCCGAGCCGTAGTCTGGAGTTCGGCTCACGGGTTATCTTGGCTCGCTGTCTGGCCGGTAACCAGCCGTCCGGACCGCTCCGTGAATAAGGAGGAGGAGATGTTTCTTTACTTGGAATGCGGCCACTTTATTTATCTGATATACAGCAGGAGCAACACTCGCATCACCTCTAGGTGGTCCGTCACTTCTCGTTATAAACACACTTTTAACGTCTCTTCCCACAATACCCAGGTGCACTACGTCACACACTACAAACTTTCCTTAAAGGGGCAGGCCATACCAGCAACACACCAGCTCTGGCCTCTTACAAAAATGGCTCACTTTCCACCTTAAACTATGAAATGAACTGAACTATGAACTAGTTCAGAATTTAAATGGTGAACTATGAACGTGAACTATTCATATTTACTTGTGTGAACTGAACTTTGAACTAGTTCATGAGAGGTGTGAACTTGCACAACACTGTTGAGTGCTCATCAAGACAAAAGCTATATGTAAATACAGACCATTTACCATTACCCATGTCGATCCTTTTACAGATACTCTTGGTATCTTTAACCTCGCTACCACCATCCATGTTTTCACTAATGGCAAATTACTTTTATTGCCATGTTGTTTTCTAGAAACACGCATCGTGCCCAGATGATCAATCCTAATGACTTTGATGCCCCCATCAACTTTTCCTCTATCACCACCAGGAGGTCAAAGCTCACAGCATTTACAACTTCTTTGTAAAGACATTAAAGGGATGTATTCACCACTATGCTGACGGAGGGGTGGGTGAAGTGCTTGAGTCCACAAAACATTGATTTTCTGGGCTACACAGCCTTGCGGCCAAATCCAATCCAATTGAAGAAAATGGTGACCATTTCTTTAACTTCAGCTATGGCGAGTTTTCGAGTTAACTGCAGCAGTAACTAGGATAACAGATGACATTTAGGCTAAAAACATGTGTAAAAGACCCAGTTTCAAGTTGAATTTGAATGTTGGGGCTTAGAGACACTTTGATGACAACACAGGAGCAGTATGAAGACACGTTATGTTTTGACCCACACTTCCATCAGCAAAGTGGTGAGTAGACAATGAGCACATTTTCATTTTGGGTGAACTATCCCTTTTATGTTTCCCTGTCTTATGACTTAAAATAAAAGGAGCCAAACACAGACTAATCACTAAGGCAGGAGGGTGCAGTGGTGAAATGCAATGAAAAGAGGAAGCTCCAGTTGACAGGCAGGCATACAATCAACAACACAAAAATACACAAGGAAATGGGCAGACGCACAAGGTACAAAGATCACATTAACCTGGTGCTTTGTCTTTCATTCACACACTGACAGGTTGGTGGACTGCACGAACCAGGAATTAAACCGTCTCTGACTAGTGGACAACCTGCTTTACCTCCTGAGACACATTCTCCCCAAACTAAATACACAAGAGAGGCAGGGATATTAGACAGTGGTGAAAGGCATTAGGGTTGAGCACAAATGTGGCAGACTCAACTGGAAGTAAACCAACCAGACACACAAAGTAAGCCATGTTAAAATAAAGAAACAGAGAGTACAAAAGAAAGTCAATTCATTCTAATGACTTTGGTGATCCCCCTTACTAATAAGCAAATGGTAGCATGATAACTAAATTAAGAAGTCACTTAATGATGACTATGATGGTGGATCGTGGACCATGATCATGATGGTATCGTGAAGGTGGATGGTGGATAGCGACATTAATAGTTTACAGGATCGTGGATAGTGATCATGGTGGCAGTTGATTTTAGATGGTGGCGGTGGATGGTGGCTCGTGGTGGCATCTGGTTATGATTACAATTTGATTGCTTAAATAAATATTATAACCTCTTCACATATTCTACCATTATTGACAATACCTCTATGATTACAACTGTAATTACTGCTCCCTTTATCTCTGTTGGACAAATGAAAAATGTGTCAATATGTGCTACACAAATAAAAATAGAATTTGAGAGTATTTCGGCCTTTCATTCTCCCTCTGAATCTGTTCCCCTCTCCGGAATTTCATTCCTGTCTGATCTGATTAATCAGTCAGCAAACTTGTAGGACATACTCAAGTTAATAAGCTCAAAACACCAAAGCCCAGCATTGACATTACCCAGTGGACTTTGACTGCAGAGAACTGCAAGTCTACTTAGAACTGCTTTATTGAGGTTAGCAACAAGATTTTGGCGATTCCTCCACCGTCGAGAAGTCCATATGAAGAGGGGATATAGGACAGGATCCCACTGAGTCTAGCCAGCAGGTGGTTGTTGACTGTAGATGATCGGTTGTGCAACAGCGAATCTAAAATGCAGAATGACAGAAATGCAATGATATTTAAAGAACACCATCCATGGAGGGATTGTCTTGAGAAAAGATAATGTTGAAATTGTGACTGTAGAGCCTCACGCAGCTTGGAAAGCGTGGTATGTAACTGTGAGAGAGAAAATTGGAAAAGGAGGAAACAGCAGAATGTCCCTCACAGAGGAATAGAGGCAGAGTGAGAGAGGGAAAAAAACATCTTTCTTATGTGACTTTTGCCAACGCTTCATTTATTGCATTTATCTTTCAGCAATTTCTTTTCCAGAGAGACTTTTGAACATTGTTCTATTTTGTAGCAGCTCTGTGTTTTGCATATTCTTCTCTGTGGGCAGCTGTTGAGTGTAACGCAGGACACTGCAGCTGGAGAGGTGAAGGAGATGGTGCCTTGATCAAGGACACAGCTGATAAAGAGAGGCCAGGACAGCGTGTTATCCACTTTCTTCAACCTCACCTTGCAGCCATTCTAAGGATTAAGTCACTCAGGTTTCACTCAGGTGAAAAGCTTCCAAACGTCATCCAGTCAACTGCTGCCTTTATATAGGGTGGTGAAGAGTTCATAAAACCACCCCCCACCCAATGTGCTGATGACAACCTTGTAGCTCAGAATTTACGAGACCTTAGAGTTGATGAGTTGCAATGTGTTTGCTGCCATGAAAATTCATTGGACGAGTTCATATATTGTTACTCGTCTTTTTATATTCACACTTCTGAGGAAAATGTTGTTTTCCTACAGTTTCGTCTTTTCCTTTCAGACATTATGCCTTTGATACCAATCTGCTACATTGTTTACCTCTGCAGCATTCATGTTGCTGTTGCGTATATGTGGTGTGCTTGGGAGTTAACTTCCTTTACAATATATTTTATTTTATTTGCCGCTTAAGCCTTTACTGATAGAACAGAGTTTAAGCCCAGAAGGGAGAGAGAGCAGGGAATCAAGAGCAGCATAGTACAGGAAAAATAAAACAAGAGGAGTCAATTTGCCATATATAGGGCACCCATAAGCTCACATGGTCAAGTGGCTGCACTTAACCACTTTTAAACCAAACGTATCATGTACATGGCAGCTCATGAATGCATAGATGCATTTACACTAAATGAGACCTGACCGTATAACCTTATGAGCATGGCCAGTTGCTCGTGATTTCCGACTGGACAGAGCCACGACTGTCAGTGCATTATTGGATATACTTCCTATTGGTTGTATATATATGTATTCCCATCTGTTGCAGAGCCACAGTTCAGCTAGAGGTAACAATTAAAGAAAGTCCAATAACAACCATCTGCAGCAGGCAGAACATGTATGAGAGCAGCAGCACAGCTAAAACCAAAAGTCTCTGAAACAAAGATCTTAAAATCATGTATCTTAAGATTTTTACTTCTATAATGAATTTAGAAACAGTTGCTTTTCTTATTTGGTTTCCACTTGGTCTATTGCAATAATGCTGCGGATACCTTTTTATAGTTCTGCTGTTTTGTCTTTCAAATATCGCCACAGTGTTTCCACTTTAATAAGGATTTTCCATCATACAATCACATGTTGGAAAATGTCATTAACATTTTAGGTGGACAAAAAAGACATGACCATTGTAATATTATTTTAAAACTACCTTTGTCACTGATAATGTATTTTATGGGTCAGGCTAGTCACATTGATTGAACCAATACAGATTTGCATCTTGAAATTCACTTTTTTTGTTTGTAAGCAAGATCTCACATAACAACTAAATGGATTTGCACTGAAATCGGTCGAAGGATGGAACATGGGAAACGAAGGACACATTGACTTTGCTGCAGATCCGGATCCGGGGGCATTTAGGGCCTTTTTTAACTTTCTTCTTGGATCTTGATGAATAGAAATATCAGGGAACCTGGGGTTTCGACAAGGTATGCAATATACTGAGAGACATTCTTGTTGAATATATTCCTATTTAGTTGCCTGAAATACGGTCAGTTTAACAAGCTTGCATTTTATTTTATTTTAGTTTACATATCTAAATACCCCACTCAGCATGCGTTGCGGTTGCTAATAAGTGGCTAAATGAGACCACGGTAGTTGTCAGGCCCATTAAGTCATCTAAGTGAACACAAAAACCACAATCTCCTCACCTGTCCGTCTTTGCCGCCTCATTGTGTTGATACTCTAGCTCCTCCTAACCATAATAGATTTTCTAAGAATAAAGGCTTTTGTAGAATAGGTAAGCGTCATATCGATTTACAAGCTGGGAACATCCCATAGGCCTTTTGTGGAGGGAATGATAACTGTCAGGTAGATCCTATCGGCAACAGACTGAGTTCCCTGAGTAGTGGGTGGTTTTCTGTCCACACACAGAGGACATGACATCAATCAATCAATCAATCAAATTTTATTTGTATAGCCCATATTCACAAATTACAATTCATCTCATAGGGCTTTAACAGGGTGTGACATCCTCTGTCCTTAACCCTCAGCAAGAGTAAGGAAAAACTACAAAAAACCCTTTTAACAGGGTAAAAATATGTAGAAACCTCAGAGAGAGCCACATGTGAGGGATCCCTCTCCCAGGACGGACAGAAGTGCAATAGATGCCACGTGCAGGAGAACATCATCAATAATCAAAGTCTCTAGCAGCATTGATGAAGCACAGTCCATGCTCAGCAACCATCTAGACCACGATCCACCATCCAGACCAGACGCCACTTCAGTCCTCAGTCACCGTCCACCGCCGCCCACCAGGAGGACCCATCACAAGCCACCACTGCGGTCCTGGTCCACCGCCCGTGCCCAATGCCAACGCGACACAGGGTCCGCCACCAGCACCACGATCAGCCCACATGACTCAGAATCCGCCACACTGGATCCAACACCGCGACCCCCGGTGCGCGATCCACAAACCGTAATCCATGGTGCGGCCACAGAGGCCCTGGATCTGCGGGTGATAAAGCAAAGGGATTCCGGGGAAGGGGGATAGGGATGGAGAAGAGGAAGGAGAAGCTGGAAAGAGAAGCTCCGTGTGTCATGTGTCATAAAATAGAACAAGTAACGTTCTGGCGCACTAATTAGCTCTAACTATAAGCTTTATCAAAAAGGAAGGTTTTGAGCCTACTTTTAAACGAACAGATGGTGTCTGCCTCCCGAACTGAAAGTGGTAGATTATTCCACAGCCGAGGGGCTTGATGGCTAAAAGCTCTGGCTCCTACTCTACTTTTAGAGAATTTAGGGACGACAAGTAGGCTTGAATTCTGGGAGCGGAGTGCTCTAGTGGGTTTATAAGGTATTAACAGCTCTTTAAGGTATAAAGGCGCTATATTATTAAGGGCCTTGAAGGTGAGGAGGAGAATTTTAAATTCTATTCTAGATTTAACTGGAAGCCAGTGTAGCGATGCTAATATTGGAGAAATGTGCTCTCTTCTCTTTGTTCTCGTCAGGACACGTGCTGCAGCATTTTGGACAAGCTGTAGAGTCTTTAACGACTTCCTGCTGGAGCCTGATAATAATGAATTACAATAGTCCAGTCTCGATGTAACAAAGGCGTGGACTAGTTTTTCTGCATCTTTTTGTGAAAGGACATGTCTAATTTTGGAAATATTACGCAAGTGGAAAAAAGCGGTCCTCGAGATTTGTTTTAAGTGACTATTAAAGGATAAATCAGGATCGAAGATCACTCCCAAGTTCCTGACTGTTTCATTGGAAGCAAGGGCAATGTCGTCTAGCGCAGCTATATCATTAGATAATGCATCTCTAAGGTGTTTGGGGCCAAGTATTATAACCTCTGTTTTGTCTGAGTTTAATAAGAGAAAATTGCGGGTCATCCAGGTTTTTATGTCCTTGAGACATGTTCGAAGTTTAGTTAATTGATTACTTTGTTCAGGTTTTATTGACAAATATAACTGGGTGTCATCCGCATAGCAGTGGAAATTTACCGAGTGTGTCCTGATAATGTTTCCTAGTGGAAGCATATATAATGAGAATAAAATTGGGCCGAGCACAGAGCCCTGTGGAACACCATGATTAACTTTGGTGCGCACAGATGACTCATCATTAATTTGCACAAATCGGGAGCGATCAGAAAAATACGATTTAAACCAGTTAAGGGCGGTTCCATTAATGTTAATTAACTGTTTTAGTCTTTGTAATAAAATTTGATGGTCAATTGTGTTGAATGCTGCACTGAGATCTAACAGAACGAGGACAGACACAAGTCCCTGATCTGAGGCTATTAAAAGGTCATTAGTGACTTTTGCCAAGGCTGTCTCTGTACTGTGATTGGCTCTAAACCCCGATTGAAAGTCTTCATATATATTATTTTCCTGGAGAAACTCACACAGCTGATTGGCTACCACTTTTTCTAAGATTTTAGAAATGAAGGAGAGGTTAGATATTGGTCTGTAATTGGCTAAAACCTCTGGGTCTAGGGTGGGTTTTTTGAGTAGGGGTTTGATGACAGCTATTTTAAAAGACTGTGGTACATAACCTGATGATAATGACAGATTGATAATGTTAAGTAACGAACTATCAATTAGGGGCAGAATGTCTTTAAGTAAGTTGGTAGGAATTGGATCTAAGATACAGGTTGTTGGTTTAGAACCTGAGATTAATTTGGTAAACTGATCACGGGTGATCAGAGAGAAGCTGTCTAAGTAATGGGTAGGATTCTCAGCCGTTTCTGAGATCTCTGTTGTTGGGAGGGTATTAGTGCCAATTGAGGGCAGGAGATGGTTGATTTTATTTCTAATAGTTTGAATTTTATCATTAAAAAAGGTCATAAAGATATTGCTATTTAGGGATGGAGGAATACTGGGTTTGGTGGAGGTGTGACTCTCTGTCAGCCTGGCTACAGTGCAGAAGAGAAACCTGGGGTTATTTTTATTCTCTTCTATTAGTTTTGAATAGTAGGCGGCTCTTACTTTGTGGAGAGCCATCAAGGCAGGATACTTGAAAATGCCTGATTTTGGCTGAAGGTGTATGCACCGATACGATACACACGCTCTCATATTCAGTTGGAGTTACACTTTCTATCACTAAGTGATATTTGTCATGAGTAAATAGAAAATATATTTAGTTATACTGATATTTAACCTCATACTGACAGACATGCCTAATTATATTCAGGGCAGTTTTCTTAATTACTGAACCATCTCTAAAAGATGAAGCTGTTCAAACATCTTATTTTAATTTGCTCCAGTATAGGTTGAATCCAACAGAGGAGTTTAGTGCCCTATATGAAACCTCAGAAGATCCAATTTTTTAAAAGCTATAATTTTAATAATTTCGCCTCTAAAAGCCTGCAAGGAATTTTGAGTTATCACCACTCTAACAGCTCAACACCTTCCAGTGTTGATTACTGATTGGCTTGATGCTCAACGCTTGACCTGATTATCTTAAGTGGCTCCTCTGGATTGCAGATCCACTGAGAATCTGACAGATTTATACTGAACCAAAGCAAACATAAGTTCTTTCAAGCTCAGATACATGTACAGATATGGATACTGTTGGGAATGACACAATTGGATATGCCTTTCAATATCAATATCCCATAACGCCATCTTTCCGAGACTTGTGGCTGTTGAATAATTTATTATAACTCACTGTATCTTCCCCGCTGGTGTGTTTATTTTCGGCCAGTTTCTCAGCTTCTTGTCTTTCAGCTCATTTGAAATAGAATAAATAGTTCTACTCTGTAGCTTTTTTCAACTTTTTCATGAATTCAAATTCTTTATTTCAATGCTTACTTTATAAGAAGTGAAATTGTAGTTACTTATTTTTTACAACAAAAAAAAAACAAGCCCGTTAAAGGGGAACCCCACAGATTTAGTACCGCTCTTACCCTTATGTGGAGCACTCACACTGAAAAGCACAATTTAACAAATAAATAACTGAGCAATATATACAGCTCTATTGCTTCACCATGTCTCAAACCGAGAATCAACCCATCACAAGTCGATGAGGGATTATGACACCATGTGAATGGTCAGTGTGGCCCGTGCATTCTCCTGCTCTCACACCCCCCCGAATGACAGTCACACACAGAGCGACTGTAAACACTGCATGGAATTTTTGATGGTCCACTGGAGCACCGATGCGGCAGGATTTCTCCTGATGCTGCCGGTGGCTGGTCCATCAATGACAGTTAGTCAATGTACTTTGTTTGTGAGAGTGAGACAGAGTGAGAGAGAGAGAGGGTACGAGAGAGAGAAAGAGGGTACGAGAGAGAGAAAGAGAGAGAGAGAGTGCAGAATATATGTGCTGCACAGCTCTCAAAGATCTACACTTAAAGTTTTAATGAATACTTTATAATTACATTGTATTTCCACTACAGTCCAGGTGATTAATTGGTCATCTGTGGCTGAGTGGTAGAGCGGTCTTCCCCATCTACATGCCAAAGTGTTCTTGGGCAAGGTGCCCCTCATAGAAAAATAAAGTGCTGCTAATAGATGCACTGTGTAAATGGCAAACTGTACTGTAGAGCGCTTTGAGTTGACTAAAATATACAAACCATTTAATTGGAAACATTGTTATCCTATTCCCATGATGCATTTAATAGAATCATTTTACTATATACCCTTCTTAACTTGTGATGCACAACAGCACATGGTTCCACTCTGTGATTTAAAAAAATGTATCACAGTTTTTATGTACAAAATTGCAGATTCATAAATAGGATGAGCATGACATAAGTTTATCCAGAAAGGTGCAACAGTCCTCTGTAGTATACTACATTACATTTCATTCAGCTGAGAATAAGTGCATTCAACCACAAGGGTACAAACCAAGAAAAACAAAAATCAAGTAGTAAATTTTTGCTTAAAAAAGCCAAACTACTAAGTAATACTTGTAAGTGCAATTAATACGGTGGCCCTGAGAGCTCAGCAGTGGCTGTACTTTACAGTGTTGTGCATATGTTTCGCGATCGCTGAACTTAACGAATCAGTTTTCATATTATTAACGTGAACGTAACGATGAACGTGATTGAACGTCACGTTCATTTTTTAAATCATCATCGTATCAGTGTGTGTGTGTGTGTGTGTGTGTGTGGCCAGCGCACCGCGGCTCCGACCCCGCCCACTCGCTCGGAGAGACCACAGTGAGCTCTGAGCTTTGAAGATGGTCCGATCTAGAGACATGCCGTCTTCTCCTGTTAAACTGAATAAACAGCGCTAACATACATGGCCTCACAGACCCTGTTTGTGAGGCCATGTATTGTCCATAGTGTGCAGGGGTTTGAAACCTTTACTATCAGAGACATTTTGCCCCCTCTTCTGAGCGAGTGGGCGGGGTCGGTGCCCCGAGACCCGAGACCGGTCAGCCCGCTACACACACACACACACGCACACACAACACACAAACGCCCGCTCCTGGTATTTCATGAGGGCCTGATACGATGATGATTAAAACAAGTAACGTGACGTTCAATCACGTTCATCGTTACGTTCACTTTAATAATATGAAAACTGATTCGTTAAGTTGAGCCTTCGCGAAACATATGCACAACACTGTACTGTACAGCCACTGCAGAGGGGCTGAAGAGCCGCGTTGCTCCAGAGCCGCGGGATGACAACCCCTGTGCGGAACCGAAATTGTATGGTGTATTGGACGTTTTAGTGTCTCATGTGGCAGCGGTGTCCATCCCTTTTAGCCGTCCTCTGGAAACACTTCCGTTGTGTTGTCGACTCTATTTGCTGCGCGTTCGTCTATTTGCTGCGCGTTCTTCTATTTGCAGCGCGTGTGTCTATTTGCAGCGCGTTTCTGTAATGTGTTGTGTTGTGTTGTGAAATTGATGAAGATGTTTTCTTACTTTGCGTGTGTTTTGTCAACTTGCATGTGATTTCTTAAGTTGCTGTTCGTTGAGCTCTCAGGGCCACCGTAAATATATACTGTATGTGCAACTCAATTTAAAGGACCCATCGTATGCCCATTTTACCACAGTTGATACGGTTCCTTGGGGTCTTAATGAAATGTCTATAACAAATGCGAACACTTGTGATTTTACTGAGTGGCCAGCTGACTCTCACAGTGAGGGAGCAACAAGCCGCTTGGCAGATGCAGAGCGGAGTAGGCAGGCTGGGGTATAAGGGTTGCCCATTTCCTGGATGAAGACTGGGCCCGATTCATCCGCAGCATGGGAAGCAAGTACCAGTGTATTGAAGTGGATGTGGGCAGCCACTGGTAACCACTGAAGCGAGCAGAGGAGCAGTGTAGTGTGAGTGAACTTAGGTAGGTTGAAGACCAGTCGACCTGCTGCATTCTGGATGAGCTGCAGAGGTCGGATGGAATTAGCAGGTTGGTAGTGAAGAAAACATTGACATCATCCATTGTGTTTATTTTCAATCTTGACACACTGTTCCTGTGTGAATCACTTTGTTCGCATACGTGTGCATGTGCATGATCTACATTCCTCACATGATCTTTGTGTAGATATTAAACCCATGAGCACCAAGCACTAGTAATTGCTGTTTGATTTACAGTAATAGCGCTGCATCACTGAGCTGGTGTTTCACTCACTTTCTGATCCTAGTCAGATTGACTCCTGCGATTGAGCATAATGTCGGCGGTTAACGATTTGAAATAAATCTTGTTTATCTTCCCTGAGTCCTGTTAATGAAATTAATGGGGGAAATTAAAACCAAGCAGTTAATAATTGATGCGTCTTCCACAGTATATGCCGCCTAATGCTTTACATAGATCAGCTAGTTTTTGTTTGTGTGAGGCAAACAAATGTTGGAGATAACTCTCCTATGGTGTGTTATCTAACTGCTGCAAGTGACAGAAGCCAAATGTGGCTTGTTAGGGAACCTTAACAATAGAGGACCTATAGAGGATCTCCACTTTAGAAAATCTTCACTACCTCGGGGTTAGGGTTACACACCAGTGTGTGTGTGAGAGAGAAGGGAAACAAATGTGTTGTGCTTTTGTCCTGGAGCTAACATAGGAGGGTCCGTTGGTTAAAATCATCTCTGGCTCCAAAGTCCCAGACAGGTCATGGCTGGAAGCTCACTGTGTAAATTGTCCTGCTCAGTGACCTAAAATATTGTCCCCAACAGCTTCTGTGGACACAACCTTGTGTACACCACTGTAGTCTTTGTGAGTGCATAATAGAAGGAGTGGGCGTATGCTGCTGTTTATCTCTGGGTGCTGTTGTCTGTTTTTATCCCATTTTTTTGCTCGTCAGCTATTATGCCAGTTAAACTCAGTTCTGAGGAGCCTCCGCAGCAAAACTTCTCCAATTTGCTTAGGCTATGCTGATTTTGCTGCCTGTATTATGTTCACTAGAAAGGACTTTTGTGGGAGGGGAGTGCTACCCTTAGGTATGACACACAAATCAAAGAGATATTTGCCCTGTCCCAATTCACCCCTGAGTCCTACCAATTGGTTCTACCCGTGTGTCTATGTGATGTAGAGGTTATGACCATATATAGCCCTTCGAACACCTCTTCAACAGTAGTTCATTCAGGACCCACCTAGAAGCGAAGGATAGACAAAAATTCCTGAATGCTTTGCGAACGGATGAAGCAAATCAAGATGGCCACCGCTGCGAGTAATACGCTTATAAAAGGAAGTATGACATCTTGCAAAATAGCCTTTATATTTTTTTTTATCCAGCAGAATATCTTATTTTTATCCAGTAGCAAATGTAATTGCATGCTGTGACAAATGTTTCAGGGAAATCTTGGACATCAAAACACACACGTAAACAGTCTGAATTAGAGTAACATGCAACTTTTGTTACTCCCAGGTCCTGTATATTACTGCAGATGTCGTGGTGAGTTCTGTCCATGTTCCTGGGGAAAATTGTGTTGCCCTTTCCCCTGTGGCCTTGTGCGGAGGGGGGGACACTAACAGTGAAGGGCACTTCATATCTAAGGGTAGGGCCAAGGGCAATGGATTGAGACATTGCCACAGTGGGACTCCCATGGACCAAAGGCACTTTAGAGGTGAATGTAATACTGTTTTCTAGTTGATGACAACAAATCCTATAAAAAGAACAAAATAACAATGAGATGCTCTGTCCATCCTCACTTTCTTTATTATTTTGTTTGGGTTGATTGTAGTCTATGGTACCTCAACTCTGTATATCAATCAATCAAATTTGATTTGTATAGCCCATATTCACAAATCACAATTTGTCTCATAGGGCTTTAACATGGTGTGACATCCTCTGTCCTTGAGCCTCAGCAAGAGTAAGGAAAAACTACTAAAAATCCTTTTAACAGGGTGAAAATACATAGAAACCTCAGAGAGAGCCACATGTGAGGGATCCCTCTCCCAGGACGGACAGACGTGCAATAGATGTCAAGTGTAGGAAAACATCATCAAGATTAAAGTTTTTAGCAGCATTGATGAGGGTAAACATTTTGAAGGATAACTTCAGTACTATATAGTATACAACAGCTGACGCAGTGAACGTTATCTGAGGCCACTTTTCCAGATGGTCTGTCCCTCTAGAGTAGAAGGCAGAGGAATGAGTACAGTCCTCTTTTTTTGGCGATCTTTGGCGATCTTTCCATATCTGATTGGAAATCGCTCAAAGAAAGAGAGTTGGCGTACTTTTAGCATAAACTGAGCAGTGTCTGGTGGCTGTTTCGGCCAGCTTTCTCTCTTTCTCACTAACAGAGCTGCAGGCCTGTGTGTTTACACCAGATTTATTTCCAGCGCACAAACAGGATGTACAGCTAGTAGACCGTGAGGAGATATTAAAAAAGTATATTGAATTCATATGGCTTTCATTACCTTGAACATAACCATAAAATGCAGGATCATGGTGAGGTTGCTTTGAGCGTTATTGTAACCAGTGTGAAGAGAACAATTATCAGATACATTCATTATAACATTTCCTAATTATGCTGATAACGAATGTAATTACTCTTCTTTATAACTGAGGGTTATTTCCCTTTTGATGATCACTGCCCGCAAATCTCATTTATCCACCTTTTTATTCACTGCTACACCTAATTCCACTAATATTTTTTTTTTTTGCTTGTTTGTTCATTCTCTTCTGTTTTTGCTGTACCGAGCACTTATTATTATGTGGTTCTCGGTTCAATGTGACCTCTGCACCTCAGCTGTGCAGTGTGAGGAGAGATGTAGAAACATTCAGCACACTGTTGCTGAGCCCGGCTCGCTGCAGAGGCTTATCTCCCCCCACATGTATCTGTGAAGAAAACACCCAACAGCAGCGTGAGAACCAGAACCGATGGCAGGAAAGTAGAGAGATAAAAGAGATGAGATTGGGGGTAAGATGGAAGAGGAGGGAGGGATTAGACAGAGGGACAATGAGATGGGATGAGGACGGATGACACTGCGAGCTAAGTAGGGGGTGGAGGGTGGGGGCTGATCTTTCACAGAAATAATGATATCTCTTCTTCTTCAGAGGCCGTCGTCTAATCATTTTATTCTTTGGTTATCAGAGAAGGAAGAGACAGTGCTGTGCCATGTTGGCAGACAGCCACTCAGCTAACACACTGCGCTGCCTGTCTCTGGGCTGAAAAGCAAAAATCAAGGACTTCATTCATGTGGATAATGATCCTGTTTAGAGTCTGTGGATAATAAACATGGCAGGACGGCCATGGGGGAATAACACAACACAGACAATGTAATGTTCTTACAGTGAGGACATTGAAGGGAGGCTGTGGTTTAAAACCAGTATAGGCTTTGCTGGGATCTGGGAACATAGCAACATGAAACAAAAGAGGGAAGAGGGACAGGAGCACAAATATAAGACTCAGAATAATTGTTTTCCTCCAACTTTCATCATAACCAATCTTCACAATCAATGCAGAAGGTCCAGAG